>NC_083379.1:38193653-38505000 GCF_031755915.1 Ziziphus jujuba | reverse complement strand
CTCTGGTAGAATATAAGCAGGCGGGTGGGTAACACTATCAATACTTCAGAAAGAGTGGCTGCGGGATTGAAAGTCACAAGTTCTCAAGACGCATACATGTAATTTGATGCCCGATTTTTAAATTTCGATGTTAATTGTCAGATTCTTGCTATCTCCAATTCTCTATGCTATCCTGAAATGAACAAAAGGCATGTTATGGTGTTTCTGTTTGGTTTTTAAAGTTTAATTTGGATACTTATATGTGTTTAAATTTAATGAAAAATATGGTGAAAATTTCATAACTATTAACATATATTATGTAAATTTTATAGAAGTGACATAAAAATGTATTGATAGAAATTTTAATAGAGGTATTTGATGTTTTGATGAAAATTATATAAATTTTACTTTTCTTTTTTAATTTAAATATCTTATCCAGCTATATTAAAAAAAAAAAAAAAAATTGAACCACCAATTACAGTACGTAGACCAAATTATACTACTATGCAAGTAAAAGTTTTCTAGATTGATCGAGATATAGTAGGCCAGATCCCGAAACAAAAAAAGGGCTCTTGCTCTCCAACAGAAAATCTTCCTTTCCACCCGTCCGACTCTGCCATTGTCATCAAGACTCTTCAAGAACAGGTTACTTTCTCTTCAGTCTTATCACCCTCTCAGGTATTCTTCTTTACGGTTATGCACATCTTGACTGACAATCATTGTCTTACTTGATGCAGATTTGACATTCTTATGTTTTTTAAGTTTTTTAATATGTTCCATTTAAAAATTGTTCTCCATTTTATATGTTAAGATGTTGGAAATGGATAAGTCTTCCAGCCAGCAAATATTTGGATAGTACTGTTGATATGGCAATGGAGCAGAACATTTGTGCTAGGGAGAAGTTTAAGGAGGAAATAATGGTTCAAGTTGCATTTGAATGAATGTCTACTTATCAATTTACTGCCCAGCTATATGTATTGTTTTTAACGGTGATCTTCTGGCTTCTATTGGTCAAGTTTCATCACCTTTCCAATACCTTTGAGGAATCCCTTCAGAATGATGATTCTTCTTAGATCCCCTGCAGCTCTTTGTGATTTTTTCTGGTCTGTAATGGCTTTCCTTTAATATACATTTAGTTCTGTGCCATGTTTCCTATGGAGAGTTTTCCAGATTTTTGACACTGGAGATTTTTGACACCGCTATGGCTGTAGCTTTATATATGTCTATGGAGAGAAAATTAAGAGAAAAACAAAAATGACACATAGCTTCAAAGCAATTGGAGAAGAAAGAAATAAATATCTGTTCTTAGTTAAATAGGAATACAATGTGGATAAACTAAAAATGGAACGGTAAATAAAACATGATAGTGCTATAGTGAAAATTTTGAAAATAGAAATGCATTTATGATAAAGAAAAAAGAATTCAAATTAAAAAGGTTAATTGATATTTATCCTAGAATCTAAAAAGAAAAAAACTATTTTATATTATCAAACGAAGACAACAAAAATGATACTTCTAATATTTGAACATTTTTATCTAACATGATTTGAGTCATAGATAATAGAATTAATAGAGTAATAGAATAATAGAGTAATTTGTAATTTAAAAATATATATATATATATATATATATATTATCAAACGCAGACATATGCTTGAGCATTTCTACTTAGCATGATTTGAAAAAATGAAAATAGAGTTACAGAGTAATTTGTAATTTTCAAAAAATAAAATTTATCAAACGCAGACATTCTATAGTTTTGGACATTGTCAGTTGAGGCCTCATTTGTGTTGGCATTGGGTGTGAAGGCCCTTTTCATTATTTGACAGGCCTAAATTGGGCTTGTTTAAGAGCCCAATTTTTTCTCGACGCATTAAATAAGACTTGTCAACTTCAGTATTCGAGAAAGCCCAACCAAACAATCTTGTTGGCAATTCGTCCTCCTCCACCTCTGCGCTCCACCACGGCACATATCACATCCTCTCCTCCTGGTTAGTTCCGTACAAACTTAAACTCTTATATTTTCCACTCAGATCGTCATTTTTACCTTTGGCGTTGCACATCCAATTCCGAAAATTTTCTTTATTGTAAACCTAGTTTTCTCGATTCCGAACGAAAGTCCATATATCGCGGTGGTTTTCGTGGTGGTCTGCGCCGTAATTTGCCAGTGTAATTCCGTTCCGAATTATACACTATTTATAGATCTGTTTTGGATCCACTCCTAATAGTTTAATATGATTCCCATGATTTCGGTTTAATTTATTTGTTTGTTTGTCAAAAAAATGATAAATAAATAACTTCGGAATTGGAGCCAAATTTTGCTTTCTTGCTTTTGATCTAAGAAGATTTTTGCTGTTCATTTCTTTATTGAATTGTTGCTGTGAGCTGTCGTAGAATTCTTGAGAATTGTGTCTGCATTTGCTGGAAGGATCTGTGGTAAATTGAGCTTGTTTTTTCTCTCTTTGCGCGTTTGATAGGTTACGGTTACTATATTCAAAGATGCCTTCGGCTCAAGACCCATTCTATGTTGTGAAAGAGGAGATTCAACAATCTGTAAGTTTGGCACAATTGAAGCATTTCTTACTTTTTGTGTATAATGTGACTTCGATAGCTGTGCTCGTAGAATTTAGATGGTATAGAATCTTGCCCAGATGAATTTTTAACTTTTCTATGCTCTTAGTGTGATCAAGGGAGGGAGATCAGTGTGACAATTAGGTGACATAAGCATAACAAAGTAAAATTTGGGTTACAATTGCTCCTTTTGATTTAACATGGTGCATAGATTGTGGATGCAACATGAAATTGCTTGGGAAAATCTGATAATTTTGGATTCCTATAGTTTTGTTGGGGAATAGAATTTTGGGTGCTTCATATAGAAAGCATATTAGTATTTTTTGTTTAATTTATTGAGAATGATTTTATTTTTATTACATATGTGAGTTTATTTTGATTAAATACGTTTCAGCTAGAACAAATGTTGGTTAAGCTTTCATTTATCTGGTAGACATTTTAAACCATTCACAATTTAAGTGCACTTTGAACTGGGGCAAACAATGTAAATCGTGCAATATGTGTGTGTGTTGGTTACGCTTTCGTTGATCCGGTTAGACATATTGCAACCGTTTCTCTTCTGTGGTTGAATGTGTGCGTATATGTGTGTCAGATTGTTCTGATATTTTTATTCAGAATTTCTAGTTGGTGACATTATGTCTAGGTCCAGGATTTGTTTATTTATAGACTATTTTTTCCTTGTTAGATTGAGAAATTGCGAGATTCATTTCACCAATGGGAACGTATTTCCGGCAATAGTGGAGAGCAAGTACATCTTACAAAGGAATTACTTGGTAATTGCGAGAGCATTGATTGGCAGGTACATCCAATATAAACATTTTTTCTCCTTTTTTTATTTATTATCCTGTTCTTATTTAAATGCGACCATACATTATGATGAAGGTTGTACATTTGATGACATGTCCTTTTTTTCGATGCAATCTTATTTGTTCTTGTTTTTGCTTTATCTGTGTAGCTTGAATAACTGCTATGTTAATCATGATGTGCTAAAACTATTAAATGAAGTTTATAATTATTCTTGGCCTTTCTTTATTGCAAATTCCTCTGTTTGCTACTGCTGAAAGCCTGTTTTTTGATAGGAAGGTGGATGAATTGGACAAAGCAATTGCTGTTGCGGCTAGAGATCCTACTTGGTATGGCATTGATGAAGTGGAACTTGAAAAACGAAGGAGATGGACTAGTACTGCTCGTACTCAGGTTTTCTTCATATAACCCTGCTCTTTCAAAAAGTTTTTGCCAGTGTAGATCCTGTAGTCGGTACAGTTTGTCATTCTGTGTTTAATATCTCAGCTAGTGTAATAAGTTTTGGTAATGTAATATTTGTTAAGTTTTTTGCAAGTGTATGCATAGATCTGCTAAATTGTTGCAATACTCTATTAGGTAAGTGCCATAAAGAAAGCAGTAGAAACTGGTAAAGAGTCGAATGGTACTGGCACTACCACTATGAATGGGATGCGCCGAGAACTAATGAGGCTTCCAAATCCAAATGAGACAGATAGATCCCACCAGTATTCTGCCCATGATAATGATGATTTTATAGCATCAGAATCTGATAGACAGTTGCTTCTCATAAAGTAAGGATGTTTTTTCACTTCATTCAGTTTCCTCCCTACACGTACAGCTATATGAATTGAAAACTTACTGGTTTTATTTTTTCTATGTTTTTTTATTCACTAATATCGGTGTCCAATTGGAAGGGAGTCTGTAATCTTGTCTAAATTTTCGAACCATACAAAAATGGTAAAATTTTCATCGTGTCTTGCAGACAAAATTGACCTCTCTCATGCATCTCCCAATAACTGTGTGCTAACCGGTCACCTTTTCTTGTCTTAAGTTTCTTTCACCAATAGAATGGGTAATTGAAATATTTTATATAGTGCTTGATGGAGTATTTGTTTATATATATTGTTTTATTACTGCATATTTCCTGAGTGTCTGTGCATTATAGTTCTTGTTTAATCGCAATGCTTGCTGTTGTTTTCTTAATAGTTTGACTTCATAATTACTTTTCTTCGACCTTTTTTCAATAGAAAGAGAGTTTGTAGTAAAAAAGTAAAATTGGAGGTCCTCTGAATTTGTACAGAATACTCTGGGTACTCTGTTATTCCCTGTTTAATGAATGTCATACATTTGTGTCTATAGGCAGCAGGATGAGGAGTTGGATGAACTTAGTGCAAGCGTGCAGAGAATTGGAGGTGTTGGGCTTACCATACATGAAGAGCTCCTTGCACAGGTAAGATTTTATAGGTTTTAGTTCTTATTAATTCTTAAGTGCCATTCTACAGCAGAAAAATGATGGGCATTGTGACATTGCTTTCTATTAATTCTGTATTTTGCTTCGTGAGTTGAACTTTGGATACCGGTACTCGTAGATAGGCTCTCTGCCAAATATTTTTAGTCATGTTTGCAAATTTTAATACATCAATGTCAATCTTTTGTTCAGGAGAGAATTATAGATGACTTGGGTATGGAAATGGACAGTACATCAAACCGTCTTGACTTTGTTCAGGTGAGTCTCTGCGTTTTGATTTGAGCCTTGAACTGATGATTGTATTTCTATCCTCTGCCAAATGAGTTAAGGTGTAATTTTACGTAGCTTCCCATATTGGGAAGTCCATGTGTTAGTGATTGTGTAAGTAATATAACTGCCATTTCTGATCTTCATTGCAGAAAAAAGTGGGTATGGTCATGAAGAAGGCTGGTGCCAAAGGCCAGATTATGATGATATTGTTTTTGGTGGTCCTGTTCATCATCCTTTTTGTCTTGGTCTTTTTCACTTGATGTAGAGAATGAAAATGAAATCTGTCTGCAATGTTCATACGTGGAAGAGGGAGGGGCTATTTACGAATGCATATGATTTTATTGGCGATCTGGGTTTGTTGAATAAAAAGCTGACCTGGAAATTCATAACCAAAAAGAAGTCGTGTTTCGAGGTTCTTTACAATTTTTGAAAGTTTTACAAGAATGTGATGTTTGAACTTGGATTGGCCTACAGCATGTAAAACCGCAAAAATACTATTCTATTAGTTAATTCCGTATCACATTTTATGTTCGTTGCGATTTTTCAATTTAGCCATCACAAGTTCTATATTTTTGATGAGATATTACAAATTTACAAGTTCTATTTTAGTTATTTTAGATGATGCTATTTTGAAGACGCCTAAGGTAGCAATTGGATAGAAAATTTCAGCCTCCAATTTCTACATATGACTTTTTAGGGTGGACTAACCTTGTATGGTCAATTGGGAAACTTTAATCCCACCAAAGAGAACCAATTGCATACAGCAGCACATACGTCCATCCCTGAACAATAGCGCCTGACAATAGTTGCCATGCCTTATATATTGCCTTTCAGCAAAGACAGGTCAAGGTATTTCTTTCATAGCAATTAAAATATACCAGTGTACATACATATATATAGTGTTCAAGAACAATATTCCTTTGGGATGAAAATTTCGTTTCTCTATCAAGCTCAACATATTTTTTGCTATATACAATTCAAAAATAGGAAAAAACTCATAGCGATTCAGGGTAATGCAACCAATTGGAACTAATTCCGACTGAGCAAAGATTTGCTGGCTCGTGAGGCAAGAGCAAGTGCCTTGGCACTTGTACTCGTCATCATCCACTCCCTCTCTGCACGGCGTTGGTGTTGTCTTGCATTCTTTGCTCGTTTTGGAGCTAATCGTGTATCTCTTTCGATAAATGCGAGTCTAAACTTTTCGGCCATAGATAACTCAGTGGGGCTTGAAAGTGAAGGTGTAGTCCTGGATACATAACCACATACTGCCCACGTTGTGGGATCAATATCCTTCACAACTGCATCATCGAGTACAATATTTGGTAATGCTTCCCTAGGAACTTGGTTCCCCCTGAAACCAAAGGGTGATGCTTTGGGATTCACTATAATGCGTGGGCACTCTGTTGAAAAGCTCTCCAAAGAATCATCATCAATTTTTGGCTGCAATAAAAGAGACCACTTAGAAAAATCTTTAACAGGCATTAACATAATAAATAAATAAGGGACAAGTTTCTCAAGTTCTCATTTGCCAATGCACTCCTTAACTGCTCTGTAACACTACACTACCACAACAAGTCTCTATGCACATACTAACAAAAGCACATGCATCATACATTTTCACTAACAAGCAGCTACTCAATGTGTTTTATGTTTTTGAAAGTGAAAAGATGCCAGAACTTCCCTATACCACAGTAGACACAGAGGATCATTGAACTTGTTGATCGCGAAAAGTATCATTTATAGAAAAGAGCAAGTTTATACCCATATCAGCCACCGCAATGACTCCGCACCATTAGCAATTTCTGCCGTATCAAGTTCTTCCCAGGAATCTCCATCCACATCATTCAGCTTTGGCCTAAAAATACCCAAACATCTACGTGCAGTGTAGTCGCTCCTCGGGCACCCTCTGCAACATTAACTTTGGTTCATATCCTGTTATGATACTGCTAGTTAAACATAATATCCTGGGCACCCTCTGCAACATTAACTTTGGTTCATATCCTGTTATGATACTGCTAGTTAAACATAATATCCTCGACACATTATGTTGTATGGAAATCAACCCCAAAAAAAAAAATTTGTTATCTGAAACATTTATATAGAGTCTAAAAATGAGAATATATTCTTTCAATGGCACTATACACATGATCATGAACACTTCTAGCTATTGCTAGCATTAGGAATCTAAACCAAATTCAAGATATTGAGTATTCACATGTTCATTGGACATGTAAAACACACCAAAAAAAAAAAAAAAAACACAATTAACTAATACCAATATGATCTCACTCTCACAATATCTCTAATGAATGAGGACAGGACGAAAAACATTACTCCTTTTTTCAAGTTTTATATGCCAGAATTATATACATTCAATTAATTTTGAGCTGCCAGAGAAGGAAAAAGCTTCAGCACACAAATGGAAATTCACACTATATCTACACGAGACATCCAGAAGGTCCAAATCAAATGGTATATATAAAGAAACATGTACTTAAATAAAAATTAGAGCGATGTTAGGTAAACAAAGAGTACCCGCATCTCAATGTCTCCAATGAACGGCAGTGTTGCACAAGTTCATGAACACCAGCTGCAGTAATTTTGTCGCACCGGCTGCAAAAGAATTATCTCAATAATCAATACCTTTGAATTGTTTCAA
Organism: Ziziphus jujuba; assembly: GCF_031755915.1. Lineage (NCBI taxonomy): Eukaryota > Viridiplantae > Streptophyta > Magnoliopsida > Rosales > Rhamnaceae > Ziziphus > Ziziphus jujuba. The sequence continues at coordinate 38,497,270 of NC_083379.1, read as the reverse complement.
AACCAAATAACGGGTTTATTTCACAAGTTTGCAGTCAGCTAGTTACTACTAACTACTTCATAGTAGGAAACGAATTCTAGTTATCTAAATGAAATTGGTAACAAATATTTCATCAACATTGAATACATCATGAACATGTGATAAAGCATTCCCAACAATGCAGTTTCTCCATTTTAGAGCAGAATTCTCAAGCCCTCTCCCATAACGTTACATCCCTCAGTCCAAATGGATTGTTGGTCTTGCACTGTTAGCCTATTTCTTCCAGAGATTATAAACATGATAACATCAAAATCTAATTACCTTATATCCACAGCTCTAAGAAATTTGCACATTTCAGCCACTTTTGCTAAGCCAAAATCTGAAACATCTGATCCAGAGATGTCAAGAATTTCCCAGGAACTATCAGCTAGAGAGACAATAATATCATCGTTTAGTAACTTTCTTCTTCTGGCAATCGCTGCCAGTGCCATCTGCCATTCAATGGTAATTCTTAGGAACATAAAGAATAATTGAAATACAAAGCTAATTGGAATAGAATTGCAAACTTGATAAGCAAGATACAATGCCCAAAATTTACAGAAAAAACTGCAGTGATTCGGTGAAACCATCCACATTTTGCACCAATTCTCAGCCTAGCAAATTAACACCACATGAACCTTGATCCCATAATTATAAAACAATAAAAAGATTCCCCCCCTCCCCCAAAAAATAAAATAAAATAAAATGAATTCCATTACACGACCGTGTTCAAATATATTATTTTCATATTTACAGCTCCATAATATACAAAATTTTCAAACCTGCTACCCAGAATCCTCAAGATTACCATTTTCCCAACCAAACCCAAATCCCACTCTCTCCCCCCTTCGATTTCCAACCCATCACAATTACAAATTTTCCAGAAAAGAATTTTAAAAAGCAAAATAAAAAAATACAAAAAATAAAAAATAAAACGTACCTTAATATCAGAGGGAAAGGTGACGGAAATCTCAGGCAAATCGGGGACAATATCTTCCAAATGCTTGCCGATAACTCCAAGACACAAGCTCACTAAACTTGGAGGATTTCTCTTGTCCCGCGCTATTCCTGTTATCACCAAAAAAACCTACAATTACAATTCCATGTACATAGATATAGATAGAGATAGAGAGAGAAAGAAAAGTGGTGAGAGAAGTACTTGAAGATTGATAGGTAGTAGAAGAAATTGTGGTGAACTGCTTGGGATTGGGACTGGAATTGGAATTGGAATTGGAATTGGAATCGGAATTGGATCTGGGATTGAAATCGAGCTTACTTAGAGAATCCCTTATGCTTAATAAAGCTTTGCTTTTTTCCATCAAAATCAATATTCACACACACCCACACGACACGGATAGACAAATTGATAGATAGATAAAAATACAGAGCGCCGTCGATTAATTTTGAGCTCTCCCAATCATAAGCCTCCCAAACAAACCGACCTCCATATTCAGTTCATTTTGCGCATTTTAAAGGTTGGAGGACTTTTTTATTTTTTTATTTTTTTTTAAGTTCTGAACTTGATATTACGAAACTAGCCTTCCATACCAAATAGCAAAAGGCAACATATTTTTCATACCATACAAAATTTAAATCCGATCATTCACTCATATCTAATATAACACAAAATACCACTCAAAATTTATGTATATAATTTGACATATAACAAAACATATCATGAAAAATATTGTAAAAAGAACCCAAAAAAAAAAAAAAAAAAACTTAGCATTTTCCCTTTGTTCTACAGGAAGAAAATAAAAATGTTTCATTATCTTTCTCCCAAAAAAAAAAAACCAAAAACTGAATGTTTGAAAATATATCACGAAAAATATTAGAGTTTACTAATATTTATTATTGCTTTTTTTTTTCCATTACTTTTCATTTCCCCAATAAATAATTATAAAACATAAGCAATTTTGACCTTCTTAAATAATAAAATCAAGAATGTTAAAAAAAATATTATTGATTTAACTTAGTCAAAAAATTATTGATTTAACTTGGTCATTATTTGTGTGTGTATATATATATATATATATGGAAATTCTATGGTGAGAACGGTCTGCATGAGTATTGCAGTATTAGTGACAGTTTTTTATAGTATTAACGATAATTTTTTAGAAAATCGTCACCAATACTATGAAATCGTTACCAATACTGTGATCCGCTTAAGAACCGTCCGCACTATAGACAAACTATATATATATATATAAAAGAATTCGGTAAGAATGATCCCCATGGACTAAACCTAAACCGATGCATACTGTATATATACACAATAAAAATTAATATTTTTTTAAAAAAAATATCAATTTAAATATAACCTAGGCAGACAAATATGTAATGTAAAACTAATCTATATTATATATATATATATATATATTACAGAAACAAAACAAGCGTCATCTTCTATCGAGGGTGTTTTGGTAAATAAACTAAAATTTTGATCTGTGTCTGCTGGTGGTGAGTCTGGTAGTTCAATTTGAAAGCCGGCCCGAGAGAAAGAGGGAGAGGGAGAGTAGAAAGGCAGTTTGGGTGAGATTTTGAATTGGCTGAGAGACAGAGTGAGAGGCATCGAGGAGTTGCAAAACGCCGGCGTGTCGAATAGAAGATCGTAGGGGGAGATGGTGAAGGGACTGCAACAAGGGCAAAATCTGGCAGCGGATGTGACACAAATGCTGGATCAGTTGGACCGCCATTGCTTGGCTCCTGATGGTTCTCTCGTTTCCAAATCCGCTTACTTCGACCTCCTACTTGTATACTCTCTCTCTCTCTCTCTCTCTCTTTTTCCACTTTTCTCTCTGCTTGTTTGGTTGCCTGGAAAATTGTAGCTACTCCATTTGGGAAACTCAATGTCGGCTTTTCTCGGCGGCCAAAATGAATTTTTAGCATCATCTTTTGCTTTCCTTTCTGTCTCTGAGTTTTTTCGTTAATTTCTCAGGCGAGGGAGGAAATGTCCAGGGAACGGCTTCGCTACCTGGAAGCCATGGTAATTCTATTAACCATTTTCCATTTTTTAAAAAAAATAATAATAATAATTTAATGTTAGTAAAGTTTCTTCTTTTTTGTTTTTGCATTTGGTTTTAGTTTCTGGTATTTTCTGTATTTTGTAGTATTATTATAGGGTTTAATTTTTCTCTCCTTTTTTTTTTTTTTTTTTTTTTTTTTTTTTGTGTGTGTGTATTTTACAAGATGTTTAATTTACTGTTTTGGAATAGGCAATATATAGTGAGGCAATTGCTATGGTGGAAGAGTATCAACAGGCAGTTTCTGTGGCTAATCTCGGAGGAATTCGAGACGTGCAGGGCTTATACCTGCAGCTTGGCCTAAAGAACTCCCCTCAGGTGTTAAGTAGTTGCACTTCCAACTTGAATTATCATAGTCTTTTGTTTACTTTTATTGTAGTCTTTCCGTTTTCTTGAGATTTGTCCATCTATAAATGAATTTTAAGGTTTATGTTGTCAAGCCATGTTTACTAGTCAAGTTTAAGATATGGTTGCTATGAAATATTTATATTAATGATGCACAGTATGAAATCTGATATCAAATTGCATTAAAAGAAAAACTGCAATTCTTCTATGTAATATTTGTAAGGATGCCTTTGGTTGCTCTAATGGAATTTGAGTTGTTGCATTCCGCTGTACTTAAAATTTCTTTCATGAAGATATAGGATAAAGAAAAACAAAAGTAGAATCTAGACAAATGGTGCCAAAGAAAGTCAAAGCTTATGAATGATGGTATTAGTTCTCAATTAGTATCCATGGAGGGTAATGTCCTATTCTTCTCTAATAATTATTTCTGTGGATGGCTGCCATTCTGTATATGAGCTGGCTTTTGTGAGATTATGCTATTTCAGTTATTCAATTGGGTTTTTAAATGTGCCTTCAGAGTTTATTAGTTACTAGTTAATTTAAGTAGCATGAATAGCATGAATTCAGAATAATTTCTTTATATCAGGTATATGAGAACTTAGAGCATCGAATGGTTGTTGCTGAAGCAGCTCAAAGGTTAAGGCTTCCTCTTATCTCCAAAGATGGTGAAATCCGTGAAGAAGAAATTGAGAAGTGCAGTATAATGTCAAGGACCTCCCTTGATAGTACCAGTACAAGTGTTACAATCAGTTCAACCTCCAATTCTACAAATTATACAACTCCAAGTAGCAATGTCAGTGCCGCAAATAACAACCTTTCTCTTGCTGGTTCTGATACAGAACCTGGAGTTGGTGGTGTTCCTAATCGCTTTCTTGGAATTACACCCAATTATTTATGGCAAACTCAGCTCCAGAAAAGTCCCTCCTCCATGGTGAGATAGCCTAAAAATTATTCTCTTTATGATGTTTATTATTATTATTTTTTCATTTTCAACTTTTTTCCATATGAGCATATCTTCCATGTATTTATAATATTATGCCTGTTTCAATAATATTCTGTAGACATTTTCCACTTATAGAAATTATTAAGATATTTCTGTATATTGTAACTGTAGGATACAACAGAATACCAGTTGTGTCTTTCCCATGAGATCGAAGCTCGTTTAAAGTCTAAATGTGATAAGTTAGCTGATGCCTTTATAATGGATGACATGGGTATCTCTCTCTCTCTCTCTCTCTCTACATTAGCCAGTGCATTTCATCTATAAAATAAATCTATAGCAAGTGCATCTTCTTGTGATATTCACAATGATCTATTTATCAAGTAGTTGATCTGGTTGTTTTTTGTATTTTTTGTATTTTTTTTGTTTTTTTTTTTTCCAATTGCAATAATACCATGTAGGATATTGGAAATTTTGGACTTCTTTCCACTTTAATTAGTAGGGAACCAGGTTGGGGTGGGGCTGTTGATTGATTGTTAGGCTACTTGCCTTGAAATATGGGTCACATGCACCAAGCATATTGTGGAACTGGAAGAGTGTTACATGTACAATGATTATGTGAAAATCACAGCTTCTGCTTTGTTGCTGCAGACTCATCATCTGGGCACCAAAATTCAAGTGCTAGGATTCCTGAAAGGTTTGATTTACTCTCTTAACATAATTTTTAATGTCAATTCTCTACTAAGTAAACTAAAAGGAAGAGATACTGTCTGCTGATTACTGTAAACTTTGGTGGGGACCAGTGGCTGTTTTGCAAACTATATTCTCGCTTAAATTGCAAAGCTAATTCTAATTGAAGGCTGCAACATTCATTGTGCAAGAGCATTTATTGTTTTTTTCTTTTTTAATAGATTGGTATCTTAAACTATTATCCTTATTAACTGAATCTTGGGAAAGAGTTTTTCATTGTTTTTCCTGCATCTTAAAGCGCAGTTCTGGATAAACTAATAACTTTCATGCTACTATTTCTTATCGAAGCTAACGGCTGTCAATACTTATGGTAGAACTGTAATGTAATAACATTTTTGCAGAGTAAAGTTCATAATAGAGGAGATTGAAAGAGAAGAAGCTTCTCTACGAGAGGATCTGTACTCTGCAGATAGGAAATTTGCTGAATATTATAACGTATGTGAATAGGCGACTCTTGTTCATAACTTCTTTCTTCTTTCTTTTTTTATTTTCACCCTGACCCCGCAGTTTTGTATGCCTGGCATGTTGTTCACGTGGGTGTATGACTTGGGAAATTGTTTTTCATCAATTAGGTCTTAGAGCAGATATTGGGTGTGCTTATTAAGCTTGTAAAAGATTTGAAGCTGCAACATCAGCACAAATATGTAAGGCTTTTATTGCTAAAGAATATTTGATGATCAAAATGTGTTCAACCATTAAATTTAATTTATCTGCCTTTGCTCTTTCGTATTGATGTTTCTTCTAATCATTGGGGTGGTCTTCCAACTTATTTTGTCTTGATGATTTTTAGGACGAACTGCAAAAAACATGGCTTTGCAAAAGGTGTGAGACCATGAATGCAAAGTTGAGGTTTGTCACCACATTTCCTTTTGTTTATTTTTTCGCCTCATTTCTGTATTTTGGTTGCTTGTTCTGCCGTTGCTTATGTACCATGAGCTCTTTATTGTTATATCATTACTAGGTGGCTTGCCAATTATAACTGCTAGATGGCATTGATTTGGTAGTATTTGTGAAGTAACAATTAAATATTCTAATGGTTGGCATTGTTATTTACTCATGGGAATTTAGTTATTTCTTAAAATTCATCCTCTGACTTCATATTACAAGACTGTCTTTATATGAGCTGACAAATCCTGTTGTAAATTGCTATTGATTTGAATTTGATAAGCTTACTATGACTGCCTTTGACTCCAGGGTTCTAGAGCATGTTCTTCTTCTTGAAACATACACTCAAGAATCAATACCAGCTCTACACAAAATAAGGTAATTATTGGTGTCACTATTTTAAATGCAATGTAGAATTCTGATTCAACGTTGTTCTCAATTATCTTTACAAATTTCCAGAAAGTATCTTGTTGAGGCTACAGAAGAAGCTTCTATTGCATATAACAAAGCGGTATGCTCATCTCTCCTTGTTCCTGTAATACCTGTTTTGTATTTCTCATTTATATTTTATAATAAGCCTTATCTTTTTCCCCAGTTTAAGCATGCATGGATACTGAGATATTAAAACATCAATAAATTATCACATGCTTCTGCCAGCTTCCTTTAATGCTTTTAGTACTATGCTTTATGAGAAGAATGGCATTATGCCAGAAGATTTAAGTCTATTTTTCCATCTAATTATGATAATTGATTTTTGGTATAATCTTCTAATATGCTGATTTGTGAAAATTTTTCTGAACTTAATGTCCTAAACAGATATTGAATTTTTTTAATATCCTTGTGCCAAGGAATTTTCTGGCTACAAGTATATTTGCAATATGCTTATTAGCAATTTTGCATTCACTTTGTATGGTTTCTATGACCTTGTAGTATTTCCGCTGAAATTGTTGAGTACATACGGATATATTGAATTACAAATCTGACCAGAATAGCTTTACATGATAGTTGCAAATATAGCTGACTTATATTGAGAAATCATTTAGGATGAAATGCACCCATCTTCATCTTAATTAACATCATTGCTGTTTCAAAGTTTTAAACATCATTGCAAGTCTATGATTTGTTTGCCTCTACCTTGTTCTTGGCTTTTTGTTTATTAATTCAGAATTAAATTTCTTCACCAGGTTACACGTCTCCGAGAGTATCAAGGTGTTGATCCTCATTTCGATGCAATTGCAAGGCAGTACCATGATATTGTCAAGGTACTCCAATTTTGACTTACCATAATCATACTTTGTTTGGTTCTTGGGAAAAGTCCTGACATCATTATTTTTCCTTGTAGAAATTGGAAAATATGCAATGGACAATCCACCAAGTTGAGATGGATCTGAAGCGCTTACCTGACCACCCAAATGCATAAAATTTGTGTCTATTGTATATGGCAATGAAAAAGAACAAATTTTTTTTGTTTTCTTTACTTTATATTCTTCCATATCTGTTCTCCAAACAAAGATTTTTGACAAACAATATTAACGAATGATCTTGACAATTAAATATGTTTAATCTAAAGTGTAATTTTCTTCTTTATAAAACCATTCAAATTCCTATACTGATATCCAAGCATCCTCTATTTAAAGTAAAAAAAATTAAATGATATTTAGTTTACCATACATATTGTCAATCTCTGGTCATACTTTATCATTTCATTTCAATTTTATTTGAATGTACATTTCAATCTTTCCTTAGGCTTTGTTAGGGTTTTTGTTAGGGGTTTTTTTTGGGTTTAAAAGCTCTACTGGAAGGTCAAAAGTATTTTTATCAAAAAATAAAAATATGGTAAAAGTTAATAAGTATTTATTGATAAAAAAATGAGTTTTTTTAAATTGTTTTAGAGAAGTTTAAATTTTGAGCTTTTCTAAAAAAATTATTATTTTTTTACTTTATATAAAAATTTAATAAACATTTAATACAGTTTAATGAGTATTTTGTTTTTTTTTTTTACAACCAAATATTTATTAGTTTTTTAATAAACGTTTTTTTTCAAAAAAATCTATTATACAAATTCTATTTTCATTAGTTATATCAAACAGATTCTTAATCAAGTATTTTTTTTTTATTATTATTTTTTAATGAAACTCTTAAGCAAGAGACATTGAATGGAAAAAAAAAAAATTATACATATATAAATTGTTGATGATGTTGATTTAAAGGGGGAAAAAAAAAAAAGAAAAAAAAACTTTAGTTCTCTCCATCAAGTTCGTCCCTCAAGTTTGATCAAAATTTTATTTGGATGTAAAAGTTTCAAATTATATAATCACTATCATTTTTTTTTTTCTTTCATCTAAGAAAAGAGAAATTAGGCTATAATTATTTTATTCATCATGTTCCGAAAAGCAGTAAAACTCACATAATACTGAAGCTTTTAAAGTTTTTTTTTTTTTTCCAACCATTTCTTAAGATTATTTGAAAAAAAAAAAATTGGGTTTGGTTAAGAGGAATTATAATATCATTATGAAGGAGAGAGATAATTGGACATTTGTTTTGTGTATAATAAAATAAACGTCATTTATGACTTTTTTGTTACTTAAAATAGATATATAGTGTTTGAATGTGAGTATTAAACGTTTAAAGCTATTTTGAGGATATTAAATTTATATCATTAGATTAAAAAAAATTCAAAAATCAAGATTATTATTTGTCAAAAATGTTTATCAAAATTTTTTATTTGGGAACAGTTCCTCTATATATACATATTAAGAAGTATATTCGGTTGTATGTAGACCTACATTGAAGGAAACATTTATAAGTTTGATTAACCATTAAAAAATGGAGATGGATTTCTCAACAAAATGGTTTTGGTTTTGGTGTCAATTCGCCGTCAATTTGCACTAAAGGAAGGTTTTGGTGGTCAAGAATGGGTGTTTGTTTATTTGGAAAGAAAGCCGAAGAAAGCAGAGGGAAAGTGATTGGATGGAAAATAAATTTTTCCAGAAAATGAAATTTATAGACATGGCCTTGTGCTAAAAAGCTCATGAAACCCAAACTGCCGCGAAGCAATCCAATATAGATAATGGATCAAATTTTCATTTTGTTCAACAAGCTAGATAGGCCCAAAATTAATCTAAATTTTTGCTCTTTATTCATTTATTTATTTTTTTTAATTTTTCTTTTGAACTAAATGTAAAATTTTGAATTAAACAATAAAGATGAAAATGATTATAAGAAATACTATTGTATATCACATAATACTAATAATAATAACAATAATAATAACATTTATTATCATTTTAAATTTTATCCTATCTTCTCTCAATTTAAATTTTTGTCAACTGAATTTCATGACATGTGCCAATTATAAATTATATGGTTGATTTTAATTCATTTGTATTTTTTCCTTTTTTCATCTATTTTCAAATACTGTTACTTTATCCAATTAAGATTAAATTGCAATGGATAAAAACTCGTTAATAAATCCAACAGTTTCTACTTAATTATTCTTTTAATTTATTACAAATTTTATAGCTTTTGCAATTTAAATTTTGTTTGGCAATTACTTTTCCCATTGAATTTTTTCTATCAAATATGAAAATTTTATCTATTCAAAGAAGCTTTTGTATTAGCTCTCTGATTCAAAAGGTTGCAACTTTCATTAGAATAAAATTCAAATACTTTAACATCCAAATTTTTTTAATAAAATTTTTTGTTCCTTTGTAATTTCTATAGGTAGAAAATTACTAATTTGACATCCAAAATTTTTTTTTAAAATTTTTGTTCCTAGTCCATCAGAAATGTGTTGCTCAATTTTTTTTTTTTTTCTGGGGGGGAATGTTCAAACTGTTCTGAATTTTTATTATTTTCAATTTAAATTAAAAAAATTCATCTTTCGAAAAATAAAGAAAATTAGCATCTAATATTATGGTGGATGTATTTATTAAAAGAGTATTTATTAGAGAATTATCTTATTCAGAAATTTATTAAATTAAAATAAAAGTGAAAGAATCTTGAAGATACTATGAATTAGTGATCATATATGAATATGATTACATTTTATAAAGTTGAAATAAAACTTAGAAAGGAAGAGATATCCGTATCATACCATATTACATTTGGCAAGGTTTGATTTTTAGATCTTTTATTTATTTATTTATTTTTTTAAACCATTGGGTAAAAAGTAACGAGTCAATGGTCAAACAAAAAGGCTGTATATATCTAAAAACACGGGAGGTGGGGTCCACACTGTCCAGGTTCGTAATCTCGGACCCGATTCCAATGTGTCACACACACACACACAAACACACACAAACAGCATGGATGGTCCCAGTGAAGCACCAGAATGATCGATGTCTCGCAAGTGACAAGTGAGTGGGGTCTACTTTCTTTCTATTCAAAGAATCCCTGAACCGGGAGAAAATCTTCTCCTGAACCGGATAAATACGCCCCAACTGGATGGGCCACGTGTCGTTCTCTTCTGGATTCTTCTCCCAATTTGGGACCCACAACCCACCAAAGGCTCACTGAAACGCCAACCCCGCTCCTACCAATCCTTCGTACGACTTCTTTTATTTTTCTTTTTTTATTTATTTATTTTTTTATAAAAATAATAATAATAATATATTCCTCCTGACAATGAATTCAACCCCTGTTTGGTTGCCGGTCTGGGTGTGACCAACGGTTTTTGAGTGCGTTTAATCTACGCGTTTCCTTCTTTCTTCTCTCCCACCCCTAGTCCACGTCATCATAATCTCAACCGTCCAAACTTCTCCCATGCTTCATCATAGCCATCCATGGTTAATCAGAGTCTCGGTTTAACGTAACCATGGTTAGAGAATTTGTGGCCACGACTCTTAACCGCCTTGTTTGTCCGTCTCCTCCCGCTCATATATATAACCCCTCTCCCTCTTCTAAACTTCCTCATCAAATCCAGGACCGTGTGGAAGCTAGATTATCGGGTATGGCAGTCTAGGAAAAACTCAAAAGAGGCTTTTCTTTGGTTTCTCTTCTCTCTCTGTTTTGGTATTGAATTTGATTTCTGGTTATTGCTTGCTCCTCTTTTGATGTATGTGTTTTCGTGTGATAGAAACTGCTATTTGCTCAAATATTATGCTTAGCTCAAGACTTCCCTTTGGTTTTTCTTTTCTTTTCTGTTTTGGTTTTGAATTTGAAATCTGGGTATTGATTGCTTGCTTTTCTATTGATTTATGTGTGTAGTTATGATTGAACCGCTTTCTGCTTTCTCAAATATGGTGTTTTGCGATATGCGTCTTAGTTTAATTGTTATGAATCTATATTGGGTGAATCATTTATGGAGCAGTTTGTTTTCAAAATTTCATCTTTATTCTGACACAAAGGAAAGTTCTTTCCATTCTTTACAAGCATATATTTTTTTTTTTTGGGTTTTTAATTTAAAACATTGTACCTTTGAGAATATAATCTTAGACTCTGTTGTTTGTATTGGATTTTGAGATGGATCAAAGGGGTTAAGACTTTGGTTTTGATTTCTAACATCATGTTGTTTGATATGGTTTATTGCAGTTAGAGAGAGAAAAAAACGAGAAATCACTCTTGCTGTCGTGGTGATTTAAGATTTAAAAACAAACAAAGTACATGGTTGAATTAGATGTCCAGATCCCTACTACTTTCGATCCATTTGCCGAGGCCAAAGATTCTGATGCCCCCGGGGCCAAAGAGTATGTACACATACGAGTCCAACAGAGGAACGGCAAGAAGTGCCTGACTACCGTACAGGGTCTGAGAAAGGACTTTAGCTACGAAAGGATCCTCAAAGACCTCAAGAAGGAGTTCTGTTGCAATGGAAATGTTGTCCAGGACAAAGTATTGGGAAAGATAATCCAGCTCCAAGGTGATCAGCGCAAGAACGTCTCTCAGTTTCTTGTTCAGGCTGGCATTGTCAAGAAAGATCAGATTAAGATTCATGGTTTTTAAGGACTTTGGGTCTTAACCGTGTTATGTGCTAGTGGGGTGTGTGTGAGCACCACCTATCTGAAATAAGCAAATAATTCGTCTGTGTGTGGATTTGGTTTCGGTTTTGCTTGTGTTTTTACTTATTTCTTGTTTTTAATCCATGGGGATTTCATCTGATTGTAATGGGATTCCATCTATAATGGCAATAAATATTCTTAGTTTGAAGATATGTTGCAGATCTTAAGACTTATTTCTCTGTGCTACATTCAAGTACATAGCTTTTTTGGGTGTTCCATGGGTACAGCAGCTTAGAAGTCCTTATAACTAGCTGCAAATGATGCTTTGGTAAAATCCTTTTCCATCCAAGCTTTTAGACATTTTATCAAAGGAAAAATTTTAATTGCGTAACAAATTGATGAAGAGGTTGTATATGAGGAGAAACCAAGTCCAAACTGCAAAACAATACAGGATGGTATCATCCCGACTCATCAATTTGATTGGCGTTCATGGTGAAAAAACGTAGTTTTAAGATTCCAATTATGGAAAAACTAAATTATTAAAGTAACAATTATAATTAGATGAATTAATCTACCAAAAGAAATTAAAAAGGGGAAGCAGGACGTGGATGGACCACTTTAGTGATTTTTTTTCTTTTTATATACATGAGAAGAAGAAGGAAAAAAAAAAAAAAAAAGAGTTCAAATCAGTGACAATTAATATGTGGCAAGAGTAAACCCTCCGGAACACCGAGGTTTTGGGTGCGTTTAATCTACGCGTTTCCTTCTCCTAAAAGTATTTCCCTCCCCTAGTCCATGTCAGCATAATCTCAACCGTCCAAACTCCAGCCATGCCCCATCAGAGCCATCCATTGTGAACCCAAGTCTCAGCTTAACTTAACCATGGTTAGAGAATTTGTGACCAAGACTCCCACCGCCTTGTTTGTCCGTCTCCTCCCGCTTATTTATACCCCCACCCTCTGTCAAATGTTATAGTAAAATCGCCTTGTGTATAGAAGCAGCGTGCTCATCAAGGTATGGTGCTCCAAGAAAACTCAATAAGGCTTTATTTTTAATCTTTTATTTTTGAATATTCTGTCTTGGCATTGAATTTGAATTCAGTGTATTGCTTGCTTTGTGTGATAGTACTGCTTTCTGCTTGCATCAAATATGATGCTTTGCCATATGGGTTTTGTTTATTTATTTATTTTTTTTACGAATCTGCATGGAGAAAAATCATTAAGAGGAGCTGTTTGTTATCAAAATTTCATCTTTATTTTGACACCAAGAACAATTCTTCCGTTCTTTACAACTAATTTTCTTTTTTCAGAACTTTAAAAGATTGGAACTTTAAAAATAGAATCTGCTTGTTACATTGATTCTGTGGATTTTTTTTTTTTTTTTTTTTTTTTTTTTGGGGGTGGGGTATCGGATTTGAGATTGGATCGTATGGGTGAGTTTAGTTTTGTTTTCTCATATCTTCTTGTTTGATATGGTTTAATTGCAGGTAGAGAAGAAAAAGAAGGAAAAAAAAAAGAAAGAAGAAAAAGTATTTTTGTTTCGTGGTGGTTTAAGATTTCAAAGCAAGCTAAGTACATGGTTGATTTAGAAGACCAGTTACCATCCGCTTACGATCCATTTGCTGAGACCAAAGATTCTAATGCCCCCGGGGCCAAAGAGTATGTACACATACGAGTCCAGCAGAGGAATGGAAAGAAGTGCCTGACTACCGTGCAGGGTCTGAATAAGGACTACAAGTACGACAAGATCCTCAAAGACATCAAGAAGGAGTTCTGTTGCAACGGGAATGTTGTCCAGGACAAAGAATTGGGAAAGATAATTCAGCTCCAGGGGGATCACCGCAAGAACGTCTCTCAGTTTCTTGTTCAGGCTGGCATCGCCAAGAAAGGCCAGATCAAGATTCATGGTTTTTAAGGACTTGGGTCTTTGTATTCGTGTTATGTGCTAATGGTTTTTTTTTAAGGATTTGGTTTGGTTTTGCTTGTCTTTTTCTTATTTTCTTTCTTTGTGTTTTAATCCATGGAGATTTCATTGGATTGTAATGGGATCCCATGTATAGTGATAATAAATATTTTTAGTTCGTAAGATCTGTTGCAAATCTGTTTTTTTATTTTCTGGTGGTGCTGCTTGTTCTTCTGTGTGGCAAGTGGTTTGTTGAGCATTTGGAATTTTGGCAAATACTAATCTAGATTCTCGCGGGTGGGGAACTGTCTGCAAATAAATGTTAAGGAATGACTCGTAAACGTTGTACAAATCAAATTTTCCTTCAGGTCTAACTGGCTCTACGATGTATGTGGGCTCTTTTAGGTTCTAAATTTTGCGGCCTCCTTTAGCTCTTTGAGATTCTGGGCGTGTTCATTTTGGCATGCCCATCAAACACTGGATTTAGAAGATTTTATTGCATGTAAGAATATAGATTTATATTAGCAAGAAAAAATTAATGCCAGCGAGTTGTGCAAAGGTTGATCACAAGCTTGGAGATAATGAGGATTCATGACTAAAATTTAATGCCATGCTGATATATCACCACTGGTTTGAGAAAATTTAAGAAAGGCTTTCCAGGGCTAGTAGCTATAACACATAGTACATTTTCTCTTCAAATAGGAACTCCTCCAACCATCAACGAACCAAAATAAATTAAAAAAGAAAAAAACAGAAAAAAAAAATTATACAAAATTAATTGATGACTTCTTATGCACAACTGATGGTAATTGTAAATTCAAAAGCAATCCAAATTGAAAACCTCAGGTTGATAGTGGCAAACATCTACCCTACGATTGAAAGCGTTTGGAACAAGGATTCCTAATAGTATGGCTCAAAGTGCCACTCGCAAGTTTGTTCTGGTGTGGAATTTTTGGCTTGTTGCCATCTAGAAGAGTTTTCCCTGCTGCTGGGTTCCACTTCTCATCATTGTACAAAATTCAGAATAGTTGATCCTACCATCCTGTTAACCAACAGAACGTCAATAATGATGACAATGAAGAAAAATTGAGTTGCATTTGAAATCAATGAAGACAAGCTTACATTATCTGCGTCAACTTCTGATATTATTTCCTTGATTGTGGCATCATCACCCATATCATATTCTTTCATTGCTGATTCTAATTCATCCCTTGTGATAAACCTGTAAAATATCACAAAAGCATAAATAAATAAATTCACTCAATAAATTGAGTATTTATTCCTAAAAACCAGATTAAGGTCTAGCTAAGTAATTGCTCCCCCTAACTCCATTATCTATGGTCAATTAGATCCTTTGGTCATATGTTATATTTGAAACATGGAATAGCTAAAGTTCATAATTCAATAAGGGTTTTCTAAGAAAAATATCTTAACATGTCTATTATCCTGAAATCGTAATTCCACATGCTCGTATGTCCCCTAGAGAATAATAGCTACTGACAATTTCCAAAATCCAATTGAGGAAAGAGTAAGAAAATAAAGGCCCAAAGTAAGACAAAATATAGGAGATAAAATTATAGTGCACAAATTGGGAAAAACAAAAAACCAAAAAGAAAGAAAAAAGAAGCTCTCGTCTTATAAATGGATTTACAACGCTCACAACCAGGAAAAGCAAGCTCAGGCAGTTGTTATAAGATTGTTAATTACCAAGTTGCTGAACAGTCAAAATATTCAGAGCTCAGAAGAAATGACTTTACCCACTATTGTCCTTATCAAAATATTGAAAGGCTTTGAAAAGATGTTCTTCCCTCTCTAGTCTGTGTCTGTGCATTGTAGCAGTGATAAATTCAATGTAGTCAATTGTTCCATTCCCATCCACATCAGCCTGAAAAGAATTTGAAGAATAAGTTGGCTAAATTGCTAAAGACGCATACAAATATTAAGGATACTTTCAATAATATCCTACAGCTTCCATGAGCTGCTTGACTTCAGCCTCAGTGAGCTTAGAGCCAAGTCGGGTTAATCCTGCCTTCAGCTCATCGTAGGTGATGGTGCCACTGTTATCAGTGTCCATGTTTGTAAACATTTGCTTCAGACCTTGGATTTCTTCTTGAGAAAGATTTTCTGCAATGACCTGTAATCATAATAGTTATGGTCACGTTTCATTATATTAGACAAGAAGCATATGTGCTATATGTAGCACTACCTGTAGAAATAAATAAAATAATAAAATAAAGAAGCAAAACTATTGCATCAGTTTTAAAAATGCGATGAAGATAATTGCATGTTTTGATAGACCTACTTTCAGTGCAAGTTTTTTCAGTTTGTTCATTGCTCTGAATTGCTTCATCCTGGAAAGGACTGCACTGTCAATTGGCTTGTCTGATGCTTCTCCACCTTCAATTATCCATGGGTGCTCTGAACCAGCCATGCAAATTCAAATTTCAGTTAGAAGAGAACCGTTCAAGTAATGAGGCAAACAAAGCATCTGTAAGGGTGCCTAATGACAGGACCACATGGAAATTAGTTAAAAGATGATCCTGATTTATAATGCTAAGCATTACTAGAATCCAGACTGTCTTTACCCAAACAGGTTTAGATGTTAAAAAACCAGGATGCTTGGGAACAACATAGAAGTAATGAAAAACCGTCAAAGACATGTATTAAAGTCTAAATATGTCTCGACTTGAAAAGGCTTCTGATGGCGTAATTCTTCGTGCAGATATGGGATTATTCAAAATTGTGTTGATCCATGTCTCCATTGCTACAGATATCACATCTTACTGGTCCCCATATTTTTTATGCCACCTCTGTTACTTAAAAAGACCTATATGTAAATTTATCTTTGTAATGACTCATAAAAACATAGTTGTTTTAAGAAGAGAGCATAATTGTATCCAACAACCATAACAAAAATCTGAAACTCTAGAGAAAATAAACTAGTTACCAAGCTGCAATATCACAATAAGAGGTTCATACCCAGCACTTGAGCCGAAGTGATACGCTTTTTGGGATCCTGGGTCAACATCTTCCTGACAAGGTCCTTCGCACTGCTTGATATAGTTGGCCATGGTTGACTGTCAAAATCAATATCTCCTTGCAATATGGCATCAAATATCCCCTTCTCGGTTTCTGTAAGTTGCAAATATCAAAACTCATTATTTCCACCAATTAGAAAAGAACTTTTAAGTTTAGAACCAAGTAGAAAAATTTTGACTACCGATTGGTAAAACAAAACAGAAATATGGTTTTACCAGCCCAAAATGGAGGTACACCACTAAGTAAAATGTACAATATAACTCCAGCACTCCAAACGTCAGTTTCTTTGCCATATCTGCGCTTTAGTACCTCAGGAGCAACGTAGTAAGCACTCCCAACTATATCCCGATACACCTTTCCTGGTAAGAGTATCACCAAATGAAAGATATTAATCCCTAATACAGGTGAAAAGTATAGAAACTATAAGCTGTTTTCTGTTAACTAAACATCAAAATACTTTGACAAAGTTAATAGCTGTCAGACTAGCCTACGACATGTATGTTCTCTGAAGGTGATACACAATTCAAAGAACAATGTACCCCCTAGCTACAATTGAGGATAACAAAAACAATTCAAATCTCAGAATGCAATTGAAATCAGCAAATATTATATATACATATATATATATATATATTATTATTATTATTATTGCGTACAAAAAATTTAATTCTTACTCTTAAAAGAGTTTTACAACATAAGTTCATGATGTTATACAAGGAAATATAGTTATGAAGTGCAGACATCTAAAAAGGTGTTAACAGAAGTTCAGAAAATTGTTAAAGAAAGTCTCTATAAAAGCGTGGCAGAGATAATTATCATAGTAATTGAGCAAATTAGCTTAGCCTTTAACTCAAACTTTTACAATACTACAGCAAATCCTGCTAAGTTCTGAATCAGTCAAATTTCTGAATTAACTTTCTGCTCCAGGATCAAGATTAAAAATTCTATACATATGACAAGCAAAAAAACCCCAATGGCAAAATGCAAGAGAAGAGCAATATTTCATCAAGATGCTCCTCACTTCCTGTCATGATTCCTTCCACATAGAGGGCATTAATTTAGCATCCAAGTGAACAATTACAGAACCGTTAAGCGAGTAACTAACCCTACGCTCATCTTAAAAATTCGAACAAATTAAATATAAATGAATAAAATTAGGTACCTTCTTCTATGAACACCGACAACCCAAAATCTGTTGCCTTCAAAAGGGCATTTTCATCCTTGCTAGATAGCAAGAAATTTTCAGGCTTGAGGTCCCTATGCATAACACCCATGAAATGGCAGATATGGACAACATTAACAATTGACCGACATATAGAAGCAGCTGCCCTTTCAGTGTAATGACCCTTGGCAATAATCCGATCAAAGAGCTCACCACCAGCACAAAGCTCCATAACAAGATGGACCGACTGCTTATCCTCATAAGCACCCTTGAACTCAACGATATTAGGCTGCCCACTCAAATGCTGCATAATCTGAATCTCTCTCTTAATATCCTCTTTATCATTCCTGCTGACAAGCTTCCTCTTTGATATAGACTTGCAAGCGAATTGACGCCCTGTTGAATTCTCAGTACAAAGATAAGTCACACCAAACTGACCTCTACCCAATTCTTTTCCCATGCTGTAGAACAGTTTGACATCTTCATATGGTTTGCCAAGAATTGTATCCGACCTGACAACATGTTTTGGGCTACGAACAGGAGCAGAAACCGATGGCTTCCCTGTTGATTGGTATTCTGGATGGGCTGCTGCTACAGTACGTTTTTCAGGTAATTGCTGGGGTTGCTGAACTGCGGCTTTGGATTGGTGAACAGGTTCATGGATCTTTTCATAGCGAGCTCCACCACCACCACCTCCTCCCGATCTATAACCATTATACTGTGGCTCTGGATCTTTGCCTTTGCTCAAAAAGCAACCCATATCTTCTTATTGTCTTGGGAGCTATATTTCTGCAAATTCAAGGGGATGAGATCAATGGAGGTTCTGGATCAGAGAGACTTGGTGATTGACTAAAGTTGACTAAAAAAAAAACCAGATTTATATTGAGTTTCAGAAGAGGAAAATATTTTTGGATCAGAGGGATCAAAAAGAATGAACTTCGAGTCGTTATCTTGATGGAGAGGTCAGAAAAATGAAAACCCAGAAAGGAATTTGAGAGAATATGCAGAGAATGTGATGAAAAAAGAAGGCAACTTTGGATTGAGTTTTGGAAGGGCCTAAACGTAAATAAACTAGGGCTGAACGATACAAATAGAACTGGGTCAACTATTCAATTAAGTGGAATTGTTGAACTTTTCACAACCTACAAAGAAGAAACAGGGCACAGGAGTGGAGGAGGTGAAAAAATAATAATAATAATAAAAAAAAAGACCTTCACTGGAACTAAGTAACCAGTGCTTCAACATTTAAAGTTATTTCCTTTTTTTTTTTCTCCCCATTTTCACCTATAAAAATTATAACTTTACAGTAGTAGGATTATAACATTTGGACTGAAGAATAAATCAAAGTTCAATTTTATTTTATTTCTTTCAATTTAAAATAATATCCGTACCAAAATAACAAAAACACTATGGTTTTTTCTTCGTTAGTGGGAGAAAGTACAATTAAAAAAAACCATAAGTGGATAAATATAATATAAGTTTTTCTGTAGTTTCCTCTTTCGAAGAAATCAAAGTGTCAGGAAAATGGAAAAAACAATCTTGTCATTGGAGTAAAAGAAATGTGTATATATATATAAATATATATAATCATAAGGAAACAATATAATGAGATCATTATGAAATTCATGGGAACAAAGAAACATGGAAAATATGATGCATCGGATGGTTGATGTTGAATCTATCAAACGTGGCAATTTTAAGACCATCCGATCATAGAGGTATGTAAAGCCAAAAGTGGGGTAAAAGTAAAAGAACACATGGCTCACGCAGTGGTAACACACAGAGCTAATAAGACATGTGACCACATTGCGTTAACGAGTTGACAACTTCGTGGTACGTATGCGTGGGTTTTTCAAACTGTGTTCTTCCTAATCCTAAAAATTGTAGACTTTCTTTTTAGTTATTGCCAATTACGCGGCTTTTATTTATGAAATGACATTCTTAGCTATATCTTAATTTATGGCTTAAATGAGCATGTAAAAGTTGGCAAATATTTTGCGCGTAATGAACATTTTTTTTTTTTTTTCAGTCTGAAAAATAAATATACAAAATGAAAGTTTCAGCGTAACGTGCTTTTGAAGCATTGTTTTATCCTGGTAAAATGAACTTTTTCTTCTTCTTTTTTTTTTTCTTTTTTCTTTTTCTGTTTGTTTTTCTTTGCTTTAGCCTTTGAGTGGAAATGTTATGCTCTTTTGCTATTTTTGAGTTTATCTGTCAGTTTTGAATAAGGAAATTGCGTGGAAGTTGCAATTTTTATTTTTGAAAGTTTATATGTATTACAATTGACAGAGACAATAACTGTATGTTATATTATATGCATAGAAAACAGAGTGATTGAGAATCAGCTTAAATAATGCATTTCGTTGAACTTTTGCATATTAAAAATGGTTACATCATGGCAGTAAGGCAAAAGCTATATTATATACATGTATATGGTGGCTTTTCATTAATTTTATAATTTAGTTTTTATATTATAAATTCCTTAATCTTAGCTCATTATTACATTTGCACTAATCATATAGATAAACATTGTTATATTAAATCAAACGCAATTACTCTTTTTGGGCGCCAGGCCAACTAAGTTTTGCCAGCCATACTCAAAAGAGTGATATTAATTATTGTTCACAAGTACTAATACCTTTCTCTTATACGTAAGTTCTTATCCAGAGTTTTGTGTGGGAATTGCTTATAATAGAGAATTCATACAAGTACATACATCTAGAATTCTCCAAAATTTGAATAATATTAATATAATCGATCAAATAGCCAATTATTATTCACCCATATTATCAAATTTAAAAAATCTTATATTGAATTATAAGAAAATTCACAGTAGTAACAATAATGCACCGAAATGATTAATTAAAAAATAGAGTTTTTAAATTCCATATATAAGATCAGGATAACTACAATAGATATTTTTAGTGGGTAAACACCCCTATTTATATTTATAAGAGCATGAATTTGAATTATATAAGAAGATTTTAAATAATTTGTTAAATAAATAATTTTTGTTTTTTAAATTTCATCTTCAATTTTTATGCCAATCCATACCCCCCACCGATGTTATTTTTGTTAGAGTTTAGGCCCATATATATGTAAATGATTTAGGCTTCAAAAAGTTTTGGGCTTTTGTTTGTTTCTGTTTTGGAAAAACATTATTTTTGAATAAAATAAAAATATTTTTGAACGTGGGAAGTTGAGAGTTTGAAGGCTTTACAATTTACATTGTTTAGAGTTGGTGACTTACACGTTTTTTGATAATGTTTTTACAATTTTTTTACAGAAAATAAGAAAAAACAAGTTTTTTTTTTTTGAAGTTGAACGAGAGAGAACAAACAACAGTGGTAAAAGGAAGGTACTTAGATAGTTCGAAGAGAAAAGCGTCAGAAATGCTGAATCTGAAAGCTTTTGCAGTCGTTGTATCCTGGGAGACGTTTGCTACAAAACTTCTGTACCGGTGGACGTAAAACGTTTTAAGGACACTGTAGTATCACACAGTCCTCGGTCATTCTTTTTAGAAAGCAGATCAATTTTAAAAACCTACAAATTCTATAATATTTTAATTATTTTATATTTAATTTTATTTATTTTATATTAAATTGTCCACATGTATTTACATATATTCATGTTTGCAACAATTTTAAACAAACGAAAGGCTCTAACTTCAACTATGTAGTCCTAATGCTCACTGTCAACCCCCTTCCTTTCCTTCACTGGCTTACCATGCACAGTGCCCAAACTTTCTTCATTGCCTTTTGCAGATTAATTTCTTAGGCCGTGTTTGTGTATGTGGGAGAGATCAAGAATGATAAGAAATTGTTGGGAGAAAATCATGGAAGGGAAAGAGAGATCAATTTCATCAAAAAAAAAAAAAAATGAAAACAGAAGGAAAAAGAAAAAACAAAAATATTGGGAAAGAAAGAGAGAAAATGGGAGAAAATGGGAGGAAAATAGAATTCGGTTGACCCCATAACCACAATATGAATTGGGAGGCAACAAAAATATTGGGAAAGAAAGAGAGAAAATGGGAGAAAATGGGAGGAAAATAGAATTCGGTTGACCCCACAACCACAATATGAATTGGGAGGGGTTTTCCTGTAGGGGTGGCAGGTTGTGCAATTGGAAACTTGAAAAAAAAAAAATGAAGTTTGGGAGAGAGAATGAGATACCAATGAAGTTTTTCAACTCCCGCAATCAATGTAATTGACAAAATATTAGGTCTAAATTTTGAGAACACTAAAAAATAAAAAATAAAAAATAAATCGAAGAAGACACACAGTTGATGGTGGATTGGGAGGAAGCATCTTGAAAGAAAAGGGGATCAAGAATTTTTTTTTTTTTTTTTTGAAACAAAATTTTCTCTCCGGGCATTTTGGCTAAGATCAAGTGAAGAATTTTTTTTTTTTTTTAATAAAACAAAAGAGAAACCAATTTAGAAAAAGGAAAAAAAAGGAAAATATATGATTTTACCATTATACCCTTCTGCCGTTAATATTAACAGAATTCGATTAACGGTGATGAAGCTTTTTGTTATTTCTTAAACCGCGGGGGTTTGCTTAATATTATACTAAATCTCAAGGGGTGTTTATGAAATTAATCAAAAACAAAACCTTTTTTATTTAATTCAAAATTAATAAAATAACGTTCAAATTATATTTGCCATAGATACATATTGTTACAATGATTTTAAAAGGGCTATTTTCATCTGTAATTCATAAAGTTTGGCTAATATCAATTTTAAATTTTATAAATTTAAATAATTTAACTATAGTTTCGACCCTAACAATCCATTAAACTTAATAGTTGAAAGGTAAAATAGTATTTTTATAATATAATATATATTTATCTTTAAATATAATTTGATATATTGATATATAATATGATATATATATATATATATATATATATATATATAATATTTTTATAATGCGGATGTTTATATTTTTTTATTATATAAATATCCGCAAAAATGACAGTTTTTTCAAAACAATCATCAATCATATATACAAAAATGACAATTTTTAAAAAAATTGATGATGATTTTTGAAAAAACTTTTATTTTTACGAACGTCAGTAAAATAAAAAAATACAAACGTCTGCACAGTAAAATTTCATTATATATATATAAAGAGTCAAATTTATATTAAAATGATCTGATAATTTTATCATTAATTAATTTTTTTAGCTCTTAAATCATATCAATGATTAGGATTTAAATTTTAAAAATTAATCAAATATTAATTTAATGACATACTAAAAATTTTTTAGAAAATATAAACCTATCAAAATTCGATGATTAATAATTATAATTTTAAATATTAATTCTTGATGCAATGTTATTCAAGAGTTAAAAAAAAAAAAAAAAGCAAGCTTAGATGTTAGTTTAGATATTAAAGACTATATTTGAATTTGGCAAAATCTATATATATATATATATATATATATATATAAAATAATAATAAATAGAAAAAAAAAACTAATATGAAAAAAAAGGAAAAAAAGTCCCCCTTTTATACACATCATTATTATTATTATTATTATTAGTTGAAAATATGCAATTTCTTTTTTCTTTCACAAAATCCAAGCCTATCTACTTCTCGGACAAGTTTGGTCCTCTTTCTTGCCGAATCCAAACATTGTGATTGTGGTGACCTCTGGTTTTGCTGCGAGCTTGTAGGAACCGCACGAGAAAAGAGACTGAGGAAAAAGGGAGAAAAAAAAAAAAAAAGGGTTTTTCTTTGCTTATCTCTAATCTTTAACTCAATATGGATTTTTCTCTTCTTGTCCAACAACTATGCCTTTATGATCTTCAATCTTTTCTTCATCTCCATAAATTAGGTTTTTATATTTCTTCGCAAATATTACAATTTTTATTTTTTTAAACCTATCCCATTTAATTGGCAATTTTGTTTTATTTGGTTTTTTGGTTAAGAATTGTTTAGGAAATGAGATAACTATCTTGAGTTTATGTATCTGAAGCTTGGTCAAAGGTTCAACAAGGAAAGAACAGTGGTGGAAAGAATAAATCGGAATTTTGCTTTTCTTGTAACCTTGATTTAGGGTAAGTTTTTTTATCATATTGCATAAGATTGGAGCTCCCTGTTAATGGAGAAATCACAAATGAAAAAAGATGCTTTTGTTGGGTTATCTTGAAGATTAAAGGTCGAGAGAGGCTAGTTGATGAATTAAACTAAAGAGATATGGGCAAGTTCATGGAACGACGGAAGGTTGGGTGAAAATTAACTCGTAAGTATATAAATCGGATAAGTAATAAAGTGGTTTTAAGTAAACTAGATTATCGAACCTAGGAAATTGTAGATTGTTAATTCTAATTAAATTGTAATATTAGTTAAACATCCAAGATTTGTTGAATTCTAAAAAATAAAATGAAATTCTAAACTAAACTAAACAATTAAAAGCATAACAAACAATTAAATTGAGAGAATAATATAATAATGATGAGACTAACGCATGAAATTCACTACATATTACTTTAAGTTTAGATAATTATGCATGGAACCAAATTAATTAATTAAAATTGTTAATCAACACTTAATCATAAAATATCCAAATTGTTAATTTCTTAATTAATTGGTATATTTCACATAAGTAATCTAATTATTCCTAATTTAGGATTATCTAATTAAGTCCTAAGACATGCAAACTACAATAACAATGATGACCAAGTATTTTTATGGCCTCAAAAGATAAAAATAACACAATTTGCATGCTAATATTCCTATTCATCATGTAAGTTATTGCCCTTTCTCATAATTTATCCTATTCTTAGATATAAACTATATCAAAATAATTCATGGAGATCAATATCCTACGAAAGCATTATATACATAATAAATTATTAACAAATAAATTTATAATCAAAAATGTTAAATGCATAAATAAATTAAAAATTCATAAAATGGGTTACATCCAAATACTAGAAAATAAAATCAGTTCATAATAAAAATAAAATTTATCATCAAAATACTAAAAACCATGTTCAACAATTGAAATAAAGAACAAAAATTAAGAAAACACAATTGTAGGGCACATATTTGATGAAGAGTAAAAGCTGCACTTGTGTCTTCTTGTTCCCTCCTTGTTCACACTTCAAATAAGCCTCCAAGAGTAAAAAGAATGCAAAGGAACCAAAGAAACCAAGGCTGTGTCACTTCACAATATACGATAAAACACTTAACAATATGGTGCACAAAGCTTCATTTACCATTTTTTTTTAAAAATCATATAATATGCCACTTTTAGTGAAGTAATATTGGTTAATTAGTATCCCACTCACATTTATATCTAAAAGAGGTAGTGGGTTTAAGATGGGAGGATTGTTTTAAAATAATGAAAAAAAAGGGCCACTTTTAAATCATTACATAAAGGGCACATGTACATATATATATATATATATAAGCATCTTATAAGGTTACAGAGTAGATAATGGATAACTGTAGCACTATATATATATGTTACTTGGAATAAACATAAAAAAAAAAAACTAAATCCAAGTTATCATTTAAATTTTTTGGTTAATTATTAAATAAAATTACTTTTTTTTTGCTTGTTGCACGCAAAACCCTCCCTCTTGCGTTGACCAACTTCCATACAAAGAACCACATTTAAATATTAGACTGATTAACACACACACACAGGTACTAAATTCTTATTTGCATGAGGCTACTGCACCCTAATTAATAAATTTAAATTTGACTAAGAGTTGAGGTGTTGAAACGAGTATATATGTAACTCTTTTCTACAGAGGGATTGGACACTACTTTGTAATCTTCCTAATATCTTGCATATGGATTTTTTTTTTTTTTTTCTATACTTCTATTTCAAAGTTCAATTTTAGATCTATAAAATTTCCCTGTGAATGTGCCAATACCTCTTCATTTTGTTCAAATAATCATAAAACGAGCAAGAATTTCCCTGTGAATGTGTACCAATTAACTGATACATTTAGAGGAAAGACATTGTTTAGTGCACTTTTAATCTCCATAAAACAATAGATTAAGAAAGAATGGCTGAAGATAAACATCTAAACAAGATAAAAGTTGTTTTTTTTTTTTTTTTTTTTTTTTTTTTTAAAAAAAGATACAATCCAAATCAAATAAATTTAAGGTCGATGAAGTTAATTATACGGCAGCTATTATATACGACAATTTGAGCATGAGAATCAATTAGATTCCAACATATTATTATATATCAACCTCACAATCACAATACTCTAAATGAGGACAAATCAAAGACCCAAATAGCAATTAATAGTGAATATTAATTAATATGCCTTTATAAATGTGTAAGAAAACAGAGCACAATATTATGCATAAAAATATTTCATAGACAAATAAAATAAAATAAAAAAATAATTGGTTTCAAATAAAAGAACTAAGATTAGAGAAAAATCAATCTAATTGGTACCAAATCTTAAACATCATCATCATCATCATCAACCCTGTAGAGTAACATATTTATCGTCTCCATGAACACTGCTACTAATATAGTTAATCCACAAAGGAATACCAAGTGAAACCACTACTAAAATTAAACCAAACACCAACAAAGATAGTAATGGAAACAAGTTCTCTCTAAGCCCTTTGATCACCCAAGAAAACCTGTTACTAGCTTCACTGTGGATATCTTGTTGAATTAAATTAATATTTGTGGACTTGGCATAATCAATTACTCACTTACAGGGCCTATTTATGCCATTAATGGGACTGGCTTATTTTATTATTATGTAGTAGGGCCCTTGGTCACACACTCTCTATAAGACTCCAGTTGGCCCATTGGACTGGAGGACCACCTCTCTTTATAAGCCCATTGACTTATCCATATTTTTCCTAATATAATTATATTATCAAATTATTTTATGTGTGTCAAAATTAATGGATAAATCTGACTTGTAGAGACTATTTAAAGGGTCTAGGGCAAGCAGACAGATATACCATACAGTATTTGAAGATTAGGGTTTTCAGAAATCTGAGAATGGTTTGAGAGTAGTGTGTCCATAGGCACTACTTTACGTTGTTTCTATTTTGTAGGATTAAAGATCTAATTTATCAATGGCTGCGTTTGGAGGTTAGTAATTTATGATTTATAAAATTTATTATGTATATTGAGATCCATAAAATTTCTAACAATTGGTATCAGAGCATGGTTAATATACATAATAAATTATTTTGAAATTTGTTGTTATATTGATATGCGGCTATTGAACTTTTATCGTGTATATTGATGACATGATATTTATTTTATAATTATTCTCTCGTCCTTGTGATTCTGCTATTATATGCTTGTTTCCTGAAATCCAATATGTGATATTCATCTGTGTTTGTGGCTTGTTTGGAGATCCAAATTTTAAGAATGGAATTTTATTGATTAATTTCTCCTTTCTTGTGCAATAACGGGTTTATATTGAGTTTGTGCAAATTATGTGAATTTTTGTTTTAGTTCGAATTAAGATCTGGGTATGGTGAAAAATTCTTCTTTATTGTGTTTTATATTGTTTATTATTTCTAATTGGATCTGAAAATCCTTAAAAAAAAAAAAAGAAAAATTGTAAATATCGGGCGTGTATTTGTTAAAATTTTGGGGAAAATTTGTTTTGTATGAATTTATGATCTGGGTTAACTTGGAAATTGTTTTTCAATTTGAATGGAGTGAATTAGATTAATCAATTTGGTTCAAAACCTTGTAAAAACTGTTGATTTTGAAACTTCCATGGCCGAATATAAACCTTGCTTGGATGTTTATTTTGGGTTGATTTTGAATCAAATTGATTTGTGGGAAACGTTGCCCAAGGGAAGACAAAACTAACGCCTCCGGTATCGTCGGAAACGGTGGCCGGAACGGTGAGATATGGCCGGGTAAGGATAGCGGGTCGCGTGACCCGTTTGGACTGGAACTGGATCACCCGTAACCCGGTTGGGTGAAGAAGAAGGCGCGAACGACATGCCGTTTGGGCTGACTGCTGACGTCAGCACGACACGTCGTTTGCTGACGTCAGCAGATGATGTCAGCAGGCCAAAAAAAAAAACTTATTTTTTTTTTACTGATTTATTTGTTGTTTATTTATTAATTAATTTAGTGATTCAATTGTTCAATTTATTATTTATTGTTTATTTATTTGTTTAATTATCACATTCCAATTTTATTAAATTAAATTAAATCTTTATGATTGGAAAATTGGATTGTGTGAGTTTACCCAAAGAGGCTTTGTGCCTAGTTGGTATAGTAGTGTGGGATTTTAGGTACTCACCTGTCGTGAGACTTATTTTATCTGCATTATGTGTACCAATGTAATGTATGTTGGCATAATGGATGGGATGTTTTATATTTGCCTATTTCATGAAATTGCCAATATGTTATTTTTCTCTCACTTATTAACCAGGGTCTATACGGGTAACTAAGTTACCCTGTCGATAGTTTTAGTTGCTTTGTATGACGCCTGAAATGGCAGTGGAAGTTAATTAAATGCCATGTATTACAGGTTCTGAGTTGCCCTGTCGGTGATTCAGTTCAATGCATTTGATTGTGGTTATTTGGTTGACTGTCATTGGCCCGCATAAGGGTATCTTTAGTGCTACAAAGACCCTAAACGATATTTATGTTTGTTTTTTTGTGTTGAGGGGCTGAAAAATAGTAATTGAATTGTCTTAAATTTTTTGAATGTCTTGTTGTTTATTATTTTTACAGCTAGTAGCACCCCAAACCTTCTGCCCATGACTGCCATGATGAAATTGGATGGGACAAATTATCAGAAATAGAAGAAAACCTTAGTTATGAATTTGACCTTCATGAAATTGGATTTGGCTTTGGAGATAGATCCACCAGAGATACCGACTGATGAGAGTACTGCAGCAGCTAAGAAACTTTATGAGGATTGGAAGCACTCTAATAAGTGCTGTATGATGATGATGGAGAATTACATGGATGAGGCCATATATGCTAGTATTCCTAAAGTGGATACTGCAAAGGGACTTCTTGAAGAGATAGGAAAGAAGTTTATCAAGTTTGATATGAATGAGAAGCATCATTATTTAGACCTATTGAATAATACCAAGTATGATGGTATTAAAGGAGTAAGGGACCATATTATGCTACTTTCTTCCTATTATAATAAGCCGAAGGATCTTAAGATGGACATTGGAGAGGAGTTCTTGACCTATTCTATAATGAGGAATCTTCCATCATAGTTTAATAATATAAGGTCGAGTTTGAATACTAAGAAAGAAGGTTGTAGTTTGGAGGAATTGACTACTATCCTTGTCAAGGAAGATGATGATATTAAATTAAGTAAGTCTAGGTCTGTTGCTATAGTTTCACATCAGGTAGATAAGTCCAAGAAGTTTTTCCAAAAGAAGGGACAAGGATTTAAGCCAGGACAAGGTTTCAAGTCTGGGCAGGGTTTTAACCCCAATAGGAAGAAGTTTTCTGGTATGAAGCCTAAAGGGCCGAGGGATGGTGGTTTTCAGATTAGAGAAAGGAAAGAGTACTTCAATGGAAGGTGTGGATACTGCAATAAAGTTGGACACAAGAAGATAGACTGTTGGACCTTAAAGGGAAAGCAAGAGAAGAAATGTAATATTTTAATGATTGAGACCAATATTATCGATGTGCCTATGAATTCTTGGTGGTTAGATACTGGAGCAACAATTCATGTTACTAATTCATTGCAGGGGATGATAAGCCGAAGGGGCCCAACCAATCTTGAGCAGCATGTTTATATGGGAGATAGCTCAAGAGTGAAGGTGGACATTGTGGGAACAATCAAGTTGAAGCTTGCCACTGGATATGTTTTGGAGTTGCAAGAAGTTTCTTATGTACCTTCAATAAGAAGAAACTTGTTATCTATTTCTGTTTTGGATAGTCAAGGTTATAGTTTTTTGTTTGGAAATAACAAAGTTGAATTATTTCAGGATGGTAAAGTTGTTGGTTTTGGAACTTTATGTGGCAATTTATATAAGCTTGATTTATTTAAAAATGGTCTCAATTTCTCTGTTAATTCTGTTGTTGCTCCTATTGTTGCTTCCAAACGCCCAAGAGTTAATGACAATTCCTCAATGTTATAGCATAAACGTTTGGGATATATTTCTAGGCACAGAATGGAAAGGTTAGTAAAGGATGGGATACTTCCTAATCTTGATTTCTCTGATCTATTGACTTGTGTTGAATGTGTGAAAGGGAAGTTAACTGCCAAGGTAAGAAAGGATAAGTTAGCTAGGTGTGGAGATGTTTTGGAGTTAATCCACACTGACATATGTGGATCTTTTACACCAACTGCTTTGGGTGGTTATAGATATTTTATTACCTTCATTGACGATTACTCTCGTTATGGACATATTGAGCTTATTCGTGAGAAGTCAGATTCTTTAGTTGCCTTTAAAGAGTTTAAGGTAAAGATGGAGCTTCAAAAGAATAAGAAAATAAAAGTTATAAGGTCTGATAGAGGTGGTGAGTTTTATGGTAGATATGATGAGACTGGAAGGAATCCAGGGCCTTTTGCTATTTATTTGTGTGAGTGTGGCATTGATGCGCAATATACGATGCCTAGTACACCTCAGCAAAATGGCATAGCTGAGAGAAGGAATAGAACTTTGTTGGATATGGTGCTGTCTATGTTGGCAAATTCTAGGTTGCCAGATTATTTGTGGGGAGAGGCTTTAAGGACGGCGGCTTATATTTTGAATCAAGTTCCAAGTAAGTCCGTTCCTAAGACACCTTTTGAGTTGTGGTTAGGAAGAAAGCCTAATTTGCACCATTTTCGAATATGGGGTTGCAAAGCTGAAGTAAGGATTTATAATCCCCAAATTAAGAAGTTGGATCCTAAAACCATTAGTGGATATTTTGTTGGCTATTGTATAGGATCTAGGGGTTCAAGATTCTTTTGTCCTTCTCACACCACCAGGATCGTGGAATCAGACAGGGCCATTTATTTTGAAGATGATTTTGGGTTTGGTGATAGTGATGGTCCAAGGGAATCTCAATTTAGAGAAGAAAGTGTTTTCATTCCCAGTATAGTTGTTCCTGATAGAGATATTGTTGATCCAGTAGTTGATGAACCAGTAGTTGGTCAGAATGAACTCATTGTTGAAGAGCAGGATATTCCAGCTACTGCAGATGCTGATGTACCTTTGAGGAGGTCACAAAGGACTAGGAGATCAACTATTCCTGATGACTATGAAGTTTACTTACAGGAGCATGAGTTTGACATAAGTGATGATTCAGATCCAGTCACTTATGAGGAAGTCATAAGCAGTTCAAATTCAAATTTTTGGTTGGATGCAATGGAAGATGAAATGAAATCCATGGCATCAAATGGAGTTTGGGATTTGGTTGAGTTACCAGAGGGTAGCAAGCCTATTGGGTGCAAATGGGTCTTTAAGACTAAAAAGGACTCCAATGGTCAAGTGGAGAGGTATAAGGCTAGACTTGTAGCTAAAGGGTTTAGCCAAAAGGAAGGAATTGATTATACAGAGACTTTCTCTCCTGTATCCACAAAGGATTTTTTTAGAATCATTATGGCGATTGTGGCGCATTATGACCTGGAGTTGCATCAGATGGATGTCAGAACTGCTTTTCTGAATGGTGATTTATATGAGGATGTATATATGGTTCAACCAGTTGGTTTCCAACAAACGGGGAATGGTAATTTGGTTTGTAAGCTTAAGAAATCTATTTATGGTCTTAAGCAAGCTTCAAGACAATGGTATCTTAAGTTTGATGAGGTTGTCACCCGAAATGGCTTTAAGGAGAATGTTGTTGATAGATGCATATATATGAAGGTCAGTGGGAGCAGTTTTATATTTCTGGTGTTATATGTTGATGATATACTTTTGGCTACTAATGACACTGACCTATTAGCTGAGACAAAGCAGATGTTGTGCAACCATTTTGATATGAAAGATCTTGGTGAGGATTCTTTTGTTTTGGGTATCAAGATTGTTCGAGATAGGACTAATTATGTGTTGCAATTGTCTCAGAGAGCTTATATTGATAGAATCCTTAAGAGATTTGATATGCATAATTGTTCTCCTGGAAGTGTACCGGTACGAAAGGTGAAAAGTTTTCTAAAGATCAGTGTCCCAAGAATGATAGAGAAAGGATGGCAATGAAGAATGTTCGCTATTCTTCAGCAGTAGGTAGTTTGATGTATGCTCAAGTATGTACACGGCCTAATATAGCTTTTGCTGTGGGTGTGCTTGGTAGATTTATGAGCAATCCTGGTCCTATTCATTACCAAGCAGTTAAGAAGGTCTTTAGGTATCTTCAGGGTACTAAAGATCATATGTTGACATATCGTCGCACCAACTCTCTTGAAATAGTGGTTATAGTGATGCAGACTATAAAGGTTGTATGGATGATAAGAAATCTACCACTGGTTATATATTTATCATGGCAGGAGGTGTTGTGTCTTGGCGGAGTGCCAAGCAGTCAGTGACAGCATCCTCGACTATGGAGGCAGAATATGTGGCGTGTTATGAGGCTACTCGTCATGCAGTTTGTCTACGGAATTTTATCCGTGATTTAGGAGTAGTTGACTCCATTGAGAGGTCTATTATGATGTATTGTGATAATACTGCAGCAGTATCTTTCTCCAATAATTTAAAAGGTACTCCTAGTGTGAAGTACATTGATGTGAAATATTTTGTGGTAAAGGAGAAAGTTGAAGAGGGCCTTATTACTGTTGTTCACACGCCGACTTATAGCATGGTGGCAGATCCACTGACCAAGGCTTTACTGGTAGGCATATTTGAGGAGCATGTGTCCCGTATGGGATTGTTAGGCAGTTGAGACTGCTGTGGGTCAGTGGAAGTTTGTTATATTTTCTGTTGTAATATCCATGTTGAGTATTATTTATTTCTTTGAATATTTTAATACATTGATGTATATGGATCATTATTTATTTATGAGATGATTTATTACACATATTATTGCTCCTTATATTTACAGGCCTGTTGAGACTATTAGTCTATGTATATGTGTATGTTGATCCACAGGTGCCATGGTGAATCCCTACTACCTAGTTTGGGTATATTGTTGTATCCTGTCGATACGTAATGTGTTTAAATGAAATAGTTTTTGTGTGTTGGGGGATTGCACATGGTTAGATAAATCTCTACTACCTAGACTGAGTTTATAGCATGCAAAGTACTCAGTTGAAATGGTATAATGTTATGGGAGATTTACTGAGAGAATCTCTATTGCCTAGTCTAGTATATTGTTGTGCCCTGTCGGTATACTATATATTTGGATGAAATGGCATTATGGTTCGGGAGATTCTATAGTAAGTGAGTTTGGATTTTATATGATGATGATTATGCAGTCCAAGTGGGAGAATGTTGAATTAAATTAATATTTGTGGACTTGGCATAATCAATTACTCACTTACAGGGCCTATTTATGCCATTAATGGGACTAGCTTATTTTATTATTATGTAGTAGGGCCCTTGGTCACACACTCTCTATAAGACTCCAGTTGGTCTATTGGACTGGAGGACCACCTCTCTTTATAAGTCCATTGACTTATCCATATTTTTCCTAGTATAATTATATTATCAAATTATTATTATTTTATGTGTGTCAAAATTAATAGATAAGTCTGACTTGCAGAGACTATTTAAAGGGTATAGGGCAAGCAGGCAGATATACCATACAGTATTTGAAGATTAGGGTTTTCAGAAATCTGAGAGTGGTTTGAGAGTAGCGTGTCCATAGGAACTACTTTACGTTGTTTCTATTTTGCAAGATTAAAGATCTAATTTATCAATGGCTACGTTTGGAGGTTAGTAATTTATGATTTATGAAATTTATTATGTATATTTAGATCCATAAAATTTCTAACATATCTTTCTTCACATCGTACCATGGATATATCAAGTTCTGAAAAGTAGGGTTGAAGAACTTATCAACGCCATGAACAATCAAACCTCCATCGTTATAAATATTCCATTCAGTGACTGTGACTCCGTTGAGGGATGTGTATTTGTCTGTTGGTAGAGTAGTGACTACTAGAGGATGACCGAGAAGCAGTGTATCAACCTTGGAACCATGGTGAAGAGATTGCAGAGCCTCGCCATCAAGTTTCGAAGGCACAACCTGGTACTGAAGCAGAGTTAATGGTGGCTGTGTGTATTTGGAGGAAAAGAAAGCACAATCTTGAGGGTTCTGTTTGGTAGAGGTTTTTTTTTTAGTTTAAAAACTTTATTAGAATGTCAAAAGCTCTTTTATAAAAAAATAAAGGTGTTTGATAAAAATCAATAAGTAATTATTGATTAAAAAATAAACTTTTTAAAGTTGTTTTAGAGAAGTCCAAATTTTGAGCTTCTCTAAAAAATTTTTTCTTTTTTACATTATATGGAAATTTAATAAGCATTTAATACAGTTTAATGAGCATTTAATGCAATTTTTTTATTTACAAACAAATACTTATTAGCTTTTTAATAAATTTTTTTTTTCAAAAAAGATTTATTATACAAAATTTTACAGATTAAAGCTCTAGTTTCATCAACTATACCAAACGAACCCTAAAAACGATAAAAGTAGAATTGCCCCTTAACAGCCCTGAAACATTGAGATCATTGAGGAACACTTGGAAGATCATTGACATTACTTGGTAGCCTTTATCGGAGAGAGTTCTTGATGCCATGACCAAGTTGAAGTTGTTGTTTCCTTCAGCTTGAGTTGAGACAAGCACCAGAAAAAGAAAAACGCTCAAGACTAATTTGGATGCCATGTGTGTATGAGATAGTATAATTAATGTAGTGTAGTGTATTATGGGAAAGATAGGAATTAGCCAGGCAATTATATACATATATATATATATATATATATACACGAACCGACTTCCTAGTTCTAATCCTAGAACGATTTTAATTTTACTTGGCTATCCGGAAAAGTTCACTACTAATAATGGTATTGTTATATTTTCAAAATGGTATAAGCCGTATAATTGATTTTTATAATTTGTATGTAATACTTATACATCTATTTAGATGTTGGGATACTAAATTAAACATCAAATTGAAATAGAGCTCTTGAGGAGTATCCAATTACTAAACCATTATATAAATTAACCTTGTTTTGCTTCAACTTGGATAAGCTTCATATTTTATTTTATTGTTATCTTTTTATTATTTATTGTTTACAAAGGAAAATTTCCATTTATATTATTCAATTTTATCATTGTTTCACTTAGATCCCACATTTTTTAAAAATTATCATTTACCTCCTTTTAGTTTTCAAAAATTATCAAAAGAAATTTATTTGTCAATTTTCACAAATTAATTTTAACATTAAATGCCAAATATAATACTTTTATAATGATGTTCTATTATAAAATAAATATATTTTTTACTTTCTTTTGGGCTTTAATTGTTATAATTAATTTGTAAAAGCTGAGAAAAACAGTAAATAGGCTTGCTTTGACATATATAAAATATTAAAGGAAGGTTAACTATAATTTTTCAAAAATATGGGTTTAAATAAAATATGACAAAACAAAAGGAATGTAAATAAAATTTACCCTTTTAAAAATATATTAACAGTTTGAACTATTTTCTTGACCAAAGACATATATGAGTTTTCTTTTTTTTTACCCCTTCTATTTCGCACTTAGAAGTATACGAGTTGGAAGTCTTCAATTTTTGAAATTTGTTAAATGGCAATATATATTCTTTTGCTATAAAAAAAATTAAAAAAAAAAATTGTAAACAAACATTAATTTACTTTTTTTTTTTTTTTTTGCTGAAAGTCACTGTTATATAACCAAAAGGGTCCCAGAGGGAAGCAAACGTTACACGTAGCTTACACAAAAGAGGTGGCTTCACCGCCACGCTCCTGGGAAACAAACATTAGTTTACTTGCTTTCAGGTTTAGAATAACAAAAATTGTTATGATTTTTTTTTTTTTTGAAAATACAAAATTGTTATAATTAAGCTCATGGACAGCACATAAGCTGTAATGAAATTACTATTTACCATGCTCAACGTTGAATTATTCCATTGGGACAGTTCAACCAAGCTATCTTCCTTCATTAATTATAATAAAATGCCACAGACTTGGTGATTTATTTTTGCAGAGGATGTAAAAATCATGTGTTTATCTATTTGTAGCTGGAACAAATTAGAAAAAGTTTGAAAATTCTCTTCTAAACAGAACAGCAAGACATCCAAATTGCCTGAAACTTACGGATATTTGGCAATGTTTTAAGAAATTAAGGGGCTCTAAGTACATATCTCAAAATGGTAATTTGTTTTCTCTATTTTTAATACAATAATTTTCCCCCATTTGGTGTTTTAAAGCATATTTTCGATCATTGGTATGTGCGGCTTACTGAGTGAGCCAAACTCATTTGACTATATTAAAATGATATTTGAAAATATTTTTTTTACATATTTTGTAATTTTGTTTTCGAAAATTATTTATAAAAAAGACAATGACCAAAGACATGGAAGGTTTTTAAAGATCATCAAGATTTTATTTCTTTAAAATATTAAACTGCTGCTTTCAAAAGAGTTCTTCGCAGTAAGTATGAACAACAACAGGGAAAATATTCAACCAAAAAACAAAAACAAGTCCATACATAATATAATTGCACTGGTATCCTAATGAATCTTGAATCTAAAGCAAATAAGAAACAAAAATATAAAGACAAATAATTTTTGTTCCAAACACAATGGCCAAACATATATAAGGTCTTCCAAGAACATTCGTAAACACAATGGCCAGAAATATGTAAGGTCTTCCAAGAAGATTCATTTTATTTTTTTAAATATTAAACCGCTTTCAAAACAGTTGTCCCCAATAATTATGAACAATAACAGGGAATGTATTCAAAGGATCATGCATATATATTTTTTTCAATTACATTGATATCCTAATGTATCTTTAATATAAAACAAGAGAAATAATAAAAATATATAAGATTAAGACAAGGTATTATAGTGGTTCGGCTATAATAGGATTATAGCCTACATCCACTCTTCAAATCTCTCTCTGACCAATTCTTATTGAAAGCTCTGTGACAGTACAACAGAAGCAAAGCAGCTTACAATCAACAAATTACACTTCGTTCTTGAATTAAACAAATCAATTAAAGAAAATTAAACCCAGCAACCCCAATTACACCTTTAATTGAACTAATTACTAAGCATAAACAACTTTAACATCAAGAACATGATCAACTACCTCCTCCTTCTGCTGTATACACTCATATCCATCTTCTTTATGTTTGCAGCAGCAAACAAAGTAGAGACCCAGACCAAACACCGCCATTGCTAAGAGCAAAAACCAAGTATCTTTCAATTTGCCTATCACCCAAGAAAATCCACTGACTACTTCTGTGTGGATATTGTTCTTCAAATCGAACCATGGATATATCAGGGTCTGGAAAGCAGGATCAAAGAAGTTATCAACGCCATGAATAATCAAACCTCCATCATTATAAAGATTCCATTCGGTAACTTTGACTCCATTGAGGGATGGATATTCTTGGCTTTGTAGAGTAGTCACAACCAGGGGATGGCCAAGAAGCAGAGTATCAATCTTGGAACCATGAGGAAGAGAACCCAGATCCCCACTCTCAAGCTTCAGAGGCACAACTTGATACTGAAGCAGAGTCAATGGCGGCTGTGGATACTTGGAGGCGAAGAACGCACCGTCGGGAGGACAAAACACAGTGAACGTGGAATTGCCGGATAACCATTCAGAAACATCGTGGGTCTTGAAGAAGACATCAAAGATCATGGACATTGCATGATAGCCTTTGTCAGAGAGAGATTTCGATGCCATAGCCAAGTTGAAGTTGTTGTTGTTTCCTTCAGCTTGGATTGAGAGAAGAACCACCAAAACAAGAATGCAAAAAAGCGATTTGGATGCCATGGTAAGCTTCAAGATTAACGCAGCGGAAAGCTAAGTCGGATAGAAGTTGTTAGGAAAGTATATGATAGTTCTGAGTTGGAAACAGGTAAATATATATATAGATGGAATCCCAAGTAACATTATTATTAGTATCGGATTAGAATTCTATTCCAACACCGATTTTGAAAACTTGAGCAACCTTATTGGAGTAGAATTCTATTCGACTCCCATCCAAAACTTAAGCAACATTATTAGTATTGGATTAGAATTCTATTGCACTACCAATTTCAAAACTTGAGTAACATTATTGGATTACAGTTCTAGTTTACTCCAATTACTAAAAAGTAAAAAAACGAAGTCGTTTCAACTTAAAAACTCTTCATTATAGTTGTTTCATTATATCTGTACTTTTTCTTTTTTTCGTTATGTGTTTATCAACTAATAATGGTTGCTTTCCACGTAATAAATAAATTAAGGTTGTATTTATAGAATTATATATGCTTTAAAAAAGAAAAGAAAAGAAAGAAATAACATGCATATGTCATGCAGACCAACATGTATGAAAATCCGATTTTATGTAGTGTATTTGATAAGATGTAAACTTTGCATACTCAAATATAAAATATAGAACATTTGTAAAGGAAGTCCTAATCTAATTAGAAACATAAAACTAAACAATGATAGGAATAGGAAACTAAACAACCAATCACAGAATAAAATCCTAAAAAAACAATAAAATCTCATAACTCCAACAATATATATATATATATATATATATTTGGATTAGGAAAGCAGAAAAAATATAAAATAAAATATAGGTACGGCAAACAAGCAAAACAAAACGCACACGTGGTTTAGCTTTTTGCCTTTAGCATACCAGCGCATATAAGATTTGGAAAGTAGAAAAAGGGAAACAAGCCGAGTCCTATTATGTATAATACAATACAAGAAGCTGTTTATATATATGTATATATATAAGAGATTTGAAGAATAAAAGAAACAAGAACAGCTGAATGCTCAATGACGGTTGATTGGTCTGCTACCGTAGCTTTGAAAAGAAGAAGGTTCACAAACATTCATCCAATGGACACCGAGAAAGTAAAGGCCAAGCTTGCAGCTGCAAAAGTCAAGTTTGGACGGGAAATCCATGTCTTTGAAACATCATCGCCACCATCTTCTTATTCACGACCATATGAATATGAAGAGACGGATGAGTTGTATGAGTTCACTGCAGAAGATTACTATCGACTATTGTCATTGTCAACCTCCAAGAAAAAAGAAGATAACTTTTTGTTGAAGACTCGGAAAATCAGAGAGGCAGAGGAGGCGGCACGCAGGTCAAAGATAACAAGGGCCACAATCAGGGTCCGATTTCCTGATAACCACACATTGGAGACCACGTTCCATCCATCGGAAACAATTCAGAGCCTGGTTGATCTTCTCAAGAAAGTGATAGCTCGACCAGATTTACCATTCTATGTATATACAACACCTCCTAAAGAGAAGATAAAAGACATGTCACAGGATTTCTACTCTGCTGGCTTTGCTCCTGGTGCCATCTTGTATTTCGCATATGATATACCACCAAAAGGGGATCATACTGCTCTACCTTTCCTCCAGGAAGAGATAATGCGTTTGAAAGGTTTGGAATTCATTGTTGAGCATCAATGTTCTGTTCAACGCTCTCAGTCTGTACCAGAACCATCTACAACACAGGCACCAACCCCTGTTGTCCAAGAGCGTAAGCCTGCTGCAGAAAAGAAATTAACCAAGCCAAAGTGGCTGAAATTGTGACACCCTCAACAACTGTGTATATATGATTATGAACTTATCAAATCTGTTTAAATTTATTACCTATTGTTAATGTAGTTCATGAATTTTAATTCTACGAATCTAAGTTGTGGTAAGAAGTGCCAAATTACCTATATAGTTGGCTTATTGTCAAGATTAAAAGAAAAAAAAAAAATCTTATATTATTTTTTTCTAAGATATATGTATAATAATCCTTTTATATTTTGTAATTTAACTTGTTTCGTTCTAACGAGAAGGAATTATGTGATCCTTTGGCCAGATTAGTATTGTTCCTTAATATATTTACAATATTAACTATGCATTACGAGTGTGACTAACAATTTTTCTTTGTTTATACGTATATATACTTTAAAAAACACGAGTAATTAACAAAATCTAATTATCTAATAAGCATAAATTAATAAAATATATATTTTTAAAACAATTGATAAAAATATTATATATTACACAAGCAAGGTCGCCAAAAAATTGGGTGCGGTCAAAGATGCAACGGGTCCAATTCATCCCTTTTTTTTTTTTTTTTTTTTTTGGTAATTTAATTAGGTAATATTCTATTTTTTAGGCGGTCAGTTTTTATTTAATTTTTAAATAAATGAGCCAACCTGGAACTTTCGATAACTAGCCGGTAAGTTTCAAAAACTAGCCGTTGGTTTAGCCGGATACTGGGGCTCCTTTCACAAACTAGCCGTTGGACGCCTTCATATTACCAACTTTGCGTCGCAATTACGCTTATTTCTGAGTTGAACAGAGAGAGAGAGAGAGAGAGAGAGATGACTCTCTCCCTTCTAGGGTTTGACGGAGAATTTTTTATGTGTCCGGAAGCAGGAATTAGAGTTTTTCAATCTGAGTTAGCAGGTTTAGTTGGATATTTTTCTATCTGTAAAATCTGGATGATCTGGGTTCTTCCACTTCTTCCTTTCCTTTTTTCTTTCATGTTTAAATTTTTTATATGATTTTTGATTTAGTTTTCCTTTTTCTATGAAATTAAATTTTAGACCATTTTTGTTTTGTTTCTCTGTTCTGTATCAGAAAAGGATTCTGATTTTGGTTGGTTGGTTGGTTTCAGAAACAAAGGGGATTTTGATTCGAACGTCAAATATTCAAGGTAACTCGATCAATTATCAGAGGCCGATCACCACTATGGTTTTTATCTAAAAATTAGAAACTAAACCCTAATTTAAGAATCGCTTTCTTTTTCTTTTCCTTTCTTTCATTCTTTTTTTAAAAAAGAAAAAGAAAAAGAATTGTATTATTAAATCCTAATTCTTTTAATGCTGTCTGCGATAAAATTCCACGAATTCCAGTTAATCATGAATTACGAGGTTAGAAATTGAACGTTTCCTTCTTGATTTTCTTCTTCTTTGGGTTATTTGGTCTTTTTGCTTTTGTTTTTGTTTTTGCTTTTTTTTTTTTTTTTTTTTTTTTTAAGTTTGAAGTGGTAGCTTCTTATGGGAGAAATTCTTTCATACTCTAATTTTTACAAATTAAAATCTGCATAAATTGCAAATTGCGTTGAAAGAAAAATGCTGACTCCTAATTAATACCTTTATTCAGAATTCTTCTTTTTAAACTGTTCTTCTGTTTCGGTTCCATTTTATAAGTGTTGATTTTGAATGATATAAATATAACATTTGTAACTATAAAAATAAAAATAAAAAAATTGTAAATATCTATTGATTTCTTCCTTTATCCTCAGTTACAAGAAAGTTAAAATTGAATAA
This sequence comes from Ziziphus jujuba, assembly GCF_031755915.1. Classification (NCBI taxonomy): domain Eukaryota; kingdom Viridiplantae; phylum Streptophyta; class Magnoliopsida; order Rosales; family Rhamnaceae; genus Ziziphus; species Ziziphus jujuba. Next base: position 38,455,862 of record NC_083379.1, on the reverse strand, counting down.
TGCATGAGTTGGAACTTTTCTTGTCCTTGAGTTACCATACCCCATAGTGATATTCATGGAAATTTAGATCCATTTGTGAAGGTTCATGGAGGGGTTCCTGTGGCTTCTAGTTCATTTCCAAGTGCAAAGCCCGGATGCTCAAGTCCAACGCAATTTGGTGGTGCAATCTTTTCAGCTGGAAAGGATTTGGAGGTTGATGGAGGGAATTCAAATCTGTTCGCAGATCCAAGTATGCTTTCTCAGATATTTAATTTCTAGTATCAGGCTCTTTTTCTTGTCCTATTCTCTGAGGAGGATTCTTAACCTTTCTTTTTCTGTTTAGTTATTTGCTTTCTGTGCTGAAATTTGATATATGTTCTATATTATATATTTTTTCCTTGATAAGGTATGTTGATTTACTAATTTCCTTGCTTCTAGCCTGTCGGGTATTGCTTTAGTTTGTAACCAGCTGGAAACCAAAAACGATAAGGCACCTGGATAGACCCTTTCCAGTGGTTTTGCCATCTTTAGTTTACCTGGATGGGAATCAGAAATAAAAATTTGGGTACCTATTGTACATAAGGTTGTCTATGCTTGAATTAATGACATGAACACCAGACAACTATTTATATTTGTTCCTTCCTTTTTATCATTTGATGTTGGGGTTCCAGTTTTAAATTAATGACATGAACACTGGACAACTACTTTATTCTTCGTCCTTCCAGTTTGTAACCTGATGGAAACCAGAAACGATAGGACGCCTGGATAGACCCTTTCTAGTGGTTATGCCATCTTCAGTTTACCGGGATGGGAATGAGAAATAAACATTTGGGTACCTAGTGTACGTTTGGCTTTGTGATTCCCCATGTTGCAGGGAAAAAAATTGTTCACCAGATATTGAATGTCCTCCTGACAACATATGAGTATCTGATGAACAAGCATGACAGACCAAAAGTAAGTAAAGTACACTGGCATGATATCACAATATATGAAGGACAATTGTATGAAGAATGCTTTTTCTAAGTTAAATGCTGACTTAAATCGTTATATCATACTTGTTAAGTGTTTTGAGTATGTCTTGATACATTGAAGCTTATTTATTAGCAATATATAGATCTTTGAATGTATGCAAGTTGAGGTTTTAAAATTTATAGTTCTTATGATGTATCTGTATGGTTTAGCAGAAATTCTTTCACAACACTTAGCAATTATAAATTACCAGTTGGATAGAGGTATGTTTATCTTACCACTACATACATGTGCGTTCATGTCCATGCTGCTCTCAAGTCTTAATTGACAAGAAAATGCATTTGCTACCTAAAAATTTATGGCAACAGGATTTGGTGTTAATGTGCCCATACACAAAATTTCTCAAAACATGCTTCTGTTGCTAAAATTTTAATTCTGTATAGGTTTCTAGAGATGTTCATTCCATGAAGATGTTGTTAATGTCACTATTTGCAACTTTAACACTGGTAAGACTAGTGGTAGCTTAAATCGTGATGTATAATTTTCAATACAGATTAATATCAAAATGGTGTTCTTTTGATCATCTGTAGATTTGTATGATATTTGTTAAGGTTTTTATTGCATCTTGCTTGTTTATTTACTATGTTTTTCTTTGCTTTGTCTCTTTTTTGTTTGTATTCGAGGATTCTCATCCTTTCTTTTGTAATTTTATTTATTTTTTGTTTTTTATATGATGAAGTAAAGTTTCCTATAAAAATAAAAAATAAAAATAAAAAAAAATAAAAAAAAGATTTTTTGAATTACATTATATTTTACACAATGTAGTTATATTTTTGACATTATATAAAAAAAAACTTATACTTTTGACATTATATTTTACTTGTGAATGCTTAGAATTATATTGTTGAGGTTTTTATTCAATATATTATTTGGTCTATCAATCTTAAGTTCTAACTTCAGTTGTTATTTCGTTCTTGAATTCTGTTGCTTTGTTGAAAATGAATTGCCCAGAAAAGATTGGGAGACTTGTAGGATTTTAAGGCTTCTCTTATCAGAAGCTTTTGTTGAAGGATGGTAGAAAAAAATCAGGATCAATTGGAATTTTGAAGGTTATGCATGTTAGTTGAATTCTTATACTGTGCTTTCTTTCTCTTGAATGTTTACTATTCCCACATAGGTACACAATTTTATATGCTCGGACTATGACCCAAAAAACAAAAGAAATTTACATGCTCGGTCAGGTACACAATTATATGCTCGGACTATGAATTTACATGCTCGGTCAGTGCATGACTCTGTTACTTTGCAATAAATGCATTCATCCTCATCTCAGCCTGCTTCATGTGGAGACGCATGTTCTATCGATACATTTGGTTTTTTTGCTCTTTTAAAAGGGCTGAGGGAAGGGAGAAGAAAATGGTCTCTATCTGTGGCATGAGTTTTCAAGCTCTCTCGAGTGCCTTTCCCCCTTATGTAACCTTTAAGTACACAATTTTATATGCTCGGACTATGACCCAAAAAACAAAAGAAATTTACTTGCTCTGTCAGGTACACAATTTTTTGTGCTCGGACTATGACCCAAAAAACAAAAGAAATTTACATGGACTATGACCCAGAAAACAAAAGATATTTACTTGTTCGGTCAGGTACACAATTTTATATGCTTGGACTATGACATAAAAAACAATAGAAATTTACATGCTCGGTCAGTGCATGACTCTGTTATGGACTATGACAAAAGATATTTACATGCTCGGTCAGGTACACAATTTTATATGCTCGGACTATGACCCAAAAAACAAAAGAAATTTACATGCTTTGTCAGGTACACATTTTTATATGCTCGGACTATGACTGAAAAAACAAAAGAAATTTACATGCTCGGTCAGTGCATGACTCTGTTATGGAGAGGCATGCTTGGTCAATGCATGACTCTGTTACTTTGCAATAAATGCATTCATCCTTATCTCACCCTGCTTCATGCGGAGAGGCATGTTCTATCAATACATTTGGTTTTTTTGCTCTTTTAAAAGGGCTGAGGGAAGGGAGAAGAAAATGGTCTTTGTCTGTGGCATGAGTTTTCAAGCTCTCTCGAGTGCTTTTCCCATATGTAACCTTTAAGTACACAATTTTATGTGCTCGGACTATGACTCGGTCAGTGGCATGTTCTATCAATACATTTGGTTTTTTTGCTCTTTTAAAAGGGCTGAGGGAAGGGAGAAGATAATGGTCTTTATCTGTGGCATGAGTTTCCAAGCTCTCTCGAGTGCCTTTCCTTTCCTCGTTCAAACCCAACATTGAGTTGGTTCATATTTTCATTATCTTCAGTTGCTCATGTTAGTTTGCCTCTTAACATTTATTGTATTTTTTCTGCAAGTCAATTATACTACCTAAGCATTACCTTCCAACTGTTATTATACTTTGTGGGAAGCTTGACAATTTAATCCAAGTTAAAAGCAACAGATCATCATAGGGTGCGATAATTTTTTCTGTTCAAGTGCTTTTACTCGACCCGGTTCTAGTAGAACGTTGATCCCAAATGAGTCTTCGGTCCAGCTTGAGCTTGCTCTTGAGCTGCATTCCAAGGACTCAAACGCTAAACGGAAAAAACCATCATAAATATATTGTCACTAGCTGAAAATTGTCACTCTCCAGGTTCTTTTCTTTTCACAGTGACCCAACTATATCGATTATGGAGGAATATCTCAACTTAAAGCAGTATTGGTACCTTTGGTTTTACATTTGGGAGTGCATGTGGTTCCCTCATTGAACAGTTCAAGAGACCAGATTCACCAATATTTATATTTATTCTGAGGGGATTGATTCTGAAAGTTTTTAATGTTCCTAGTATCTTTGTTTGCTTTTTACTTGTTGAGGTAGTTGTTGGCTAGTTATGCATCTTGCCCTTCTTAAAGCTCGAGGGAAGTGAAGAAAGGGTACAAAGTGTTAACAGTGGGTGGCCAGACTTTTGGGAGCACACTAAGTGCCATCATTGAACAATTTAACAGACCAAATTCACCAATATTTATATTTCCTTTCACGTGATTGATTGGCCAGTTATGCATCTTCCCCTCTTCAAAGCATGAGGAAAGTGGGGAAATGGTACAAAGTGTTAACAGTGGATGGCCAGACTTTTGGGAGCACACTTAATGCCCTCATTGAACAGTTAAACAGACCGAATTCACCAATATTTATATTTCCTCTTAGGTGAGATTGATCCGGAAAGTTTTAATATTCTTATTGTCTTTTTTGGTTTTCACTTGTTAATGTCAGAAATTGAGCACTAACATCTTTATATCCATTTGAATTTTGTAATTTTCTTCTTTTTTAGGCTATTTGCTCTTGTTAAAACTGTTTAGGAAGCTACTGATAACCGAGGTGATATATTATCTTGCAATATAAGTTTGTGAGTTCAAATTTTATGCGTATCTTCAACCATAGTTTGCTTGTTTATTCTCGCCCACTTAAAGTAGGGTTTGGATCTGCTTTCCCATTAATTTTCCATTCATTGTTTTTTCTACATTAGTGGTTAAGTTGCTTGAGAATCGTTCTATTAAGGATGAAGGTGCTATTTTTTTTTTTTTTTCCTCCAGTAATTCTATTTGGTGCATTAAACACTGCTAACTGGAGCTGCTGACTTCTTTTTCGGTTCCATTTTTTAGATATTAATTGACTCGGTGATATATTGATTTTGAATGATATAACATCTATAACCTTAAAAAAAAGAAATAACAATATCGATTGATTTTCTTCCTTTCTCCTCAAGTAGTAGAAAGTTGAAAAGATTGAATAATTAGTAAGTATTGGAACGTCTCTTTGAGTCCATAAGTAACTATAATGCCTCATGTAGTAATATTCATGGAAATTTAGAGATCTGTTTGGGATGGTTCCTGTGGCTTCTAGTCCATTTCCAGTTGCAGAACCTGTATTCCCAAGCCCAACGCATTTTGGTGGTGCGATGCTTGCAGCTGCAAAAGTATTTGAGCAAGTGAACTTTCTCAGATATCTAATTGCTTGTCATTATTTTTTCAGTTGTCTATATCCTTAACATGCTTCATTTTTATTTTTATTTTTAATCCTATTCTCAGAGGGGTGGATTCTTACCATGACTTTTTGAACAAATACAGTTTTAATTAACTTGGCTTCTTTGCTTAAATTTGATATATGTAGATTATAATTTTTTTTTTTAACAATTACAGTTTTGAACAGAAAATGAAGAGCGACAAAAGTGAATCTAAGAAAGACATAAGGAGTTCTAAAGTGAGAAGTTCACAGGTATGTCTCCTGAAGATTGCCACTTTTTAAAATAAATTTGGTAACCTGATGGAAAACTTAAAATGACGGGGCACCTGGTTGTGTGACATCTTCAGTTTCACCTGGATGGGAATCAGAAATAAACATAGGGACCTGGTCTAAATAAAATTGTCTATGCTGGGCTTCAAGAGGAGAGGTGTATGATAGTTATTTCATGACAAGATCACCAGGCAGCTACTTTAATTTTCTTCCTTCCTTTTATCGTGTAACATTTAAGCTTTGTGATTCCTCATAATCATGTTGCAGGGATGAATTGTTCACCAGAAATTCAATGTCCTCCTGACAGTCAATGAGTATCCGATGAGCAAGCATGAAAGACCAAAACAACAAAGCATGATAGACCAAAGCTACTTTAGTTTTCTTCCTTCCTTTTATCATGTGAGGTTTAAGCTTTGTGATTCTCACAACCATATTGCAGGGATGAATTGTTCACCAGAAATTCAATGTCCTCCTGACAGTATATGAGTATTAGATGAACAAGCATGATAGACCAAAACTAGGTAAAATTTACAGGTATTATATCATAACCTATGAAGGACATCATATAAGGAATGCTTCTTTCAAGTCAAATGGTGAGTTGAAGCATTATCAGAGTTCTTTCAAGTAACTCCACTACAGAATAGAAGCTCTGTTTCTGTTTGCTTCCCTTATTTTTATTTACATGCTTGTTTATGCATTAGTGTAACAAATGTAGAATGCTTTTCCTTTTATGTGTATGTATTCTGACATATCCCAAAGTAATTTTTGTTTTTCCCTTTTAAATAGGACAACCTCGAGGAGTGCTGGACTACCTGTTGCCTAATATTTTTAACTCATAGGAGACAGACCATTTTTTTTTTTTTGGCAGTGGTTTAGCAAACCATTTGAGAGTAATGATCTTTCCTTTCTAGACATTGATCTTCTTGAGTTCTTTCTTTTTTTATCATCCTTTGTTATTGTTGTTTTTGTTTTGCAATTGCATGGAAGATATCTAATAATCCTTGTAATTGTTCTTGATTCATCATAATAAGGTTTTACTCTGATGAGGAGAATCTCTTGATCATAAATTGTCTTCACTACTTCGATCATTTGTGCTTCAGAGGCTGAAAGTCAAGTTTAAAAGATATCTTATAATTTATCACTTCTAATTTCCACTTTTGAAGTGTTTTTAGTTCTTGATACATTGAAGTTGAAAATTATTAGCAAAATATAGCCACATTGAAGCATGGCTATAAATTTTTTAGTTCTTCTGATGTAACTGTACAGTTCAGCAGAAATTCTTTCACGACACTTGGTAACTATACATGACCAGTTAGATAGAGGTATGTGCATCTTTGGTACACATACATGTGCATTCATGTCCATACTACACTGAAGACTTTTGTTGATTTTATGGTTGACAGAGAAAATGCATTTGCCACCCATAAAATTTATGGCAAAGAACTTTGGTTTAAACATGCCCATACACAAAATGTCTCAAACATGCCTGGGTGCTAAAATTTAAATTCTGTATAGGTTGGCAGAGAAGTTGACTGCACAATAAAGATGTTGTTGTCACGTTTTGCAACTTTAATGCTGGGAAGACTAGTGGTAGGCTGAATTATGATGTGTACTTTTTGATAGAAGTAAATATGAAAATTATGTTCTTAATCATCTGTAGATTTGAATTATATATCCTGTGAGGATTTTTTTTTCCATAATATTTATTTTAGTTGATTATTGCATCTGGCTTGTTCATTAAGGTGCTTTAGCTCTTTTTGTTTTGTATTTGAGCATTCTCGTGCTTTACTTTTTTTTTTTTTTTTTTTTTTTTTTTTTTTTCTGGTGTGTGTGTGTGCACCTTTTTATTTATTTTTTTGAACTATAAAGTAAGTTTCCTATATAAAAAAAACAAAAAAAAGAGAAAAGATTGTCTGAACAACATTAACTTAGGTGTTTGACATTATATTTTTATTTATAATGCTAAGAATGTTATTGTTGAAGTTTTTATTCGTATCTTGTTCACTCTAGAAATCTTAAGTTTTAACCAGTGATATTCTTGCATGCTTAACTTCTTTTGTTATGTTGAAAATGAATTTGCTGAAAAGATTGAGACTTTTAAGATGTGAGAGTCAGGGTTCTGCTTATCATAAACTTTTGATAAAGAGGGTTGAAAAAAATTCTGGGTATTGGAAGTTCAAAGGTATTTGTCTTTGACATAGTTCGAAGGAATTCATAAACTATGCTTCTTTTTACTTTTCTCTTTTTTAACCTTTAAATACTTAATTTTATAAGCTCACATGAGTCTCTTATGGAGCTTTGCAATACATGTAATCATCTCAGCCAGCTTCATGCGAAGAGATATGCTCTACTTCTATTTCATTTGATCTCTTTTGGCTTTTCTAAAATGCTGTGAGGGAAGGGAGAAGAAAATCATCTTTCTTGGTGGCTTGATTTTTCAAGCTTTCTCGGCACCTTTCATTTATTCAGTTGTACCCAACATTGAGTTAGTTCATATTTTCACTATCTTGCTCATGTTAGTTTGCCTAACTACACGTTTATTGTATTTCATCAGCAAGTCAATAGTAATATACATAGGCATTACCTCCCAACTGATATGAGACTTTGTAGGAAGCTTGAGATTTTAGATTGGATATTACCTAAGTTAAAAGCAACAGATCATAGGTTGTGCAATAGTTTTGTCTGTTCAAATGCTTTTATATGTTTGTTTTGAAACATTCTAGTTTGGATATATTGTCACAAGTTGAAAATTGTCACTGGAGATATATTGTCAAAAGCTGAAAATTGTCACTCTCCAGATTCTTTTCTTTTCCACAATGACCAACCACTTGACCTTATGGAGGCATATCCTGACCTGATACGTTTGGTTGGATGGCCAGACATTTGGGAATGCATGTGTTTCCCTCATTAACAGTTACAACAGTCCAAATTCATTGACATTAAAATTTCTTCTCAGGTGATTGATTCTGAATGTTTATAATGTTCTTAGTATCCTTTTTGATTTTCACTTGTTGAGGTTGTTGTTCACTTGCTAGGCATCTTCCCCTCTTTAGAGCTTGTGGGAAGTGGTGCAAGATATCTCCAGTGACTGAAGTGTCAGAGGGAGTGCTCTTATTTGGTCATATAGCATGTCTCAGAGGGCAGTTGGTAAATGGATCCTTTTTCAGTTCTTAGAAAAATAAATTGGTTATCAAGCTACTTTTATGCTTTTTCCTGTCAACTTGATTAATTTCTTGCACCACCCTTGTACCACAAGTGCCCAAATAAACTATTTGCCCAAATAAACTATTTGATGTGCTTTCTTTTTTCTTTTTTTTTAAAATGATTGCATTTATTTTTGGCTAAACCTAGTGAAGAAACTTATAGGTCTGACTTTTCTAGTGCCATGATAGCATTTGGGCTTGTGGTGTTGGAATAATAAATCTTATAGGTCTGACTTTTCTAGTGCCATGACAGCATTTGGGCTTGTGGTGTTGGAATAATAAATCTTTAAGCTGCTGATACAGTGATCATATTTGATACTAACTGGAATCCACGGGCAACATAGGAAATTACCATTTCTTGATTTCTGTAAAATTGAAACTGTTTGTTATTAAATCTAAAGTTGGTTTAGTTTTCTGGTTGGTATGTGATCAGGTGGATTTGCAAGCTAAGTCGAGCGATCATAGAATTGGCCTGAAAAGGGATATGCTTGTTCTTTTTTATTTGAAACAGTATGCATCTTTATCAGTTACCATGCTCTTTGATCATAGAATTGGCCAGAAAAGGGATGATTTGAAACAGTAGGCATCTTTCCGCTTGGTAATATTATGACATCTAACACTAAGCTTTATCAGTTCATAATGTTTTTTGTTGTCTATATCAAGCTCTTCTTTTTTATCCTTTCTGCCAAGGGGGATTCTTACCTTGCTCTTTTTGGCTTCTTTGTTCAAATTTGGTATATGTAGATTATATATACATTTGCTTAATGTAGATTGTATTTAAATTTATTGTATATCTGGCATAATCTGTAATCTTGCTAAATGATATGTATATTTACTAACTTGCTTGTGTGTGGTGTTTCTTAGTTGAATTGTATTAAATAGCCGTTCTAGAAAAGATTTGATGTCAAAGAAGCTGCAGCTCAAAATTGCACTTGGAAACATCTTTCATCTTTCTTAATGAAGAGTAACTCTTGACATTTTCTATCTGATTTTAGTATCTGTACAAGAGACATGAAACCTAAGAAGAGGTTGCCATGCTCAAAAAGCGCATAAATATTATATGCTTTTTTTTTTTTTCTTTTTTTTTAAATGATTGAATGCATTTATTTGAGGCTAAACTTAGCAGAGAAAGATAGTGTGCATATATGCTTTTTGTTACTCCATGATAGCATTCGGGCTCGTGGTGTTGGAGAAAATATTCAAGCTACTAATATGGAGATCATATTTGATATTGACTGGCATCCACAGGCAATGTATGGAATTACCATTTCTTGATTTCTATAAAATTGAAATCGTTTGTTATTAAGTCTATTTAGTTTTCTGGTCAATAATATGATTAGGTGGTTTTGCAGACTCAGTCAAGAGCCATAGCATGACCAGAAAAAGGGGTGTGCATGATCTTTGATTTGAAAGAGTAAGCATCTTTCCCCATGGTAATATTATGATGCTAGGTGAATGTATAAGGCTTCATCTTCAGCTTTTCTATCCACTTGGACCTTTAATTGTCCGCTCCGGGTTCCAAGTGATGAAAAATCTACTTTTAACATAAATCTTCTTCACGATTTCTAGGGACACCTTCAGTTTTCTTTAACATTTGGTGTTTGGATCCTTTTTCAGCTCTTAAACAGTGACATAGTGTGATTGGTTTCTTTCAAGGTTTATTTGTGTTTTCTTTTATGGTCTATTCTATGTTTAATGTGGGTCCACCTCTTTGATGTGCTTTTAGAAAAAACCTTGTTTTGGACAACATAAATATGAAACTCTTACAGTCTCTAGAATTCATGTTGCCAAATATATTTAACTCGTCAGAGGATTTTTCTCAAGTGGTGTGCAACAAACCATTTGAGAGTAGTGGCAATAATAGCTCATCAGATCAAGCAAGTCTTGAATTTCCTTTGCTTTCTAGACATTGATTTTCTTTGTTTCTTTCTGTTTTCTCTCAGCCATTTGTTATTGTTGTTTTGCAATTGCATGGATAGATAATAATCTTTCTATTTGTTTTTTGATCATCATAAGAAGGCTTTTGATCATAAATCATCTTCACCAAGTGTGGCTTCAGAGGCATATCTTGCCTTTATATGAGTTTTTAATGTCCACTTGGGATGTATTTTTTAGTAGATGTTAATACATTGAAGTAATTGAAGTAATTATTGTTCTGCTAACTAAATTTTTTTTAATGCCTTGCAGAATTCTGTCTATGTACCACCAAACCATATGGCATGACAACCAGATATTAACAATGAAATGAGAGGTATTCTGCTGTGAGTTATTTTAACAATGAGAAATTCATTTTTTATTTTTATTTTTTTTATCTATGTTGAAGCTAAATAATTGAAACATATATTTCTCGTTCAATGTTTCAGGGACAAAGACCAAAAGAAAAATGTTGACACAATATTTAAGTTAACATGATTTAATGACGGGAAAACAAAAAAAAAAAAAAAAAAAAAAAAAAAAAAAAAACACAAATGAAAAATTAAGTGAAAATAAAGACACCGACTTTAAAAAGATAAGAGTAAAACAAAAAAGACATGAATAAGAACAAAAGATTTTAGTTTTTAAAAAAAAAAAACTCATAAAAAAATACAACAAAATGAAATAAGTTAAAAAGAGAATGGAATTAATAAAACCAAACAAATGATGAATTATATGAGGGAAAAAAACATAGAGCTTAATTTATTTAAAAAAAAAAAAAAAGCACTAAAAAAACAAAAATACAAATTAAAATGAGTACATAGTTGTTGGATTCCACTGGTGGTTACTTGTTTGTAAAGAAATAGATGAAGGAATGGAAGTGCAGCAAGTTTCACTCTCCGACACAATTTTTTTGAAGTTTGAAGTGGTAAGGAGCAGTGCTTCTTTATATCCGATGCTTATCATAGAAATTTTCTCGTATTCTATTTTTTTATAATCTAAGATCTGCATAAATGTAAATTGTGATAAAAATGCAGATTCCTATCAATGCCTTAATCCAGAATGCATGCTTGTTTAAGATCTGTCCTCGTCCTTGAACAATACTTTGCTGCAGGTTTGTAACTTTCTATTGATTTTCTTCTTTCAAGTGTTTCCTTAGGAAATTTTTTTATTACATCTTTCGGACATTGATTACAGATTTAGTTTGAAGAAAAATTTGGGGGTAGACTATTTTATATCCAAGGGATGTGGAAATGGTTCTGAGCCTCTACCGTCTGTCCTCATTATTTGAGGAATTCTATTTTATTATTTGCTGTGGGCATGAACCCCGGGAAAGCCAAGTTTGGAGTACAGTGGAACCACATAAAAAAATCAGGGATTTAAAGGGAAGCAATAACAATTTTAATTAGTGCCTTGAAGCTTGATTCATATACAGATCGCTTTTTGTTTTTGAAAATGCAATATATTCCATAAAAAATGCGGTATATTCCACAATGAGAAGGATTTTATCAAGATTTTCAAAAATCTTTTTACTGGATGGTCTTCTGATTTGCAGCTCTTTTGTCCCATGGGAAGACTTTGGTCTTATTCTTAGAAATCCAGTTAGATTTATGTTATTTTTTCTTGCATGGTGAACTCAATAATAATGTCATATTGAACATGAATTAAAAATGACAGCCCAGTATGTTTCCAATGTTTCTCGATGGTCAGGAAAGGATGGATGGTACATTAATTTGTTACGTGTCACAGAGAAAATTCCATCCATTTTAAACATAGTTGTGAAGATAGGGTCACTGGGCCATTTGGTCGGTCTTATTCCTAGTAATCCAATTAGATTTATGTTATTTTTCTTGGATGGTGCATCAGTCTTAATAATGTCATATTGAACACATAGAAAATTCCATCCATTTTAAACATTTTGTTAAGATATGTCTCCTTGCTTATTTATCATGGTGCTGAATCTTTATCTATTATCTTGTCTAAGAAGGGACAAGAAAAGAAGATTCATGGTGTTAAAGATAGCTCCCTTGGCACCTACTATTATGTATCTAACATATATAGATGATCTTATGATGTTTTGCAGTGGTAATGAATCTGAAGTTCTTCCTGTTGGGTCAACTCTGAATTTTAAGACATTAAGTTTATTCTTTTCTAATAATTAAGAGAATAAGAGGTCATGCTAAAGCTCTTTTGAAGGATATAAGGAATCTCAAACAGGTGAATTGCAATCAATATAGACTGATCTTCGCCTTTATAAGCATAAGAGGCCAACCTTTTCAATCAACAGACTGATCTGAAACAGGTCAATTTCTAAACTATCCTTGTTTTTTAGTTATGGTTCTTGAAAATATTTTTAGTTCTGTTTTTATGGTTTTTCCTGCTGTATTTCCATTTATGTTTGTGGGTTTGTTAGTTGGCTTGTCTTTTTCTTTTTGCATTAATTTTATTTTTATGCTATCCTGTCTGGTTGTTTGGAATTGTGAAGTAACTTAGAAAAACAAAAGTATGTTGGTTTTGTTGGCTCTGTTTTGGGATTATTACTTATTTTGGAATAATTAGCCTACATGGACTCTTCAAATCTCTGAGAGTCAGGAATTCATTCTTCTTATTTAATAGAACTGCCTCAGTACACAAAAGCTTCAAATCAACAAAGTTAAGAGACAATAAAACCCAATAACTGCAATTACACCCTTAATTGAACCAATAACAGCTTTAACATCAAGAACATGATCAACTACCTCCTAACCTCCTCTTCCTCTGCTCTAAACGTTCATATTTTTTGTCTTCATCAATATCATCCTATTAAAACTGCAAAAGAAAAGCACCAGGAGACCCAGACGACCAATGACCACCAAGACTAATAGGAGAAACAGATTCTCTGTCTACTTTTGCGTGGATATCTTTCTTCACATCAAACCGTGAAGAACATGAATCTTTCTTTAACATCAAGAACATCATCAACTACCTCCTTAACCTTCTCTCCCTCTGCTTTAAGTGTTCATATTCTTTGTCTAAAACGGTAGAAGGAAAGCACCAGGAGCCCCAGACGACCAATGACCACCAAGACTAATAGGAGAAATAGATTCTCTATCAATTCTTTAACCACCAAAGTTAATCCACTAATTGCTTATGCGTGGATATCTTTCTTCACATCAAACCATGGATATGTGAGGGTCTAGAAAGCAGGATCAAAGAGGTTATCAACACCATGGGTAATCAAATCTCTATCATGATAAAGGATTCCATTCATCAACACTGACTCCACTAAGGGATGCATATTAGTCGACTGATAGGGTAGTGACAACTAGAGGATGACTAAGAAGCAGAGTATCCACCATGAGGAAGAGGTGTCAAAGCCTCAATGTCAAGTTTCAAAGGCACAACATGATATTGAAGCAAAGCCAACGGCGGCTAAAAGTATTTAGAGGAGAAGAAAGCACGGTCAGGAGGAGAAAATACAGTGAGTATGGAATTTCCAGTTAACCATTTGGAAACATCATGAGTCTTAATAAACACATCATAGATCATGGACATTGCTTGATAGCCTTTGTGAGAGAGGGTTTTCAATGCCATAGCCAAGCTGAAGTTGTTGATGTTTCCTTCAAATTGGATTAAGAGAAGACCAAAACGGGAATGCAGGAGACAAATTTGGATACCACGGGAGCTTCAAGATTAACGCAACCGAAGCTAAAGGAATTGTGAGAAAGGATGTGAGTCCTGACTTTGTTATAAGGAAATATAGGAGTCCTAGTTTTGGAAACTTGAGTGACATTATTGGGGTAGAGTTCTATTGGACTCCCAATTTTGGAAAAACTTATGTGATAGCTAAAATGTCGTGCTAAAGAAATAGATAACAATGTCATAGATGGAGACCAACATGGATAAAAGTGAAGTTCGATTTTCATGTTGCATATTTAGGGGAGGGTAGTCCATTGTTCAATCCTTTTTGTGTTGTGCAACTTACAAAAAATATGTCTATAACTCCCTTGATAAAATTCCTAAAGTAGCATTAGTTGGATTTTGAATTAACCTGATTAAAAAAAAAAAAAAAACTTTGTATTTATTTCTTGACGAGAAATATAACTTCCATCAGGAAGGTAAAGTAATTACATCATTTTGAATGAGAGCGGTAAGCCATAACAAGTCAATGCAACTTTTGCCATTTCATGTGCAACTCTATTGTAGTCCAGGAATAAAAGAGAAAGAAACACTATCAAAGAAATCTCCTAGATATTTAATATCTTCACAAAGTGGCCCTTCACTAGCAAATTTTTACTCTATCCTGCTATTGCCATTAAAGAGTCACTTTCAAGCATGCAGTTCTCAATCTAAACTGAAGCTTACACACTCTCTTATTGCAATAATTTCTGTAGTCGAAGGTGCTAAAGGTTCTAATTTCTTTGCCATAGCTGCCATAGGCTGTTTTATAAAAACCTTTGTATTTATAAACATATTGAATTGATTTCAAGTGGTCTACATGGTGGCAAGGGAACATATTTTGGGAACAAAACGAACCTAGCTAGACATATCTCTTCTCGCAACTAAAGTTTCGAACTCCCTTAAAGTAAATGACTTGACAAAATGTACATTATTTTTCAATTTTTTTTAGATGTACAACACACTTTTTGTGGCTGTCTTCTTCTTCGTCATTCTCTTATTTTATTTTATTTTATATTTTAGTGGCTTTTTAAATAAACCATCAAAGAATCAGGAGATGGGTCGTATAACCTAGGTTCAGAAGACTTCAAATCCACTTAAATGGTAGACTTCAAATACATTTTGAATGTTATTTCATGGTTATGCTGGAGTACACCTGTAATGGTTCTAATGGATGCAATTTGAAAATCGTGCCTCTTCTATATATTCTGTACATTGGACAAGCAAAGCAACAATGGACCAAACATATATGTCAACAATTAACAGGGCTGGTCTTTATATTATATTGTGTTTTTATAATTTTGGAGCCAAGCTTTCGAAAGGAGCACTGTTTTTTTGTTTAGAACAGTAATAACGCTTATCCGAAATATTATATTTTTATCGGACTCCTTGTCGTTGAAGGTGCTTGAAATCTTGCTAAATGAAGCTTAATTAGAATTATAAAATTTTTAATAAATTTTTTAAATAGATTATATATTTATTTATTTATAATCAATCTCTATCCAGAATATCCAAACAAAATTTTGGCACGGGCTCAAACGTATCCTTATGAAACCTTTTTTCAGTCGTCTAGAGATCTTTATAATGGTCAACAAGTCAACCATGTTTTGTTTCCTTGCAAAAGACTTTGCTGACTAGGTGGCAACTAAATGTGTGGACATCTCTACCTCGATGAGATGTTTTCAGTAATAATATTGTTTATTCCATATACTACTACTTGGCAACATTTGAATAATATTGCATTACGTTGCAGTAAGTCTATTAAACTGTAATATTTTTGTAAATGGGATTATGTTATATATAAACAATTACTCTGTATTAGACCCAAGACTATGTTGATTATCACAAACCATGTACATATGAGTGATTATTCATGTATATATCAATATCTATTCATTTACGACATTTGGTTCCTATGAAATATACCTTATCTTCCAAAGAATCCATAGAAGCCCAGCTGTCAATGGAAAAAGTGGTCTTGAATTTGATGTCTTGAAGGCGCCAAGATGGTGAAGAAGAAGAGGCAATGAATAGTTGAGAATAAAGGAGGAAGAGAAGGAAGCAAAGTAGTTTATTAGCGGCAATGTTTCGTTTAGACAAAAGGCAAGAACTGAAATTCAATGTATCAAAGTATGATTTATGGAGGGTATAGACATGAAGGTATGATTTATGGGAAAAAAAAGTTTCTCTGATGATCAGTTCCTCTTGTACGAATTTAATTTCCCTCTTCACATGGATTAATAAATTAGCGAGGGACCTCATAATCAGTGGACTTTTTTAGGCATTTGTCATTTTGCAACCGTCAACGAACACCAGCAAAACGAGAAAATAAAATAACTAACTAAAAGAAAGAAAAAATATATATATTATTTTTGTGGTTTTCAGGAGTTTTTGTGCCCGAAACAAAACAAATATGGCTTTGCCTTCATAATTTTCTTTTATTGAGGTGATGTTTGCTAACATGCTGGTTTTTGAGTTTTGGTTTTTAATTTTTTTTATTATTTAATTGTGTATAATTTGCTTACTTTCCCTTTTATGTTGTTATTTATTTATTTTTTTATAATTTTTGTTTAGTTTTATATTTCATTTTTATCAGTAAAAGTTAGACAAATTGAAGTTAATTAAATTTGTACACTTGTCATTCCCAAATATGTCACATATTTAGAGAGTTTGATTTGGTCATAGAGTGTCGGTTTAGTTGTTTTTGTCTTTATGTTAGTTTAGTTAAGGAGAATATAGATAACTAATTAGATGATACATAAAAACTAAAAATTTCTAAACAATTTTTTTTTTTTTTTTTTTTTTTGGGGATAAAAATCTAAATACTATTGCTTTATGAATCATGCATGACCATGATAAACTAACACTATTACTCCATTTTTTTCCAATATAAAATATGGGGACACAAAAATTCAGTCACATGGGGACGAGTTTTAAATCATTATATTTTTTTCTTTTCTTTCGGTGAAAAATACTCTCATTGGGATCGACTCTCATTATTTTTTCTGTTCTTTGGTATTTATCTCACTGGGGCTTATATTCACAACGAAGTTTTCATGGTTTTGTTGATAAAATCGTAATGAATCTTAAATATATAAAACAAAGAAATAAGATTATATGTATAAAGAATTCCCATTGAAACCTCTGTCACAGTAAGAAAAGCTTGCTTACAATCAACAAAAAAAGTTTATTGAATGGACGAATTATAATGAAGTTGTTAACCAAATTAAGAACCTAATTACACCCTTAATTGAAGTACCAATTAATTTACTATAATTAATTATGAAACTGCAGCTTTAACGTCAAGTACCTCTTTAATTACCTCCTCTTCTTCCTCCTGTTGCTGCTGCAGTAAGCATTCCGATTTATCGTCTCCATCGCTCTGATCCTCCCGATAGTAATAGCAGAAGATAAACACAAGCAGACTCACACCAATCACCGCCGAACCCAATACAAGAAGCCAATTATCTGTTAATTCTGCTCTCATCTCCCCCAACGAAAATCCACTCGCTACTTGAGCGTGACTATCATTCATCACATCAAACCATGGGTATATCAGCGTCTGGAAAGCCGGATCAAAAAAGTTTTCAACTCCATGCACAATCACACCTCCATCCTTGTATACATTCCATTCTGTGATTTTCACTCCATTTAGAGATGGGTATTCCTCGCCGATTGGTAGAGTAGTGACAACCAGAGGATGACCAAGAAGCAGAGTATCCAACTTGGAACCATGAGGAATTGATTTCAGAGACTCAATGTCAAGTTTCAGAGGCACAACATGATACTGAAGCAGTGTCAATGGCGGCTGTGGGTATTTGGAGGAGAAGGAAACATGGTCGGGAGGGCAAAAAACAGTGAGTGTCGAATTGGCAGTTAACCATTCGGAATCGCTCTGAGTATTGAAGAACACTTCAAAGATCATGGACATTGTATGATAGCCTTTTTCAGAGAGGGTTCTTGATGCAATAGCCAAGTTGAAGTTGTTGTTGTTGTTGTTTCCTTGAGATTGGATTGAGGGAAGAAGAACCAGAAAAATAACAACACCAAAGAGTGATTTGGATGCCATAAGAGCTAGCTCCAAGAACGCAATAGAAACACTAAGAACTGCAAGAAAAAAATTCGTAGTAGGAGAAGGATTAGAAAGCTGAGGGCGCAATTTATTTATGATTAACGCTAGGTAATTATATATATATATATATATATATATATATATATATATATATATTTATACACACACACACGCGCAAGTCTAATCCTATAATAATTTTAATAGGTAGTTTCACTACTAATGGTATTGTTATTGTAAAGCTCACTAGGTATAGAGTTTCAACCCAAATCAACTATGGAAACCATATTTAATATTTGTTACATCACCATAACGTATGGTATAGTAATTAAATTTTCATATATATATATATATATATATATTATATATATTGCTATTATAAAATCATACATGATACATATCCAAATGTTTATAGAATGTTTATATAATTTGCACGTTGCCAATTCTAGAATAAATATAAAATTGGATTCAAGTTGTGTTCAATTACTAAACCCAAGGGTAACCTTCGGCTCTCTTTTTTGTGAAGCAGGGCATAATTGTAAGTCTTCAATACTAAAAATATGTATGTAAAGAAGCAAAAAAAAAAAAAAAAAAAAGTATATATATATATATAGATTTATATATTAAATGTTTTTTCTTTGTTATTTAAAATTTAATTTCTTCCAAACGCCGTTTTTAGTAGCTTTCAGGTTTATAATTTCATAAAGCTCATCATGCAATATGGACAAACCAATAAAAATCTAAATTACGAAGAACGATGCTCAAAATTGAGTTGTCCTATTAGGAGAGTTCAACCAAGGAAGGTGTATTGTTTGTGCCATTACAAATTGCATTTTGTTGTTTTATTTTCAAATTGTTGATTGGGAACATAAGAGATTGTTGATGAGGCTAGTTTAATATTATTATTGTAAACTGATAAAGGTTAAATAATTTTTTTCAAATATATATTATGCCTTTTTTTCAAAGTTTCATTTACCATTTTTTTCAAATATATATTATGCCTTTTTTTTAATAATATAATATGCCACTTTTAAATAATTACATGAAAGAGCAGGCTAAAAGGAAAAAAGAAAAAGAAAAAAAAAAAGGGCATGTTACAGTGTTCCTCAATAGATAATGGATAAATGTAGCATATATGTTACTTGTTATCAACCGAAAAAAGCCAAATCCAACTTATTATTTAAATTTTAGGGTAATTATTAAATAAAATTATTTTCGTTGCTTGTTGCAAACAAAAACATCCCTTTTTAAAAAATAAATTAATAAAGAAAGAAAAAAACAAAAACCTCCCTCTTGCATTGCCCCACTTATGATTTAAATTTTGGGGTAGTTATTAAATAAAATTATTTTTGTTGCTTGTTGCAAACAAAAACATCCCTTTTTAAAAAAAATAATAAATAAAGAACAAAACAAAAACCTCCCTCCTGCATGAGGCTACTGCACTCTAATTAATAAATTTAGAATTGACTAATTAGAGTTGAGGTGTTTTGACTTAGAGTGGAGGTGCTGAAGCGAGTTATGTTTATGCTCTTTTTCCACCTTGGGATTCGACCCCATACTTTACTAAATTCATACAGATGCTGCTAATGCATACAAATCTTTGTAAACCTCCCTACATCTCACAAATGGAATTTTGTTTCAAAGTTCAATATTTGATCTATAAATTTTCCTGCAAATGTACGCATACCAGTACCAATTGATTAATATGTTTAGGGGAAGGACAATGTCCAATGCACTTCGAGCTTCCCTAAAACAACTGATTAAGAACGAATGTGTTGAGCATGAGTTTGTGTATTCTTGAATAAAGATAAACATCTGATTAAGATCCAAAGCAAAATACAACAAATTTTGGATCGATGAAGTTAATTATAAGGCAGACATTGATTTACAACAATTCGAATACGAGACTCCATTAGATTCCAACACATTAAAATATATCAACTTCACAATCACAACACCGTAAATGAATACAAATCAAAGACCAAATAGCTAGCAATTAACGGTTAATGGTGAATATTAATATGCCTTTATATATGTAAAAGAGAGCAAAACACAAGATTATGCATAAAAATATAACAGAGTAGCTAAAAAAAAAATTAATTAATTAATTACAAAGAAAAGAACTAAAAGTACAGAAAAATATATTTAATTGGTTCAAAATTTTAAACATCATCATCATCAACATCCTATACACCCTGATGAAGAGGAACATATTCATTGTCTCCATGATTACTACCAACATAGTCACTTCAATAAGAAACCACTACCAAAATAGAAATAAGTTCTCTTTAAACCATTCGATCACCCAAGAAAGTCTGTTACTGCCTTCAGTGTGGATATCTTTCTTCACATTGTATGATGGGTATATCAAGGTCTGAAAAGCAGGATCGAAGAAGTTATCAACGCCATGAACAATCAAACCTCCATCGTTATAAAGATCTCTTTCAGTGATTTTGACTCCATTGATGGATGCGTACTCATTGGTTGGTAGAGTAGTGACTACCAGAGGATGACCGAGAAGCAGCGTATCAATCTTGGAACCATGAGAAAGAGATTCCAGATCCTCACCATCAAGTTTTGAAGGCACAACATGATACTGAAGCAGAGTTAATGGTGGCTGTGTGTATTTGGAGGTATAGAAAGCATCATCCTGAGGACTAAAAACAGTGAGAGTAGAATTGCCTCTCAACCGTTCTGAAACATTGAGATCGTTGAGGAACACTTGGAAGATCATTGACATTACTTGGTAACCTTTATCGGAGAGGGTTCTTGATGCCATGACCAAGTTGAAGTTGTTGTTTCCTTCAGCTTGAGTTGCGACAAGGACCAGAAAAAGAAGAACGCTCAAGACTAATTTGGATGCCATGTGAATGAACTGGTATGGTGTAGTGTATGTAGTATGGGAAGGAATTAGCTAGGCAATTATATATATATATATAAATATACACATGAACCGACTCCCCAATCCTAGTCCTAGTCCTATAACGATTTTAATTTTACTTGGCTGTCCAGGAAAGTTCACTACTAATGCTATTGTTATATTTTCAAAATAATATAAGCAGTAATTAATTATTATAATTTGTATATTGTATTTGTACATGTATTTACACGTTGGGATACTAAATTAAACATCAAATTGGGTTCTTGAAGAGTCCAATTACTAAACCATTATGTAAATTTACCTTGTTTTGCTTTCAACTTGGATAAGCTTCAGATTATTATTTTATTTTTATTTTTATCTTTTTTTATTTTTTTTCACAGATATGTTCAGTAGTTCGAACTGCTTTCTTGAGAGGCACGTAAGATATATTTGAGATTCTTAGTCTTCAAGCTTCAGTATTGGAAATTTGTTAAATAGCAATATGTGTATGTATATATATATATATACATATTCTGTTGCTTAAAAAAAAAAATTGTAAATAAGCATTAGTTTTCTTGCTTTCGGGTTTAGAATAACAAAATTTTATATTATATTTTTTGAAAATAAAAATTGTTATAATTAAGCTCATGGACAGAACATAAGTTTTAATGTGTTTACTATTTACCATGCTGAGAATTGAATTATAAGTTCCTTTATTTACTTATTTATAAGCTATCTTCCTTTATTTTTACAATAAAATTAATGTCACAGACTTGGTGCTATATTTTTGCAAAATTTGAGAAGTCATACACACACGATGTAAAAATCCATGTGCTTTACAAGTTGTAGCCGGAACAAATAAGAAAAATTTTAGGAAAATTCTCTTCTGAGCAGCAAAACATCCAAATTGCCTGAACCTTCGGGATATTTGGCAATGGTTCTTTTATTGAAAAAGTTTTCCAAAATGAAAATAACGAATGAATATTTTTCTATTTTTTTAAGAAATTAAGGGGCTCTAAGTGCTTATCTCAAAATGGTACTTGAAATTTTTTTTTTTTTTTTCATGTTTTGTAATTTTTTTTCTTTTTTTCATTTATTTCTGATAATTATTTATAAAAAGCAATGGCCAAACTGATGTAACGTTTTCAAAGATCACGAAGTTTTTATTTTTTTCAAAATATTAAACTGATTTCAAAACAGTTTTCCACAATAATTATGAACAATAACAGGGGATGTATTATTCTACCAAAACAGAGGACATATATTCAAAGGGCCCATGCATATTCTCTTTATAATTGCATTGATATCCTAATGAATCTTGAATCTAAAACAAATAAGAAACAAAATATAAAGAACATTAAGGACATTAATTTTTGTTCCAAACACATGTAAGGTCTTCCAAGAACATTAATTTTATTATCTTTCAAATATTAAACTGCTTTCAGAACTGTTGTCCCCAATAATTAATGTATTCAAAGGACCATGCATATTCTCTTTATAATCACATTTATATCCTAGTGAATCTTAAATCTAAAACAAGTGAGAAATAATTAAAATATAAAAGGAAGACAAAGTTTTATAGTGGTTCGGCTATAATGAGCCTACATCCACTCTTCAATTCTCTCTCTGACCAATTCTTATTAAAACGTCTATGATAGTACAACAAAAGCAGCTTACAATCAACAAATTAAACTTCGTTCATGAATTGAACAAATTAATTAAAGAAAATTAAACCCAGCAACCCCAATTACACCTTTGATTCAACTAATTACTAAACATAAACAGCTTCAACATCAAGAACATGATCAACTGCCTCCTCCTGCTGCTGTATACGCTCATATTCATCTTTATTATCTTTGCGGCAATAAACGTAGCGCCCAAGTAGACCCAAAACAATCACCACCATTAATGACAATGCCAACAGCAGAGACCAATTCTTTTAATTCTCTTATCACCCAAGAAAATCCACTGACTACTTCTGCATGGATATCGTTCTTCACATCGAACCAGGGATATATCAGGGTTTGGAAAGCAGGATCAAAGAAGTTATCAACGCCATGGATGATCAAACCTCCTTCATTATAAAGATTCCATTCAGTCACTTTGACTCCATTGAGAGATACATATTCATCGTTTTGAAGAATAGTGACAACCAGGGGATGGCCAAGAAGCAGAGTATCAATCTTGGAACCGTGAGGAAAACACCAATGTCGAGTTTCGGAGGCACAACATGATACTGAAGCAGTGTTAATGGCGGCTGTGGGTATTTGGAGGAGAAGAACGCACTGTCCAGAGGAGAAAACACAGTGAGCGTGGAATTGCCGGATAACCATTTGGAAACATCGTGGATCTTGAAGAAGACGTCAAAGATCATGGACATTGCATGATAGCCTTTGTCAGAGAGAGATTTCGATGCCATTGCCAAGTTGAAGTTGTTGTCGTTACCTTCAGCTTTGGTTGAGAGAAGAACCACCAAAACAAGAATGAAGAACAACGATTCGGACGCCATGAGAGCTTCAAGATCAACGCAAAGAAAAGCTAAGACTGAAAGAAGTTGTAGGAAAGGGTATGAGAGCTCTGACTTGGAAACAGAGAAATATATATAGATTGAATTCCAATTTTGGAAACTTGTATTACAAGTAACATTATTATTGGTATTGTTATTGGAGTTCTAATAGACTCCAAATTTTGGAAACTTATAGTACAAGTTACATTATAATTGGTATTAGAGTAAATGATATGGGTTTCTTTGGATCGCGTGAACCCTATGTTCTTCATCTCCGACCCTCACTTTGATTTATCTTTAAAATTAAAAGCAAGCTTGGCAGAAGAAATTTATGGTTACCCATTAAGGGCTTGTGCTTTGGGTTAGTCGGGCTTAGTAACTGGTATTATTTCCTTTTACGAGACATTTTTCTTTGTCCCTGGAGCAGTTGGTTTTAGGTCTGTCTAACTATCTTCCATCAATGGTGGCTTCATCTGTGGTGTTGGGCACAACTTCATGAACAATACGTGTAGGAGAGACTTGATTCGATTGGCTATTGTTTTTCATTTTTTTATTTTTTTATTTTCATTTTGTTGGAAAAAATGATGTAATAAAGTTGAAAAAATATATTGATAGACGAATAATTAATACTTTGATAAAACAAAACCAATCATAAATACAATAAAATTAAAATCTCAAAAATTAAGAACCTGGAAATGAAAGGAAAAAAAAAAAATGACGAAAGACCAAATTAATCCAATGCCTGTGATTCTAGTCTTTTTAAAATAGATTCACTCTCACTGGTGATCTTTTTAAAACTTTTGTACACTAAGAACTTTGATAAACAACACCAACAAAACTCCTCCCTCAAATTAGAACTGTGCTAGAACTCTACTAGAATTCCACTAGAAAAGCAAAACTTATAAATGTTTATTTGATAGAGTTTTTTTAGATTAAAAATTATACTTAAAAGTCAAAAGCTTTTAACAAAAGTTAACAAGCAATTATTAACAAAGAAATAGCTTTTTTAGGAGGTTTTAGAAAAGTTTAAATTTTAAATTTATTTAAAAAAACTTTTTTTTTTAATTTGTATGAAAACGTTATAAACATTTAATATAATTTTTTTATTTATAATCAAACACTTATTAGTTTTTTAATAAAAAAATTGTGTCAAAAAAAATTTATTATACAAAACTCTACAGACTAAAGTTTTACTTTCATCCATTACACCAAACACACACTAAAAGATCTCTATAGATGATGGGAAAAAGGATAGAATAAGATGAAGCTTTTTCTTTTTCTTTTTTCTTTTTTTATGTTTCATCTTACAGGAGTGAGGCATATAAGGCTTCAAGGGGATTTCAACTTTAATACCAAAACCATTATATAATTAAAACATGGGTTTATTTCCAGAATTAATGGGCTGCTACAAAGAATTAAATTAAATAATAAAGCTTTAAAATTAAATTAAACATTAAAGCCTTTGTAACACCCATATTAAAAAGCCCAATTAACAAAACTTTCAATTTCATTTGAAAATCATTTAAATATGATATTAAAGCCATATTTTCCAATACATATTTAATAGAGGTTTGTATTTTTCATTTTGAACATAAGGACTAGGTTGTAGTTTTCCATTGCTGTTTATTGGCAAAAAGTTTTAAATTTGTAATAAAAAAAAGGCTTTACTACACTGTTGGCTCATGAATTATTGTGTTCGTAAGATTTTACTTCATGACCTTTTAAATTGGTGCTAACACCCTCTAAACTTTAAAAATTATGCATCGTAACCATAACAAGTTAACACTGTTATTTTTAGCTGTTAAGCGTCACAAACAACTTATATGGGTACTTTGAAAGAGGGACAATATTGTCATTTAAATTTTTTTTTTTTTTTTTTTTTGGCCGCAATGCCCTTTGATTATGCAAAAATTTGCAAATTGCATTTTATAGCCAAAAAAATAATAATAAAACTGTCAAAAAAATTTGAAAATTCCAAGAAAAATTTTGAAAAGCTCTAGAATAATTTTAGTATCAGAAAAAAAAAATTAGCTTTGGAAAAAATCAAAAAGTTCTAATTTTTTTTTAAGTCTTAAAAAAATTATGAAGCCATAATAAATCAAAAAGCCTCAAACAACTGTTTTGAAGCTCCATAAATATCTTTCAAAGCCTAAAAATAAAATAAAATAAAAAACTAGAGGCTCCAAAGAAAAGCTAAGAAACCTTGGAAATATAGGAGAAATACGTAAAATAAATAAATAAAAAAACTCTTTGAAGCTCTAGAAAATTCAAAAGTCAAAAAACATTTTCTAAAGCTCCATTAAAATTTAAAAGATTTCAAGTTTCTTAAAACAATTTTTCTAGAACTTTTTGAAGTTTTCGGAGCTTTGAATTTTTTTATTTATTTATTTTTTTTTTTTTTGAGATTACTCAAATTTTTCTAGAAATTTTTGAGTTGCTTTTTTAGAATTGAAAGTTATTTTTTGACATTTTACATTACACAGCTGTCAAAAAACTTCCGTCAAACCCTCCCTGTGAGAAACTGCAGGGTTTTATGGAAGACGACCTCGTTGTCCTTCATTTCCTGAATGATCTCCCCGTTATATTCAGACATTATTTTAATTGTTTTCATATCCCTGCAGTGACTGAGACTGAATTCCTCAATCAACGGACAACTCAGATAAAAACTCAAAAGCATAACCTTGTTAGCTTCAAGGTTTTGATATGTTGAGAGCAGAACAGATAGAACATTGTTGCAAACAACACTAATTGGTGCAATTTAGATCCAGTTGCATGATTTTGATCTCCAGTGCAAAATTTATTATGTCATTAATCTTTTTGTCCAATGTGGATAGTATGACTGTTGACGCCCTACAAATATTCTCAAACTAAGAGACGTTTTGAGATGATATAATATCAATGACTTCTTCAGGCAGCTCTGACATTCGATCCACACCATTGCCATCACCATGGATTTTGATTTTCTTTCCCTTGCCTAGAGCTAAGTTAACAACATTCTAACATTAACGTTAACGAAATCCTAATTAGCAATAAGTTTTCCTCCTTTATTTTTATTTTTTTTTTCAAATCTATACACGCAATAAAAAAATTATAAAAAAAAAAAAAAAAAGACCTTCAAAATTCAAGGGGTTTCCTATTTTTCCATAAAAAAGGGGTTTCCTATTGTTTAAAAATATTTATTGTTATTATTATTATTATTTTACTCACCTTTTGACCCGACACTTCATAAGAACGATAATGTTGTTTGATACGAACATTTGATTGGTCGTCGTGATACTCTCGTAATAGTGGAATCAATTATGAGACGCAAAGTGCTTTTTTTTTTTTTTTTTTTTTTTGTGGCTGATAACTGTCGTAGCCAATGTCAGGTAGCACAATACTAGGGAATCGTATGGATGATAAGGGAACTCTTACATACTAATTAATACTTTTTTTTTATTTTATTTTATTTCTTTGCTTTTTGAGATTTGAAATTCAATAATATCAAATTTATATAGTGAATAAGATGATAATATCTAATATTTTTTTATTGACTTATTTATTTAAAGATTCATTTTTTTATTTAAATTGTATAAACATATCAACTATTTATATATCAACATATAATTTTTTTTATTGTGAATTAACTTTTCTATTAAGTAATAAGTAAAGCTGATTCAATTGACATATATCTCTCATACTTGTAGTCATAAAAATCGTAGATCAAAAGCAAATTTCTCCCTACTTTTTATTTTAAAATTTTAAAAATCATCCAAAATGGAATGGATTAGGCTACGTTGTTCGAATTATTCGAGTATGCAGGTTTTTGAACACCCCTAGAAAAAAAAAATTAATGTATTTGTAATTATATGGATATTGAAAAATAAGATTCATTTATAATAAAATGTATTTTTTTATTTTAAATTAATAAAATCGTCTAATATTGAAGATGACTTTTTTTTGTTTTTTTTTTTAACCACCCATTCCATAAAATCCTGACTACATCCCAGCGCTCATGCATTGTGGTCCAACATAATCTGCACACGCAGACAAAGACATTCTATTATTAGTGTGTGTGTGTGTATATATAGAGGGAGTCTAGCATTCGGCCGGTTCTGATGTTTAATTTCCGGACCAAAAATGTGCCAAAATGCCGCAGTCCTTGGATTGTCTATAATAATCATAGACGGCTCAATTGAATTGCAAATTCACGTGCGAAAAATTCCCCAAAATTCATGGCCTTCACTCCAAGTTTGCCCCGAGCACCTTGATTGTCAGTGCAAGTACTCCGTCGTCGTCCTGACAATTGTTGTTCTGCACCTCTCAATCACTCCCAAAAAAAAAAAAAAAAAAGGAAACCAGAAAACAAAACCCAAAAAGAACCACAACCCATCAGATATCCAACCTTAAAAAACAAAATTTAATTTTTTTGTCTTAAGAATCATGCTGAAAATCAAAAATGGTCTTTGTTTACAAACTTTGTGTCACAAGTTTCTCCGTTCTTCTAAAGCTTCCACATATTCATGGAATCCAAATCCTGAACCCTGCATTTTGCTTCTTCTTCTTTTTTCCATTTAATTAGTTTTTTTTTTTTTTTTTTTTTTTGGGTTCTTCAATCTTCTGTATGTTGGTTTTAATTTACATGAAGAGGGTAATTGTCTAAAAGCATAGATAGATCCAAAACAAAGGAAATGACCAAGGATTAGGTTATGGGTTTTTGAAAGATGAATATAGGATCCAAGTAGGAATCAGAAAAGGGAATAATCTTGCAAACCAAACAAATCCAACAAATTATTTTCCTTTTTTTTTTTTTTTAGAAAAACAAAATTAATTCTACAGAGAGAAAATAGATAGTTTCTCAACTTTTTTAAGTTTTTGGCAAGGGAATTGAAAGAGGGTTTATTGGAAGAGAAAATAAAGGAAGACATACAGAGAGAAAAAGAGAGATGTCGAAGCAGAGGAGAAGCAAAAGGGAAGGCACGTGAGAGAGCTTTGGGAGGAGAAGAGGAAGGGTGTAATCAGAACCATCCATTTTCATCCAAGGGCTGCGACATTTTGGCTCATTTTTTATCCCAAAATTAAGCATCAGAACCGACTGGATGCTAGACTCCCTATATCTATATATATATAAAGCAAATTTACAAGGAAGAAACAGAAATGGGAACAATTAATTTTATTTCAAATTTGAACCTATCAAAATCAAGAAAAGAAAAAGGGAAACGGATCCCACTAAAAATTAGAAAACGAAAAAGGAGCTACATAGATATTACACTATAACTACTCAGTTAGGGCAATCCTCAGTAGCAAATTGCAGAAAAGCTCCATTATAAATAATCCTCTTATTCTGCTGATGATAAGCTCCTAACATTGATCTACCACCTCTTAGAATTGCCACACAGAACACCCCATTTAAGTCATCGAAGTAGTGCCCATCCAGCGAGTGTACCACATATTCAGCACGTGGATAAAAATGGAATGTCATCGTCAACAACAGGTCTTGAATATCATGTGTATGTTCATAGCACAACTCGAACCCTAACGGTGCTATACTCGATTTCACAAGCCCATGATAGTTATAATGCTGCTCGAAAGCATCAATTACCTCCTTATAAACATCGACACCATAAGCATCGTCATCGAGAACCGTTACAGGAGCTCCTGAATCTATAAAGAAACCCTCACCTTGTTCATCATTAGGGTTGAAAAGCCCCGGTCGAAACCCCAACCGTTTTGATCCCACACTTATATCGAGCAGATTCAGATAGAAGTAATGGCTTCCTTGTGGTGTTATAAACTGCGTGCTCTGTAGTCTTCTAGTTGTTGTAGGGATGTCATTCCCGAAATTCAAAATGACGTCGTTTTGGATTTCTTCATCCATGGATGGTATGCAGTAAGAGAATTTTCTCCCTATTCTATCGTCCAATTGACTCAGCAATGAGTCAGGAGAGAAGCTTAACCCCAGGATACCGGCGATATCATGACTATCTCCCCACTCGACGTTTTCGCTGTCGTTCGAGCAGCCGAAGACAATGCCATCGAAGTATATGGGACCGCCTTCGGTGGAATCGAAGGTGAATCTTTCCAATGAGGCGACACCTTTCGTCGAACCCCTGATCGTTTCGAAACCGCCTTCGCCACCGCCTATGCCACTGCCATAGTCTATGTTGTAGACGCATTCGTTGTTGACACAGTCATATAAACCTCCTCGACAAAAAGCATGGCTACAAGGAAGCTTGGAATATGTAGTGGAATTTCTCGGATCGAAATTGCCATAGCTGATGGTGAAACAGTTGGGGGGCGTGCACGGCTCGCACTGAGTCCAAATTAGGCCGCCGCCGGTGTCCAAGAGAAGGTTTAGTCCCCAGTTGTTACTGCCTATGTTTACATGCGCTGCGAAGTAGAAAATGTCGCGGATCATAGGACAACGAATGGTGTCGGGTTTCGTAGATGTGGCATTTCTTGATGATGATGATGATGAAGTTTTGTGTCGAATATAACGAAGCCGAGCTTGGGTGATGTTGATGAGCCTTTGCATTCTTTCATGTTTGGTAAGGTTTCCAAAATACAAAGGAGATCTTGGAGAGTCTGCAGGGATGAGACTTAGGCTAAAACCGGCCATCGGTTTTGAGCCATTATTTGATGATAAGAAAATGGAATGGGACTGAGAATGAGAATGATAGAATAATATTGTTGTGATGAGGCAAAAAAGCAGCATTGTTTCTGCCATTTTAGACGAGTTTGTTAAGAGAGGTTGTTGGGTTGCCCAGTGATTGAAGAAAATATTGGAGACTGATTATTCTTATATAAAGATGGAGGTCAATATTTTCTTCTTCTTTTTCCCTTTTTTTTTTTTTTTTTTTTTTTTTTTTTTGGTAAGTGGTCAATGTTCTTTCTTCCTTATTTATTATGCATGTAACTAAATTGGCCCAGAAAATTATCGAAGAGCTTATCTCTCTTTGTTTATATTTATATGCTTGCAATAGCATGTGTTTCTTTTTTAACAAACATCATAAATGTCAAATATTCAATTGTGTTTATTCAGATATATTATGTAATTCCTATACATATATATATATATATATATATGTACACACATATTACGATATGAAGGAATAACGAAGAGATTTAATTTATCATCCCATTGGTATATATTAATTGTCTTTCTATGTATTTTTTACTCAATTTTTGATAAAAAGCAATTAATTGCTTGTAAAAACCAACATGCTATTTAAGTTGATGAGGCATGTCAGCATTGAAGTCGATTACATTTATATACTAGTTTCATATTTGTTTGAATTACTTTGATCAGTACTTGTAACTAAGAAGAGTATTGCTCGAAACTAATTGCATCGATCATTAATGTTCAATAAATCAACTGCATTTATTATTCAAACAAACAAAGTCAACTGTGCTTATATATGAAGGATATATATGTTTTATTATTATTATTATTATTATTATTAATAAGAGTTGTTTGACTCCAGACTCCACCAAAACTATACATATGAAAAAGTGAACATTACCATTTAGCTGGTCGGTGTGGTTTATGAAAGACAATTAATTAATGATATATATTTAGAAAAGATTTTTATCATATTGTCCTTCTTAAAAATGTTATTAGATTTTGATAAAAGGCAATTAACTGCTTCTGAATTAATTCCATGTTAATTAAATTGGGCATTTCTTTAAACTCAAGTACATTTATGCCATTTTATTTTTTGGATGAAAAGTACATTTATGACTTTTATACCAACTTTATATGGATAAAATTTTGTTTAAACTACTTTGACTTAATAGTGAAGATTAGTACGAGCATGGAAAATTTAATAATTAATAAGTTGGCCAAAATTACTAGCTAGCCAAAAAAAAAAAAAATTATATACATATATGAAACCTTATTCCTTCGCTAAAATAAGTAACTAAAATAATGCAGATATACGTACAGCAGTTTATACAAAATGGTACTTCGTGGTCGAAAAATTATTTAAATCAATTACCGGATAAATAATTGCGGAGTCTATTGTCAACCAATTGTTTATTTGTTTTATAAATGGTATAATAATATTTAATTATTTGAAAATGTAACTGGTTGCTAAACCCAGGATGATTTGTATGTATGTCTTTTTTGTTTTGGGCCGTTGGCTCCCCTTTATTATATATATAAAAATATATATATATATATATATATATATATATATATATATATATATATTATTATTATTATTATTATTATTATCCACATTTAAATTATTAACTTTAACCAATAATATATTAATATATTATTTTACCACTATTAATTGGTAAATTAATTGGGTACCTCTAACATTATTTATTTTATTATTGCATTTTGATAATCTTCATCTTTAAGAGAAAATTGTAAAAGGTCAGATGTTATGTTGATCAACCTTTTTATGCATTCGAAATAAATAAATAAATAAAATAAAATAAAATAAAATTAAAGATCTGGGTCATTGATTGAATGATTAAAGATTTGGGTCATTCTTTTTACATGACTTTTTTTTTCCTCACACTACATTAAAATGTATGTTTTCTAAAATATCATTCTTCATATTATATTTAGTAAATTCCAAGTAAATAGGATCAAATTGTTTAATACAAGAATCGAACACTTCTAATGTTATTCAGTACATATGAACCAAACAATGTTAAATTGATCAATTAATTATAGCTAAACATATTTTTTATATAAAAATCGAATTATTTTTTAAACAGAAATATTTCATTTATCCAAATATTGTATAATTTATTTATAAATTTTATTAAACTATTTTAAGTATAATTATATTTGACGGAGAATGTTTAATCAACAAAACATTCAAACCTTTAAAAAAAAGTGTTAAAAAAATTACAAGAAAATAAAATTATATTTAAAACACTTAAATAATTCATATATATAAATTATATTGCATATGAATGAATTACAGTTATATATTTCTATATGAAAAATATATATATATTTTTTAAAGGTTAAAATTACGTTTAGTTCTTACTATTTGAACATATCAATATTATTCTATTACTATATACTGAATAATTTAATATTGTTGTGTAATAAACAATTTGATATTCTTTAGTTGAAGTCTACTAAATATTCAATAAAAAAGAACATTTTAAAGCATTTACATAAAAGTATAGTGGGAGAAGCAAAAATAATGATGTATGGTCCCTAAAGATTGGGAAAACACAAAAATGTCCACCCTTCTGACAAAATAATGAAAAATAACAAGCTCTCTCATTTTTAATATTTTTGCCCACCTTTCATTTATTGTACCCTATGAATTTTAAATTATACCCTTCATTTAATAAGTCAGTTGTTATTGGAACATCTCTCCCAATTGTCCAATCCAAGCTCTATTTGCTTTTATTGGAAGAAGAATCAATCTGTTATCCATGGTGAATTGGTAGGTCTTGTCCTTTCTCATGTTGTCCACACATCCATGGTTTACCTAGCTAACAGAAACATATAAATTGGAGAACACAAAACATATTCTATGAATAAACCCATACAAAGTCGAAGTGACTCGACGACCGAATTGAACAATCTCTTTCAGAAACCAGATTTTAACCTATCCCCTCTCAAAGATAAGTTCAAAACCTGGGAATTTTTCTATTTCTTTGAGCTTGGTATCTATAATTACAGATTTATATAGGCAATAAGATAAAAATAGAGATTTTCTCTTTAAATCTTTTAAATTATTCGAAATTCATACAAAATGTTTGGTATCCAGCCTCCATTTAGGCAGGGACCCCTACTATAGGGCGACATACATATTGTTACAAAATCTCCAACAATTTTCTTCTTATATTTACCATTGGGCAAAGTATGGTAGGTGAAGTACATACG
Organism: Ziziphus jujuba; assembly: GCF_031755915.1. Lineage (NCBI taxonomy): Eukaryota > Viridiplantae > Streptophyta > Magnoliopsida > Rosales > Rhamnaceae > Ziziphus > Ziziphus jujuba. The sequence continues at coordinate 38,422,568 of NC_083379.1, read as the reverse complement.
GCTTTAAAATCTTAGCACCCTTCTCCATTTGGGCACGGCCCCTACCTACCATGGAGTGGGGCACATTCCTTAGTTAAGTTCTCATCCTTTCTTCAACCTCGAATTTATCACCTAAGTTCGTTTATCAGAGAAATTTTTTTTTTTTTTTTTAAAGTGAGAAATAATATTAATTATTATTTTGATGGTGTAATTTTCTAATTGCTGTAAAATAGTTGCAAAAAAATCATTGTATATGTTCTTGATTTTATCTTTTTTATGTATGAATTAGAGGATTAAAAATTAAAAATGTCTTTTCATTTTAATTGGTTGTGAAGTTTGGTATGGAAACCCAAAACATGAAGATGTTAATGAACATTTATAAACATGAAGATGTTAATGAACATTTTTTGTGAGATGGCTCCTCATAAAGTTAAAAGCAACCCATTTCACCTGCTGGTGAACACAACCCCAAGTCCCATCCACAAGACGTGCTTCCAAAGTTCAGGATCAAACAAAAAACAAAAACAAAAAAAATTCGAAAGGAAATTCAAAAAGGCAAAAATTTAATTGAACAAATCTGCATTCCTAATCCAAGCAGTGCTCTTACCAACGTCGAACTTAACACCATCATTTTTCTAATTCCCGATTTTTTGCTCCAATCTAACACTACTCATCCCATGCTACAATCTCTTTCTCTAGTGGGTAACTTCAACTATTTTTGGTTTTTGGAAACGAAGTTTTAGAGAGAAGAGAGATATAAACAAACTTTTTTCCAAGCGGTGTAATAGGTAATTCATTAGGTAAGGTAAATGAAATGTGGGCAAAATTGTTGGAAATGAGAGATGTGGGCATTTTTATTTATTTTGGATGAGGGTTGGGTTTTTTTTTTTTTGCAGTTGATTGGGCTTGTAAAAGGCATCCTCAAAACCACTTGCATTGGATTTCTGTACTGTTGGGTTTAAGGCCTAAAATATAGGTCCAGTTAAAAGAGCAGAAATAAAGTAGTTTTTTTTTTTTTTTTTTTGGGTGGATTAAGAAATAAAGTTTTCAGGGTTTTATAAGTCATGTCAAGCAAAATAATAATAATAATAATAAAGTGGGTTTTATAAGTCATGTCAAGCAAAATAATAATAATAATAATAAAGTTTTCGTACTTACTTTTTAGGGATATTTATATCAATGATATATGTACCTTACTTTTTGGGGATATTTGTACCAATGATTCCTAAACCATATCACTAATTGCATTTTCATCCTTAATCACTTTTTTTTTTTTTTTTTGCCCTTTTTCCTTGTTGGCACTTTCATTCCCAAATTGACTGGAATGTTGCACGTTGGACCAAAAGCGAAATTCCATCCAAAATCTATACAGAACTCACAAGTGCATGACACTTGGTGCTCTTTTGCCAAATCGACTGGAATGTTGTATACGTTGGACCAAATGCAAAATTCCATCCAAAAACTTGACAGAACTTACACATGCAACTCACACCTTTTTCTTTTTTCTTTTTTTTTGTCCATTTAACTAGATTAAACTAAACTACTAATCAACCATAATGGTCTGATAATGAGAAGCCACTCTTATCAGTCATGTGCATAAGCCACAGAACAATAATAATAAAAGTATTTGAACATGGGCAAAGCATGAAGACAAGGAAAATTACTAAGGGATACCAAGCCTTTTTATATCTGTTTTGGAAATAGTTTGAAATTAAAAGAAAAATAAATAAATAAATCCAAAGCTTCCTATCTCATGCCTTGAAAATTATTACCAAGAAAATACCGACGATGAAACACTGGAGGGCGGAGACACTGTTCATAGAACATCAGAAAATTCTCCACCCAATTCCTTCAACATTGTTTTTAATTGGGGTCAGGGAATTTTATAACTCGGAAAAAAAAAAAAAAAAAGAACTTCAAAGGTTTTGGCAGTGTTTGAGTATTCAATGAACTAGTCAGCAGTTCAAGGTTTTGGCTTAGAAGTGGGGAGTCAAGTGGAGAGTCGAAGGCAAGTAAAAAGACTCAATGCCCTCGAAAGTGCCACCATGTGAGATGCATGTATTTTTCATTTCAAGTATTTTTTTTTTTTTTAATATTCATGGTTTTTTAAGTTTTTGAATGGAATTTTGCATTTGGTCCAACAATGCAACATTAGTCATTTTGAGGACGAAAATATCCAAAAATGATAATAATAATAATAATAAATTTGGGGTCAAATATCCCTACTTAATACGGTATGGAACGTGTTGTGTTTAAAAGTAAAATTCTTAAATTTATTGAACTTAATATAGGGTACGAAATACAAACTTAATGGCGTACGTTTTAATAATCATAAATTAACAAAGTTATACATTGGTCTATTAAAAAAGGAAAAAAAAATTACTTTTTTTTTCCTTTTGTGTTATTTCCTCCCAAGTCCTTTTTTTTTTTTTTTCATCTTCCAATTTTATTTTTTTTTATTCTTTTTTACATTTGTGAAGGAAATAGATATTTACTATTACAACATCTCCAATGATTTTGCAATTTTTAAAATTCTTTTATCATAATAGAAATATAAACAATTATTTAAAAAAAATAATACTCTCCAATAGGAGTGTTCAAAAACCATCAATTTGATGTGGTAATAAAAATAGATATTTTAAAAGAAAGTGCTTATTTTTAGAGTATCTATTAGAATTGATAACTCTAAATGTTTAAAATCAACCCTTATCGACAAAAGAAAAATATATTAAAAACAGACCTTATAAAAAAAAGAATATATATATATATATATATATATGTATTTAAAATAAAATAATTAATCAATACATCATTAAATAATTAGGATTTAGACTGATTCATTAAATATTTTTTGGATTAAGTTTATATCAAATAAACATTCATGTCATATAAACAAATCCCCAATGACCATAGATTCATTGAAAAATGCTTTTAAGGTGTCATTTTAAGGATATTATTTTAACAATGATGTTTCACCAATTCAACTCTATCCTTTAGTAATTCTCTGAAAAATGAAAGATTCTAGACTTAATCACCATATCAAACTTAAATTGTTTCCTTTATTAACTGAAGATTAACAAGAGATATATATAGATATATATATATATATATATATATCCTCCATTCTATAAACCCCCAAGGGCCAAAAGTGTTATCAACAAAACCAAATTTTACTCCTAACTACAAATTAAGCATGTTTGAACAGTGGACAAAATCCCACTTATATAAATTTTACAAATTTAATATAATAAGAAGGGTATAAATGCTCGCAGTTACCAAAATTTAATAAAAAATTAAAAATAAATAAAAAAACCAACCTAGAATTCCTTGCTTCTACCACTCACCAAACAATTTCAATAGCTTTTTCTTTAAAGTAACTTATCTTTTATAAGCAGCCAAAGCATTGCTGTTGCATTGAGAAATATCTCACCAAATCTTTGTGGGGTTTATTTATTGAGTTTAAATCTTTTTTTTTTTTTTTTGGGTAATATTAATACAGTAGAGCAAGATAGTAGTGGGTGAAGGAAACCATCCAAAGCCAATTTGTGCAAAAATGTCAAGCTATATCCTCTCATTAATACATTTAAAGTCCCACTTGCACCTTACCATTCCAATCCTGATCAGCCCACAGAAGAAGCAACCACCATTTCCAGCACCTGGTTTTGTTTTGTTTCCTCCCTTGTCTTTTTGTCCTGAATTTAAACCGCCCCTTTTATTACTGTCCACCACTGAGAAGCCAAAACCTTTTTTTTATTTTATTAATGTATCTTAATGGCTGAAAAAACTGACAAAACCAAATTTGCCATCTGTTACAAGAAATAACCCCACCACTCATCTGCATTCTAGCCTACAGCAAGCTATGGATTAACTTGACCCATTGAGTAATTGCTAGATTGGGGTCGTATCAGATAAACTACCCTATGAACCATATAAGACCAATTAATAAAGGTGATTCTTTTCATATCAGATAAACTACTTTGTAAACCATATAAGACCAATTAAAGATGATTTTCTTTCTTTCTTTCTTTCTTTTTTTTTTTTTTTTTAAATTATGTCTGTGTGGTGCTTGTTAAAAAAATATTCTTAATTTTGTTTTGTTTCAATGCACAAAGGGTGGAGAAAAATCGTTCATGGAGTTATGTCCATCAGATCAATATGCATTGGTACTCCAAAAACAAAAATTTTATAAAAACTTGGTGGGAATGGTTCTGTACCCTTTGATTGCAAACTAAAAGAGCAAGCTGAGCATTACAGGAAAAATCCCAAACATCAAAAGCTAGATATTTTGTAGGATGAGTCCCCTTCTAATAATAGATGTCCCATTCCCTTCTTCATCCCCTTATTCATGAATCATGAGAAAAATATATTTAAGATGGATGGAGGACCGGTGTGGGGTACCTTGGACTTAGAAAATACAAGGCTATCTTATAAAAAGATAGAATTGTCTTTTTAGCCAAAAAATAATAATAATAATAATATTGTCCACTCACCTATTGTAATGATCCACGTGCCCTGTGACAAAAGCATTCAAGGTCTATATATGCATTTTCGTTTTGCAATAAGCTAATGTATGTATTTTGCATGTATTTGGTGAGCCTGCCTTGCTTGCCCTCTTAAATGCCAATTCCGCTTCTTACCCTTTATAAATACTTTAGTTTCTTCCACAAGTTCCCGAGGCAAAGCTCTGCTCTTTCTCACTCTCTCTTTTTCTCTCTCACTCTTCACTCTTCAAACATGTCGATTCCGGCTATCTGTCCAACGATGAAGGAGTGGTTTTCTGGAGCAATGAAAGTGGCATTTAGGTCCAAAGAAGTTTTTTCTTTGTGGGTTTTGGCTGCAACTTGTGGCTCTGGATCTGCGTCTAGGCCTTTGCTTAAACTGATTGTAAAGAAAATTATTTTTGCAGTCTTCACCTGCATTCTTGCATTAGGTATGTCTCTCTTGCTTTTTTTTCACTTTACTGCTCATATTTCCTATATGGTTTTGTTTTATGGTTATAAACCATGAACTGGTAGTTGCTTGATATGTAGTAGGCCAAGTTCTGTTTTTCTCTGTCTGAGTTTGAATTTGTTATCTCCATCAATTAAAATTGCATATACATATATAAATCTTGCTTCTACTTCACAAAAATATATTAGATTATTATCCTGCAGCAGATGAGAGTAGCAAATTACATGCTTTTCTTTTGTCAAATTTTATCCTCATCCTATTGGCTATTGTCAGTGGAAACTAAGATGGTGATTGGTTGTGTAGGAGGAGCCATTGTGGGAACCATTCTTGGAGCCATTAAAGGCCAAACGACAGAGACTGGATTTCTTAAAGGAGCTGGAATTGGAGGTCTGACAGGGGCCATTGCAGCCATTCAATTGCTGGATTCTGCGGTTGATGGTGAGCCATTGTCAAAGGTAATAACTTTAAGCTACTGTCCCGTGTGTATGTATCTCTGCAAGTAAAACTGTGTCATTTTCAAAGACTGGTTTATATTATTATATTAATATTTTCAAAAACACATTAAACACATCTAATTCCTTGTATTTAATCATAATTTTTTTTTTTATATATAATTTTACAAGCTGCACTGTTAACTAGTTTGGTAAATGGGAAAGTTTTCATGGAATGGATAAGTCCTGCATTGCTAAAAGCGTATCAATGGCAAGTAAGTCTTGTAATCAATCAGCCAATTTTTAGTTTCTATATTTTGTGTCTGTGATATAAGTTGAAAATCATAATTTTATGAAATCCATTGGGCAGGTTAGCACAGTGGAAACAAACTACAGAGAGATATCAGACATCTATGACATTGCTGCAATCAAAGGGTTATCTCAGCATTGCATTCAAAAACTTCCTTCACTGAAATACCATTCAAGCAAACTTCCTGATAATCCACATGACTTTTGTTGTTCAGTTTGCTTACAGGTTTGGTGCACAATATCAATCTTTAGTTGGCTTTGCAAAAAAAATAAAAATAAAAAATTGAGAATGCAAATAATTAAACATTTTGTTAATTTCTATACGCAAATCTCATTGTTTTTCTTGCAATTAAATTAAATTGTTTGGTGCTTTTTTCTATTTCAAGGAATGGAAAGAAGGAGAGTCTGTGAGAAGACTTCCCAAGTGTGGACATTTCTTTCACATGGAGTGCATAGACAAATGGCTGATGAGGCAGGTCTCTTGCCCTATGTGTAGAATCTATGTTTGTAATGATAATACCAGTGTGTCATAAATTACAATATTGGTACCAAACGGACCAAAACAGAAAAGTGAATGCTTTTTTCACTTTTGTGGGAAATGTTTATACACGACGGAATGCAATATTTTTTTTTTTTTTTTTTTTTGGTCATATAGTCTGTGTCTTTCTGCTGGACAGGTTTGCTTGAGATATTCAAATTCTTCATTGAACTTTTGGTGGGTGTGCTAATATTTTTCTCTTTTAATGAAAATGCATGAATATTTTCAAGTTCTTTAAGTTTCTTTAACCACCCACCATAAAATTTTCCAATCTTAACCATCTTATTTGTAATTTAATTTCCTAGCCCTGCAGTCTGACAGAACTGTTTGGGGGGTCTCATTCTCAACCAACGAAATAAAGAAATCCCAATAAAAGGTTGAATTTGAGGAAAGAAAAGAGGAAAAGTAATATGCACTATAATGATCAAAATGAAAACTTAGGAAAGAATATCTTCACTTTCATTCTATTCTTCTTTATAAATTGGAACACAAAGAAAATATGTTTAGTACAAAAATCAACATCAAGCTTCATCATCTTCATCCGATTTCATGTTCTCCATGTTTGCTATAAGACTTTTTTTTGCTTTCCATGGTGTTTTGAGAGTTAATCCATTGACATTCATCAATAATAAGCATTTGTCCATTTGGACTAATGACGAAATGATTGGAATCTAGAAATGGTAAATATAATCACGAGCCACATAAGAAAGTAAATTTAAATTATTTTGATAAAATTTCCATGAATCACAAAATTTCAAAACTATCGCTATCGTAATCAATTATTGTACAATCAAGATAGTACTGTGATTGATCAGATAATCACATTAAGTTTCTTCTGTCTAACAAAATTCCAAGAACTGTTATGTTTTGAGAAACTTGTGGGCGAAGTTAGGCATGTGAGTCAATCCATTTTTTATATAATTAATCCATTTCACGTGTTACCAGACAAGAAGTTGGATGATATTTTATATATATATATATATATATATAGAGGAAACTTTTTGCATTGCTTTATCAAAAAACTTGATTTCTGGTGATGATGGTGGATCAAATTAGCATCTTAGCTTTGAAGATAAACAATATGCAATATTATTGATATTTGAATAGTCTGGTGGCAAAACCACTACTTTTTCTTATAAAATTTGTTTAAATATCTTATTTTGAGGAGATATATATATATATATATATATATATATAGTATTAATTAATGACCCTTTGATTTTGTACAACTATATTTAACATTTTATATATAGATTTCCATTTAGGCTCTGTTTGGGAAGTATCAAAGTTAAAAGGAAAATTGAATATCGAAATTTAGTTTTTCAGGGTTTAGTTTTTGGAGAATTATTTTTTCTCTTGGTCTGTTTAGGAAGTAATAGGAAAGTTAGGATCTATAAATAATTAAATTTAATATTGTATAATAAATTAAGGACAAATATGTATTTTAAAAAAATTCAAAATTATTTTTTCTGAAATTTTTAAAATGACATCTATATAGGTATAAACAACTTTTCCATATATTTTCCTACATTAGTGGGAATCTAATTCCCTGGATTCATACTTTTCCACTTTATAATAAACATCCAAAAAAAATTACTTTTTAAAAGGAATTAGATTTCTACTAATTTTATTTTTATCTAAACATGCCGTTAGTTTAATGTCTATAGGTATTTTTCTACATTCAATACCTAATAATTTATATTTATATTTAAATAGTTGAATTTTAGTAGTTGAATATTGAAAGAATTGTATTTATTATTATTATTATTATTATTATTATTATTATTATTTGTTTCAATAGAACGGACAACTAAATTCAATGCATCTTGTATAATGATATTTAAAAATGAAATTGTAAAGCCTTTAGCATATACAAACCTAGAATTACAAAGAATTAAGTACGGGCTGGACCTAGTTCGGCCTGTTTGGTTAGACTAAGCTATGAACTGGACCGGGCTTATTCGGGTTGGGGGGCCTAATTTACGTCTCCAATTGAGCGCGAGTGAGTTCCACTTCCTCCACCAAACCTAGTAGTGACGCAGCCAGGCGACGGTGAGAGAGAGAGAGAGAGAGAGAGAGAGAGAGAGAAATGGCATGGTGTGCGGCGAGGACCTTCAACGTTCCGGCGATCGATGTGGGCGCACTGCGCACCCGAGCTCCTTTAGCCGTCGGAGTGGGCTTTGCCTCTGTGGCTGGCTCGAATATATGGCGATCCTCTTCTTCGATGAAGCGCTCTACGCCCTTTGCTTGCTTGGGCATTTCCACCGACACTCGTAAGTTCACCCAACTTTCTCTTCTTCAATTTCATGCTGTTTGGCTCCTCGGAAAATCCTCTGGATTCTGAATGAATATAATTTATTTGCTCCTTTTTGTTTCCGGAACATTGAAATGGTCGATTGGGTTATGTTGGGGGGCTAAGTTTGAGTCTTGAATTATGCAATATTTGTTGAAATATCTGAACTTTTTTACTAATTTTTAACGAATGCAGTACTTTGGCATTTGGCACAATTCGTTAGTATTTTTTTGTTTGGGTATGCAATTTGCAAGTACTTTTTTTATTTTTTTATTTTTAATTTTGAAAAGCAATAGAAGCAATTTGTTTTTATTTAACTGTTTGAAATTTTTATCCTTAAGACAAAAATTGTAATTGGTTTTTGATTCTTTTGTTTGTTCTTTGCCTTTGCAGGTATCAAAGAAGCTGTGAAAACAGATAAAGCTCCCGCGGCATTAGGACCGTATTCCCAGGCCATTAAAGCCAATAACTTTCTCTATGTCTCTGGCGTTCTTGGTCTTATTCCAGAGGTTTATAACATCATCATTTTTATGTTTGCTTGGGTTTTTGCTTATTAGTTATTACTATAATCTATTGCTGCCTGTATGTCCGTGTGTTAGTGTTATCACTGTACTTATTAATGTGTACGGTTTCTGCTCGAAACACAGACCGGAAAGTTCGTATCAGACAATGTTGAAGATCAAACGGAGCAGGTGTGATAACTGACCTGACCTCTAAAGTGTAAAATCTTCTTTCGTATATGTTTAAAAGTTAATTGGTCCTATAGTACTTTGGCTTTGCAAAACACAGTTTCAGGGTTTCTCCTGTATACATTATGTCATGAAACCACGTTCTGGGGTTGAGTGCATTGACTTCCTATTTTAGCATGATTTGAAGAATTAGTGAACCTTTCTTTTGAATTTATGAAAAACATCTGCTAATTTGAGTTGAATTACCCTGTTTTCTACCCTACTGAATTCTGAGTTAGGTTTGTATCAGAAATTCAGTAGCTGGCTCAGCCAGGCTTAATTTGCTGATGCTTTTTAGTTATTCATTCTCAATTTTAATACCTCTTAGGATGTTTTTGATGGCAAAATGTCAAAAGCTACCTCATTATAAAGGACTACAATGAAGCTAGTGTAAATGAAAAATGTGACCTGTTTGGGGTTTTGGCTGCCAGTGGGATATCGGTTGCTCTGGGGACATCTCTAGACACATTGGACTTAGTAAAAAGTGGCAATTATTCTTTCATGGCTACATGTAGCTTTCTCTGCAAGTTAGACATGCATATATGAATTCTTTTACGAAGTTCTCTGAATATATATATATATATATATTTATATTTTATGTTTCTTAATTGGTTTCTCTTTTCCTAAACTGTCATTGTTCGTTGTAAATTTTATAGCATTCTCTTGGACGTATCATTTTGGCAAGAAAATCCAGTTGCTAAACTACTAGTAATAGATTTATGATTGATCCATATTGAATTGCAGGTTCTGAAAAATATGGGGGAAATACTGAAAGCTGGTGGTGCCGGCTATTCTTCTGTGGTCAAAACAACAATCATGTGTGGATGCTTTACCTCTTTGCTCCTTACTTATATTCTGGAAGTGTAGATAAAGAGATCATAATCCTTTTCTCTTGGTGTTCTTTTTTGCAGGTTAGCTGACTTGAAAGACTTCAAGAAAGTTAATGAGATCTATGCTAAATGTGAGTTTCTAAAAAGTACTTTGAGTTTTGGCCATACTGCTTTGCTTTAAATATGGTTTCAAAATTGAACGGTGGCAAAAGAACTCTATTACATGTCTTTAGATGTCATGGAAACTGTATAATTTATCATTCAGCCAAGGTTAAAGGGTTTATTTTGCACTGCAGACTTTCCTTCGCCTGCGCCAGCTCGGTCGACATATCAGGTGGCAGCATTACCTTTGGATGCAAAGATTGAGATAGAGTGCATTGCATCACTGTAGCCTTCTAAACAGAAAAGCTATCCAGCAAATGCTTGAGTTAATATAAACATGAATGAGTCCGAGAATCCATTTTCTCCCTCACATTGTTGTTGTTTATAACATTATCAATGTGATTTCACTAGCGAACCGGTTAAGAGAGAATTAATCAAAGACCAGGACTTATGCGTTTTTTGGTTTTTGAGATTAGAATAATTTAGTTTCTTTTTTTTTTTTTTTTTTGGTTGAAAGATTAGAATAATGTAGTTAACTAATTATCATTGGCACTTCCCAATATACATAATCTAAGGTCCCAGGTCTTTTAAGTTTAGGGTTCTGATCTTTATAGCCCATACAAAGTTTTAAAACTCTTCCTCGACCTCAATTAAAGATGCAAAGGTGAGAACTTGAATTTGGATTGGCAACACGAAATCCGGTAATTTGACAAAACAAAATTCCTTTTTTGAAAAAAATAAAATAAAATCATAAACCAAAGTAATGAGTATGGTTGTATATTTTAACAAATCTTCTTTTTTTTTTTTTTTTTTTTTGGCTTATTCTGTGAAATTTTATTATATGCTGCATGGATAGAACGATTCACTTCAATCAAAGTCAAATATGACTTTTCGAATGTTAGTTCATTTTATAAATATAAAATACTCTAATTGAATTTTGAATCTAGTCTAGTCATATTTAAACGTGAAGCATATTTATTGAGATGATTTGAACAATTAATTTACATAGTATCTTTGTTTGCGGGGTACTCAAAATGTTGTTTTAGGTGACGATTTTTGACCTTCCCACCTCAATAATTTGATCTAATTTGATCAACCACCTAAAAAATAAAAAGCACCAAGTTAAGAGATCTAATCATATGATTCGAATTTCGAACCCAACCACCAAAAATAAATCAGTGGGGGCCAGGAAGAACGTGTACAAGTAATATCATGAAAAGTGGGCGCACGGACCCACTTGGTATACAAAAATTGAAATGCATCTAATCATATCCCAAGCAACGTTCTGCGCCTGCTTTTTAATTGTGACAATCAAAACAAATACCATAGCCACCGTCCCAAATAGCCCAAAATTCTCCAAAGCCGATAAAGCCACCACCTTGCTTCCCTCTCACCAACCATTTTCATCTTTTTATCACCCTTAAAAATACTAGATAGCTAAAACAGAAGGTGAGGATTTCCCAAATTTTATTCCTTTCTTGCACGCACATATATTTCTCTAATTGAGTTTCCAATTTTTATTTTTATTTTTTTTCTTTTTGCTGCCTCCTCGATTTCTTTACTTTAAAGCTATCCCTGGTACCATTACTAGACCTAGAGATTTGCTTAAAATGTTGTTTGTCTTCATGTTTGTTGAAAAAGCATGTTTCTTTTTGTCATTTTCTATGTTCAAGCTTCTGGGTTGCTCATAATTTTAGCTGCTGGTTCTTTTTATTAACTTTTGAATTGTGTTTTTGAATCGCGGTTGATTTCCTCTGTGAAATTCTATTAAGGTGGGGTTTGAGAAAATTTTCCCTGCTTTCTTTTTGTCTGTGTTGTTTATTTGGATAACTGAACATCCTCTTTTTATTATTATCATTATTTTTTAATTTTTAAGTTCATTTTTTAAAAAATAATATCTGAATGTGTATGTATTTAATTCATATAGTTGAATCTGATAGGTCTTTCTGCCTTAGTTTGTGAAGCTTTGAGGTCTCGCCCTACTTTTTTTTTTTCTTGAATAATGTTTCCGATAATCCTATTAGTTAGGAATTAGTCTTAAAGACTTATACATACTTATTGCTTTATAACTATTCCTTTTCCCTCTGTTGTAAGAAATATATAATATATCTGTGGATCGTTAAAATTGTTAGGTTCATACATATGGAAGGTATTGTGGTTAGAAGGGTAATTCCCTCAGACAATAGTTGCCTCTTCAATGCTGTTGGGTAAGCTTCATTTCACAAGCCTTCTATTTCATCCATTATTTTTGCAAGGAATGAAATTTGTAGTGTAGCAAGTTTGTGACTTTGATGTCTTTCTTTATTAATAACTTTTCTTCATCAATCACAGCTATGTCATGGACCATGACAAACAGAAAGCTTCTGAATTGAGACAGGTAATAATCTATACTTTTATGGTATCTCATATGTTCCTCCTTTGCAATTCAATCTAAATTTTAAGCTGCAGTAGCATATTTGAATGGTGCAACCACATATAATTTGAAACTTGTCTGTTGCAGAAACTGTTGTTATGCTCTGTGCATATCAACAAATGTAGTTTGCATTTGCATCCATTTAGTTGATAAGTTATCTATGAGGAGGAAGTGGTCTTGCAACATTGCATATTAGACTTTTTTCATATGTTTATATCTTAGTATTTATGACAGTTGCACCCACATATTTCATCCGACTGAAGATCTACATGTCGAAGGGATAAGAATGTGTTATGTATAATATAGGTCGTCAGACTTTAGATTGAGATTATCATTTATTTCATTTTTCGTATTTTCACCATGGACCTTTTCTTTAATGTATGCAATTTAATAGCATAATCTTTTTGTTATTATTTGTCCTTTTAACAAATTATGTTTGAAATTATGTCAATGGAAAAGTTCATATTCCATTGCAATGTTTTGATTTAGCTTTATGTCTACTAGCATAAGTTGAAGGCCAGATGGGAATTCTTTAACATAAGTTTCATCTTTTAATCGTGCCATTGTCTTGCTTAGATCTAATTGATTCATCACAAGGCATGTGAGCCTTCAAGAGAATCACGGGTTCATACTTACTAATATCCTTCCTCTTTCATAATTAAGTATTCCTTAACCAATGACATAATTTTCCTTTTTTATTTTCATGTTTATCATTTCCCTTAATTTATGAAGGTTATAGCTGCAACAGTGGCAAGTGATCCAACAAAATACTCCGAAGCATTTCTTGGCAAGCCCAATGGAGAGTACTGTGCATGGATTCTGGACCCAGAGAAGTGGGGAGGTCTGTTGAACTTCATCCTGTTCAACCAGTAATATGAAAATCGAACAACCATAGCCATTGACATTGAATTCTCTTAAATATATATATATATATATATATATCGTCTCTATGACATTTAAGTGTTTTTCTGCTGACTGGTATTTTATATTCTGCTATGAAGGAGCTATTGAGCTATCAATATTAGCTGATTATTATGGACGTGAAATTGCGGCATATGATATCCAGACAACTCGATGTGATTTGTATGGACAGGTTAGAATTAGTAGTGAGTTCTCCTTAATCCAAATCCTGTCAACTTTTTATTGCTGAATATTTTTCTACCATTCTTGTTTTGATAGGAAAAGAAGTATTCGGAGAGGGTTATGCTGATCTACGATGGGCTGCATTATGATGCTTTAGCTGTATGTGCTTCTTCTTGTTCAATTTATTTTCCATTTCTAATTATTGTTGGTTGTCAATTTGATTCCGAAAGATTTGGCAATTCCCCTTGCTCCATATGCAGGAGCTTCTATTTCTTTTGTCATTTGTTGAGCCCAACATGGGATATCTTCTAGCCAACCATACAAACTAGATGGTCTTGTCTAGGTTTGGACGTATGGAAGAAATGGGTGGGAGGGAGACAAAAGTAACATCTAGCTTAAGCACATTTAATAGATATGTCAGTTTGAGCGGTGTAAAGTGATGGTTTTTATCTTTTTGGAGTTTCTGATGTATTTCCCTCATTTGTTTTAAGTCATATTTCCCTCATTTACATGTGACTCTTACTTGAACTTTCTGCTCCACGAATTACTTACTATGTACACTTTGATTGATCAGATGTCTCCCTTTGAAGGAGCTCCAGAGGAATTTGATCAAACTATATTTTCTGTACAAAAGGACAGGACCATAGGACCAGTTGAGGGGCTTGCTCTTAATTTTGTGAAGGATCAACAGAGGTAGTGTTTTATGACTTTATAGTGATCTCACGTGAATGAATGGCCAGCAACATAATTTTTTGTTTTTTTTGTTTTGTTTTTTTTTTTTTTTTTTTTTGGATCCAGTGCTACCCAAAAATGTCTTAACAGTCACATTGCATTTCTTTTAAGCTAATATAGTCTGGAATTTTTCTAGTCTCGAAATTTGCATATTCAGATGATCAAAGAATGTAGTCCCATAGGGGACAGTACACTGTTTCCTGAATTCAAGTTATGATCCTGAGTTGGAATCTTCTTATCCATGATCAAAAAGATGATCAAAGAATGTAGACCATCTGGCCTCCATGCTGCTTTTTTGGCAGTTTTTATCTCTACAAGTGTAGAGATAAAAAGTGTTTAATGGGACAATCAGATTGATACTATACACTAAGAACCTATTTTAAGAAGCTAAACAATGTGAAGTGACTGATTTTTAACATAAATTTCATATACAGTGACCTGAACTTAATGTCCAGAATGCCACGTGGGAAGGACAATTTGTTTTTTCGGACCCTAATAACTGACATTTTCAAGGTCAATTTGAGGGCAAAGCTTTCCATTTGTATCTGCATGCTCATTTAAAATAGTCAAGTAATTAATGGAAGTTGATGAACATAGCTAGTTCAGTATATAATTTGCTGCCAGATGATCAAGTGCTAAATGAAAGGCAGATACTCTTGACGTGATTTAGAACAGGTGGGAAAGAAAAAAAATATTGAAAATTAAAAGATAGGTTCTAGTCACACTAGAACAATTTTAGGAATCACTCCTAAATTCTCTAGACATCACACTTAGTATTGCTTTGCATCACACAAAACCAGAGAAATTAATCTAATAAAAATACTTGTATTATTAATCAACTATCTCATAAGATTATAGAGATCCTTTTTATGGTAAACCACTTAATAATATTAAAAAACTAAAATAATACCTAACAACATTAGGAAACTAATATAATAAGAAACCTAATTAAATAAGAAACTAATTAATAAAAGTTTCTAAAAATATAAGGAAACTAAAATAATAAAATGATTCTAATTAAATAAGGAAACTAAATTAGACCAAGGCTACTGAGATCCTTGAAAGGTAAATAAGCCCGTTTTCATTCTAGATTATTCCAAATCAAAGTTTGGACATTAGAATCTGATTTTTGTCTCCTTTGATTTGTTTTCAATTTGCAACAATTTCTTGTTTCCATCTTGCTTCAACTCCCCTAGCTTATAAAAACTCGATCCCACCTAGTTGATAGCATAAAGTTGCTTGCTCATGGAAGTTTGTATTGGATTTTAGAATTTCTTTGTCATAAAGAGAAAACTTTTAATTGTTTTCATTAATCTTTTCACTAAACAATGCAATAGGATGTCCTCCTTGTCCTATTAAATTTTTCTTGGGACACTTATATGCCATATGACCAGGCTGTCCATGCTTGAAACATTTGTGGTCTTTTTCTCTAAAATCAGCAATATTCAAAAGTAGATTCCTTGGAGTTTAATGGGCTGATTAGATGGTTGATTTGCTTTAATTCCAATGCTGTGATTCAGTGATGCATCAAGTCTCTTGGAACTTCCAAGATACTCCTCCAAATCCAAAAAGACTTGAAAAGCTTGCTCCAAGCTTTAGATGGGTTGTAACGATTCCTTTATAATGTCAGACCTCAAACCAGATTTAAATCTTGCAAGTATTTATCTTGGATCTTCAAGTATTTGGGTTCAAGTTTTCAGTACATCAAATTTTTGCATAAATTTAGCAACTGACATATTATTCTGCTTCAAGTTAATTGCTTGCTTGCATAACTTGTCATAATAATTGGTAGGCATGTATTTTTTCCAAAGGTTAGCTTTCATCTCTTGTCAATTACCAGTGGATGTGAGTCCCATTCTCTTTATGTCTCCTTCAACACCCCTCCATCAAATTTTGGCAAGACCTACGAGTTTCATTCTAGCAAATTTTACTCTCCGATCATCCATTTCATACCAATCAAATTATTTTTCAATGGAAGAAAACCAATTAGCAAATTCAGTTGGATTTATCTTACCTTCAAAATCCGGTACTTCAATCTTTACCCTCTTTATGATGTCCTCAAAAATACTGTGACATTCATGTATCAATTGAAACATATCTCTCATCCAATTAGATGTCTGCTGGGTTGTAGGAAAGGGTATTTAAGCAATTGTCTTTGCTGGCTGCTTCTCTTGATTTGTTATCATTGGCTTGAGGAATCTCATCTTGTACATTATTAGTTGAAGAACTACTAGGCCAAGATACTGGTGCCTCAATATTGTTAACCCGAACATTAAGAGACTCTACTTGTTTTACCATACGAATAAATAGTTCTTCGAATTGACTGCCAGTTATTTTGTCCATAAAACTCTTTCTAGATCGTGTAGTCATGACACTTTTTTTAAGCCAAATAAAACAATTTGATAACTGGGTACTATTCACGTATGGTAGTGTTCACATAACTACTGTTGACAAAAGGCTAGAAAACCTTGTTTTGATACTAAATATAACGTAGGACAGGTGGGGAAGAAAATAAAACTGAAAATTAAAAGATAGGCTCTAGTATTACACTAGAACGATTTTAGGAATCACTCCTAAGTTCTATAGATATAATACTTAGTTTTGATTTGCATCACACAAAAGGAGAAAAATTAATTTCAGAATAAATACTTGTATTATTAATCAACTGTCTCATAGGGTTATAGGGATCCTTTTTATAATAAAACCATGTAAGAACATTAGGAAATTAAAATAATGCCTAACAATATTGGAAAATTAAAATAATAAAAAAAATCTATACTAATAAGAAAATTAATTAAAAAAAAGTTCCTAAATACATAAAGAAACTGAAATAATAAAATAACTCTAATTAAATAAAGAAACTAAATTAGACTAAGACTAGCAAATAAGTCCATCTTCATCCTAGATCATTCCAAACCAACGTTTGGACTTTAGAATCTGATTTTCTTCTCCTCAGATAAGTTTTCAAGGGCTATTTTAAATTTGCAACAATTTCTTGTTTCCATCTTGCATCATGATGATTGCACTAAAATCATTTTCCTTTTGCCTCTTTCAATGAATTATCTGATTTTCCTTTAAGAAATTCTTGCCTTAAAGAAAATGTTCCTGAAGGGATTAGGGTTCTTTTAATAATTTTGTTTTTGATAAGCAATTCTTGAGTAGCTTTGTCCTTGTGAATTTCATTGTTCCGCTTTCTATTTTGCAATATTGATATTAATTATGCATATAGATAATAGATTCCATTCTGCTATTTCTCAGGAAAAGGAGTTACACAGACACTGCAAACTTTACCTTGCGCTGTGGAGTATGCCAAATTGGAGTAGTTGGCCAGAAGGTCCTTTTCTCTTCTTCTGGCTTCAGCTTTCTCTATGTGGTAGCCCACTTTATGATTTCCTTAGTTGGATCATACTGAGATATGTGATTTGATTTGCAGGAGGCTGCCGAGCATGCACAAGCAACAGGCCATGTCAACTTCCAAGAATACAGATAACAAAACCAGAATATAGACCCGATTGCATTGCAGTGAGCTTGCTTACACCAGGCGGCTTATTGGTTGTTGTATTTTATGATTCACCATAATTTGGCTTATTTAAAGACCCTATAATGTGGTTAGGCTATTTACCTCTGGAACTGTCAAATAGAATGTAACAATGAGATTCAGCCAAAAACGAATGTAACAATAGGATTTCTTTTCTTGAAATATATATTTATATATATATCACCTATATATATATATATATATATATAAACCGACCATTTAATTTCTTGTCTCAGCACCGCCTGGGAAAGTGGCTTTTAGCCACATAAAAGAACAATCATATCAAGGATTACGAAGGGGTTTTTGGTTGTGGATTTTGAGTCTTTTTGTGTTGATTTCTTTCATGATTATCATCTTTATTTTTCACTTCAAATTTATGCGATGGTTGGGACCCAATATGATGTGTACTTGTGGCTCTCAGTTGACATTCAATTTTCAACCGTAGAAGAAAAAGACGAGAAGCTTTGATAAGTTTTGAAATTACTTGTTCCTATCTTTTATTAGTCTTTAATGAGGTATGATATTCCTTTTCATTAAGAAAATTAAAATAAAATAAAATAAAAAATAAGACAAAATAATTTAAAAATTAAAACATATTTAATATGATATTTTCATTTAGACCCTTCTTTAAAGGCTTCCCCTTTAGCCGGCCATGAAGATTGGTTAACCATATCATATGCATGCAATGCAAATCTAGCATAAACTACCATACTGGAATTTTGCTAAGATCATTGTACTCAACAATTACAAGTACCCGCCCTGAAATTATCCTCTTCATCTTCCATTTTTCTGTAATAAATGCAAAGAAGCATCTCTGAAAATGATACTACATCTATTACAGACAGAGAACATAATGATTTTCAGTCTTTACCATGAATTTGCTTTTCCTCAAAATGATGACATTAAGACTTCTAAGTGACAGTACAAATGAACGGCTTGCTTTTCGGATCGATCAATAAATGCCATAAATAAACGGAAAATGTAGCTAGACATACATGATTTATGACAGAAGATAACCTGGCTGCTTCCCAATATCATTATTACCCGGATGCTAAGGTCTCGGCAGAAGCTAAGGATATAGAACTGTCTGCATAGCATATATTAATTGGAGGAAAATTGGTGAACTAGAAAATAAGCAAGTATTGGAGGCCAACCATGTCTACTTATTTCCAGGCTCCTCATAACCACCTTTAGCAGTTTCAAGTAGCAGAGAGGTACCTTCCGCAGGCAGAATTGAAACTACTTATTCCAATCTAGCTCTGTTTGTTAGTAATTTTGATGAGCAAGCAAGAACCAACCACTTCTAGATCTTCTGTTTAAGCACATGACGCAATTGGACCTTTTGACTTTCCATCCTTGCCTCTAGAAGCTTCGCTTTCAAACTATGTTTTTGTGCACCACGAGGTATGCACCCTTTCATCCCTAGAATGCGAGCATTCCCAGAGTCGGGAGAACTCCATTGCCCCACCAAATCTGATGGGCTAAACCCACCTTTACCAGAACCTCGATCCGGGGACATGATACCACCATTAGACATCCTCCCATTTGAAAGCCTGCCATTAATTCCCTCTACCGAGATTATCTTGTAGTTTTCCCCATTATTCGAACCAGATCTCCATAGCCTTGCTATGGATGATACCTTCTTCAACTGCTTTGTTGGTACTGAACATACTTCACTGATCTCAGTAATTGGTGTTTCTTCACCTGCATTATCTTCCCATTCTGTTCCACTTGCTGAGGCATTACTCTCGCGGTGATTATTGTTGACAGATGGGGCACTCCCTTCCGGTGAATAGCTAGATCCCTGATCCTCAACATGGCTTACAGTTTCCCATCCGCTCTCATCTTCTTCTATATCCCCGTTTTCATCAGTCAAAGTAATTGCATGTCTCTGAAAGCCGTTCTTATTGATCCCGTTGACTTCAGGACTCACCGTATGAATTCTTGACGCATGACTAGCAGGACTATAAGCAACACATGGTTCAATCTCTCTCTCATTTGTTTCACCAAAATTAACTTCCTCAAAAACAGAAAAGATGTCATCGGGATTCGGGGGCTCGTAGGAAAATTCCTTGATGTCTTGCACATTTATAGAAGCAGCAGCCTGTCTAAGCATTTCCGCCTCTTTTATGTCCTCATCTGGGGCCACACTTCTTGACCTTAGAAACTTCTCTAAATCTGTCACAAGCTTGTTCATCTGAGAATACTTATCTTCAAGTGCCACCTTTGCATCAATCAGTTTCATTTGAACACGTTCTTCACGCCAGACCTCAGCCGTCTGCAACATCTTTCTGTCTTCTTCAACTTCCTCTCTAAGTTTCATGGATTCCCTCTTCAGTGCTTCAACTTCGGCCTTGTCTTCTCCAATTTCCTTGGCAAGCTCATCACATACTTCCTCAATTAATTCTCTGGCCTTTCTTTCCTTTTCAAAGTCCTGCATATACCGCTTTGCTAATAACTTTGCATCAGCAAGCTCATTAACTAATTTGGAGTTCAATATTTCAATTCTTTGGCGATTCTTCCTTTCCCGGTTGAGGTCACCCTTCATATCATCAATAAATACACGGATTTTCTCATGCTCTCTGCTTCGCCACGAGGCCTTTTCCTCATTAACTTTCCTTAAGAAGTGCTCAAGTTTCTTTTTTGAGGACCGCCGCTCAGTCTCGAGCTCCTGAATGCGAATTCGAGCCTGCTCTAGTTCAGCTTCAAGTGCAGAGACCATAGATACAGCTCTTACTTGTTCGTCGAGCCTTTTCATTTGGTTGTAAATCTGGCGTACTTCATCCGATGTTTTCAGACAGACAGGGTTCCACTTCGTTGCCCCCTCCATGGCAGAGTTAGAAAATTGAAATGGAGGTTGAAGCTAAAGAATGAAACAAAAAGAGGAAACAAACACATATTAGCATTAGAGCCTGCAGGAGACAAACTAAAGAGAAAAAGAAAAAGATCAAGACTGCTGATTATAAGATATCGTCCTACAGATAAAAATAATAATTATGGTCATCAGAGTTTCTATACTCGGCCAGAATATTTCCAAAACTACTTTTAACTTTCCTTACTGAGTTCAAATGATTTTTGTTCGCTAGTTCTTGTGCTCTATTGATAGAAAGTTTGATATAGGTGTAAGTTGCAGGACGCAAGTTTATTTGCAGAAATTTTGTTGTCTTTAGATACTGAAGTACTGGTTTATCCTTAAAGCTAATTTTGACAGCTCCGAGGTCACATGTTGATATTGTCACATGCAAAACTTTCAATAAAAATTCAGGTTACTTAAGAAAGAAAGATATTACACGAATCTGACAATTTGGCTAGATCTTTATTAAACTAAGAAACAGCCCATGACCACTCTCCAGTTCAAATGATCTTTAAAACATAAATCAATAGACCAATTTCCAGACCATTTTGTGCAAATGATCTTGATGCATATAAAATGGTAAAGCTATGACGTTCATCTCTATTGAATGCATTCCACAATATTATCATCTACGTGTTAAACAAATACCATTTGCACAAGCGGTGCTTATGGTTTAAATATAATTTGATTCCCACATGGAAATTCCTAAGGAAAAACTGCATCGATCAAATACTGTATATTCTATTCCGATGGACAAGAATTATGTATACTAAAAATAAATTTAACACAAGTACCAAGAAAACCATTATGATGATTACAAATGTCAATCTATGGGGAAGTAAATCATCCAAAAGGAAAGTAATACACTTTATATGCAGATCCCGCCAAGCAGTGCAGTGTCGAAATGGAACGTGTGCCACATGCACATGCTAATAAATGGATTGTACGTGTGTATCATGCTTCATTTTCCACTTATAAAAATTTAGCATTCTCTAGATCCAATAGATCATTGCCAGTTTATGGTTCAGTCACGAGTTAAGCCAGAAACAAACCTTGCAAAAGAATCCATTCCTTAAAGTGGAACTAGGGCTTTGTAGATAGTCCTTTGCTTCAGAAACATACATCTTGCCATTGCTAGGGCGAAGAAATGGCTCCCCACCATGGTCAACACCAGGCTGTAGATAACAACTTAACAATAAATTTCGAATCTCCAGACTCTAACAGTGCAAAATAGCCAACTATTTCAAAATCCAAAAAGAACAGCAAACCAACAAATATACTGTCTTGAAAAGTTATTAAATATTGCAATAAATGCCATAACATTGTAACTTTTGGATCACGAATACTAAGTACAACAGATTTAGATTATGTGCAAGAAACATTATTAGTCTTATCAAGGAAAGCGTGCATGCAAATTTCTCAACCACCAATTAATTGGGAGTGATCAAAAGTAACAGAAAATTTCTTTAAACAGAGAATTGAAACCCACCTAAAGAGAAAGAGTAAATAAACCTTACATGATAATTATAAACAATGAATACCAATTTCATCAAATAAACACTGTAGAACATATTTCTTCCCCACAAAAATTAATCAATCATGAGAGCCCTTTTAGACTAAAATTTGATTCTTTTCGCCATCAAATACACTCTACACAAACTTGTTCGAAAAAGCTTATTTTTAATGACCCAAAAAAAAAAAAAAAAAAGAGAGAGACTTAAAAGAAAAACCCAGTGAATAATCACAACAACTTAAAAGAACATATTAAACAAATTTAAATTGCAAAATTGAAGAGTAATAGATATATTAAGAAAGAGTAAGCCTTATAATCAAATTAAACAGAACCAAAAACAGCTTCAAGATCACACATTTTACTTATTAGATTAAACAGGACCAAAATGCTTCAAGATCACGCATTCACTCAAAAAGTTTTCCAACACAGTCAACCCAAACTTGTCAGATCTTAGCAAACACCGAAAAAATAAAAAATATAAAAAAAAAAAAAAGAGTTCCAAATATCCATACAAACAATCTTACCTGAAACCCTAGCTGACCATTCTTTCCCGCGGAGGCGACCACCGCCTCCGGCAGCTGCAGCCGCCATAAACCAGCGGCGAGCTTCCTAGCAGAAACCGTGGACTTCCGATCCTTTCGGCCAACGCTCCGACCACCCTCTTCCTTATCCTCATCCTCCAGAACCTCACCATCATCCTTCTCTCTCTTCCCCTCATCCTCGATCTTCCACTTCAGTAGAGGCGTCTCCGGCCTGCTCCGCTTTCCACTCTGAGGCCCCGTCACTCGCACACGTGCGAAACCAGGAGTCCTGGCTTTTCTCCGAGCGGGTGGTTTCCAGGTAGAGGGCCTATGGTGGAGATCCGAGTCCTGTGTTGGGTTTAGGGTCTTGGACGAGAAGTTCGCCGGAAATGTCGGCGCACCGCGGGACTTATCCGATATCTTCATGATCGTCTCCAGCGAGATTCGGCCATTGTAGGGAGAGAAAGAGACAAAATAGTCTCTTTTTTTCTATTGCAGAGTAAAAAAAAAGAGAGTGATACGCGTGCAGTGCGTGCGTATGCGTCGGAGAACGTGATTGTGTGTGTGTGTGTGTGTGTGCGCGTGTGTGTGTGTGTGTGTGTTTGTTTCTTGGGAAAATGAAGAAGAAAATAAAAGTACAGACGAAGAAGAAGAGCTCCGAGAGAGAGGAGAGAGAAGAGTGTTATGCTTCTCCTTCAGGGACTTTTGCTGTGGAGAAAACGACGCGTTTTTTTTTTTTTTTTAATTTTTATTTTACATCTACTAAGTACACCTTTACTCTTTTTCTCTCTCTACGGTCAACGTGTATCTTAAAGCTTTTCCTTCTTGGATTTCGCGGTTCAGACCCTGAAAACGGTGCCGTTTTTAGCGTGTCTCAGTCCTGACAACCCCCACACGCTCCATTTTGTGTCCCGGCGCTAACGGCCAAAATAGACGTTGTAATTTGAATCATTCTCTCTTACGACGTCGTCTTTTTTTCTTTTTCCTTTTTTCTTTTTTTCCATAAGCATGCTTTTACATTTTTTTTTTTTTTTTGATATCCATGCTTTTACAATTATTACTTTCTTTTTTGTTATTATTATTATTATATACCCTATATATTTTTTATTTTTTTCTATGAATTTGCTTATAGGGAATGAAAATGTTATTTGTCTTCTTTTTCTTGTTTTGTTTTGTTTTTTCTTCTTTTTACACCAACCTCATATATATATATACATGCATATAATAATATTATAGGGATATTATTTTAATTGATATAAACTGTACGCAAGTGGTATTTAACTATTTATATATGTTGACAAAAATGGATTACCATGGATGTGAAAGCATATATTGCATTTACTGCCACCAGAGTTACATATTATTATAAAGTTTCTAAATTATATGTCTAACCAATAATATTATTGTCTTTGGATTCCCCCAGTGCTGCCCCTCACCCCGGTCATGTGTAACATTTTAGTATATACGTATTGATCCTCCCAATAATTTTAATAGAGAGATGTACATTTTTGTTTTTCCTTCCTTGAAAACAATAATAAATAAATATATATATATATATATGTATATATATTAATGTATTATCAATTAATAAATAAATAAAAGCTTTGTAAATCATCCGGGTTATTTTATCTTAAAAAAGAGTTCCAAATTTAAACCATATTTTCATCAAGGTATCTCAATTTCAATGTTACAATAGATATAAACAGCAATTTGCCTTGCTTTTTTTAAATAGACCATATTATACATTATAACAGGCATTTATGGGTTTATCATTAATTCTCTGTGATCTAAAAATTTATACAAGAATACCCAAGAGGATAATATAAATTTATTCACCTGAAAGCTAGTGCTATCAGACAATTAGAAAGTTGTTAAATGACACACACAAAACTAGTTTTCCGCAGTACTGTTGATTTGAAAGCTACTTAATGTTGATTTGAAAGCTACTTAATACTTCCCAAGCTTCAATCACATCTTGTTTCCATCATAAAGTTTAGTGCCAAAAGCAGGCCCCACATAACGTGTAAAACATTAATTAATTATTTTGCATGCAAAAAAAAAAAATATATATATATATATCTATATATTTTTATAATAGAAAAATAGTGTGGGAAATAGATGTCCACCTGTCGTCTCAAATCGATCAAAGTGAATACACAGAGAGCTAATGTCATTAGCAAAAACACTTTGAGATTTTTTAGTTAAAAAAAAAAAAAAAACACTTTTGAGATTTTTTGGGAGAAGTTGTATATAGTACAGTCTCTCACGCGCACAGATCTACTTACTTGTTCTCCTTTCTGGGCTTTCTGAATATAATAGTTTAGTCCCACATCAGAAAAGGCATCCGAGGGAGTCACCACGTGGCTTTTCATGAGTTTTACACGTGGCAGACAAGGACAAAATTTACATGCAATTCCTTTTTTTTTTATTTTTTATTTTATTTTTTGGGTGTAAACCGACGAAATGCCACCACCCACATGGGTTTTGGCATTCTTTTGAAGGAGGGTCTCACTTGGTTTTGTGAGCCAATGGAATATTTTATATGTAATATATACAGGTCTTTGGCTTTGGTTGAGATCTAAACCCTAATTTATCGTTCCTATATATAAAATATGCATAAGAAAAACTCAATTAGAGTAGCTAGGAGAGACCAAAAAGGTTCCTAATAAGTAATATATATATATATATATATATTTTTTTTTTTTTTCTGGGAAAATTGTTTAACGGCTACTAATGTATGTGTCTTGACCGTCTGAGTTTAAAAATATTGATTCCATCTTTTGGTACAAGAAGATCATGGGCACCCATTAAAAAAGACATCATGTGTATTATATATTAATTATTGAATTATATTATATATATTGTTGGGTCATCTAACCATGCAGATTGGAGAATGGGTCTTGATGGGATTCATGGAATTTAAAAGTGATTGTGGGGCCAAGGTACCACGGGTCCTGATTGATGTGGGGGCCTCACCGTTTGGTATAAATGGTGATACAATTCAGAATCATATCTCAACTGCATGGACTCCTGTCCTTTGTCTATCATAATAAGCTGTCCACTTTGCACACCACTCATATTTCTAATACATTACTGTTCTTTTCCACTTCTAAACTTTAAAGAGCAGATGTTATATTTTATTTAATCTATTAATATATTTATTAAAAATATATACATCATTATTTAAATCGTTAACATATTAATATAATTTATAAACAAAAAATTAATTTTTTAAAATATAAATATTATTAAATATAAACCGATTAGATAATGATATATATATACATATTTAATATATATATTGATTAACTAAATGATGCTTACAGTATTATTCATCTTCAAATATATATATATATATATTTAGGTTACATATATGTATTTTTTGCTTACCATTAAACTTTTAGTCTCTAAAAAACATAATTTGTCACGGAAAATTTATGTTCTAGTTTCAGTTCATTTATACGATATATTTTTTTAACATAATAGCAGTGCATGTCCGGATGAAACAATAAAAAACAAAGTCTCCTACTTTATATAATATAGTATAAT
Source organism: Ziziphus jujuba (assembly GCF_031755915.1). Taxonomy (NCBI): domain Eukaryota; kingdom Viridiplantae; phylum Streptophyta; class Magnoliopsida; order Rosales; family Rhamnaceae; genus Ziziphus; species Ziziphus jujuba. The sequence continues at coordinate 38,396,205 of NC_083379.1, read as the reverse complement.
ATAACCTTCTATACAAGAAAATAGAGGATGAATTTTTTTTTTTTTTTATTTTTTTTTTTTGGTTGTTGTGTGGGTGGCTCTGAGAGGATGAAAGTTGTTTTGCCGGAGACATAGAAGGAGCAGGTAGACCCTACCTTTTTGGAGGCATCAAACCGGTTAAAAAACCAAGTTAATTGGCCACACAGTCGTAATAAACAAAAAAAATAAAATAATATTCCAACCTGATTTTGGAAAATGGAAATTCTTATCCTTTATATATGCAACAATAAATAAAATGTGAATTTTCCACAATGAGATCTCATGAGTCTTCTCTTTTTATACCCTTTCAATTAATTAACAAAAAAAAGTATAGTACAAATTTTGATCATCATCCACAAAAATTGAAGTTCGCGTATACAATGTACGTACGCTATCACTTCACGTGGGGGAAAAAACAAAAAGAAAAAAAAAAAAAAGAGTGATTTCTTTTGCTTTTTTCCTGTTTATTTTTTTTGGGCATACAATTAATTCTCTACAGATAACTAATTAATAAAAGCTGCTTGGAAAATTTAATTAAATTCCCTTCTCATCAAACCCTGTCAAAGCGTTCGTGTCTAGTATTGCAGCAATTGGCAGTTAAGGTGTTGTGCTATAAACCTTAACTCTCACTTTCAATTTATCTATATTGGCATTGAAGCTGCATAAATCTGAACCACGGGACCAATGTTAAAAAAATAAAATAAAGATAAAATATAATAAAATATTAAAAAAAAATTACAACAGAAGAAAGTAGCCGCATATATATATATATATATATATAAACAAATACACACATTTTATATAATGTTTCCATAAAAGAAAGGGGGCGTTAAATCGTCAAGATGGCGCCAAAACACTGTTCGTCGCCAATTTATTATTTATATATATATATATATATATATATATTTTTAAAATTTTAAAATTTTACAACAACCCTTAATATTATAATATTTTTATAATTTTTACCTCAAAATTATATTTTCAATAGAATTAATTACTTTTTGCTACTAAAAAACAAAAATTTTGCATTTGTCCTATATTTTCAATTTAATATGAAGTATAATTAATATATAAATAATACAAAATGTTAATTACAATATAATAATAGTAATACAACAAATAATATAAAGAGCAGATAAAAGGAATACTTTTTTTAATGTCAGAAAGAGTGTAATAAGTTGCAGGAAAAATACTGTTTGATGTGACATTCGCACCATTTTAGTGCAAAATTTGTATTATTTTGGGGTAATGAGTTAGACGTGCTCTTAGACAATCTATTCACCTAAAAAAATGAGTATGTAAGAGAATCCAATATTGCTTAGTTTCCGATAGTGAGGATATATATGTAACACACAAAATGAGGCACAAATTAGATATTTAATTTGATAATTGATGTTAATTTTTTTTTTCAATCATCAGATTACATTTAGGATCAAAAATTAAAAATTTAGTAATTATCAAGCTTTAATAAAGTTTAATTTCTCTAAATAGAATGTTAACTTATTATTAAACTCACATGTGATCACTTTTAAAATTTTAAATTTAATATTTAATGTAATATAAAAACTAATAAAAAAAATTTAATTGTTAAAACCATCATGTCGTTATGTTATAAATATGACTATATATATGTATATATATTACTAAAGTTAGAAAGATTCAAAATGAAAAAAAAATAAAATATATATATATATATATATATATATTTATTGAAACATAGTTGATTCTAAAAATTTAAAGTTTTAAAGTGGTAGGAAATAAATTTAGATAAGAGTTTGACGGAAAGAGTTTAATTATAGTTGATTCTGAACTTTTGAACTCCGAAAGAACTTTTAGAAAAGGAAAATGGAAGATAGAGAATGAGAAATACAATTATTTCTATTGATATCTCTATAAACTTTAAATATTATAAATATCAATTACTCTTATATATAGAGCTCACAAAATACATCAATACATAATTATAGCAGAGATTGTAGAAGCTACACAAGGGAGGTCAATTAATTTATATCTCTATGATTTGACATGCTTGATTTTGCCTTGATTACTCTTGTTGACTATTGGAATTAATCTAATTGATACGTGTTAATTGATTTGTTCAACAATTAACATTAAACAATTAACATTAATTTTAAAAACTTAAACGGTTAGAAAAAAAATTAGAGTCTTGTTATTTATTATAAATGATGATTGTTATCATCTTATGTGATAAATTTTAATTGAAACATTTAATTTTATTATTTTTTTATTTTAAAATCCTAAAAATGAATTCTTGAATGCTTTCTATTTAAACTAGTAATCATTTACTTAGTGGGTAGGATAAGCAACTCATATATATATATTAGAGAAATTATGGATTTGAGACACAAGAGGAAATGATAAAAAAAAAAAAAAAAAAAGGTTGCGTGATGGGTTGGGAAGAGGTTATATATCTATGTGGATGGATTAATATTAAATTAAGTAATGCTATTTTCACTGAAAATCAAATTGCAAAGTCCACTTTAGATATGATTTTTGCGGCTACCTTTTATTATAAATAAATATATAGCATTTTTGGTGAATACAGATATATGGCTACCCATTATGATAAAAATATATGATACATATCGTGAAACCCAACTGCCTCTCAATTGATATTCCTCTAATTTATTAGTTATTTTTGACGTACATACGCTTGAGTTGTGTGTGTGCATGTGTTTGGTATATACTATACAACACCTACAATTTTTTAGTCTAAATTATTATGAATATCTTGAACATAAATCATGATCATAGTCTATTTATCCATCCATGGAACTGAAACCTGTGTGCAGTCCATCATTTGCATGATTAGCATAATTTAATTAATCTTCTACATAGGAGAAGAACCACTTAACGCCTAAACAGCGGTTTTTAGGATGCAATTTCATCCAATATTGAAAATATTAATTGTAAAACATATAACATCATTTTGTCACTTGAACTCTCGGTTAAAAATTTTATATATTTCAGAGTTTATATGAGTAATTTTTTTTTTTTTTCCCTGTATCTTCTATAAAGTGTTAATAACAAATGGACTTTTCTGTAAAGAGCTTGTATTTTCACATGATCTGCCAGACGATGACCACCTAAGCCTGGTGGGTGTGCCCTTTTACTTGTTGCCTTTCATATTCATTCACTAAATTTCCGAACATTATCAACCACCCCACCCTCCATTAGCCCTCTTCTGTTTGTGGCTAGAATTGATAACAATATTGCTGAGCTGTAGCTTTTTTCTTATTCACCCAAAAAAGTTTTAGCCTTTTCTTGTGCCATATAGACCCAAGAAAAGAAAAGAAAAAAAAATGCTTTTTTTTTATTTAATTTTTACTAAATGGGGGAAAATAAATAGAAAGAGAGGAAGGGCACGATGAAAAACATATTTATAGAGCACACACACACACACACACACACATATATATATATATATATATGGGCACAATTGCTTATTTGGCCCAAAATCTATGCAACGAAATCTAACCCAACATAGCAATGAATTATAAGATTTGGGCTCTCTTCGTCACAGATATATACATAAAAACAACAAGTTATGCTGGGCCTTCTGTTTTGTTTTGTTTTGTCTTTTTTTTTTTTTTTTTGTTTTTTTTCCATGAGGCTTCTTTTCTTTATTATTATTATTATTATTATATTTTTTTATAATCTTTATGCAAGCTAACATCAAATTAATCCGACGATAGGCCCCAAAAAAACCCTATTACCAAAAAGAAAAGATAGATCCAAAAATATTTTAGTATTTTTTTAATTTAAAACGATTTAAAAAATGATTAAGAAAGTTTGAACGGCAAAATGAATAGGAATCTTGTTACGTCTTTATATACATTTAATATATATATATATATTAAAATGAAAGATTTGTTCCCATAGAGATATGTATAATACAAATATATATGTTATTTTTCTTGTGACGGGAAAGGCTAGGCAATAATTTTAAGCCATGATTTGAGAGACAGTCACAGTTTGAATACAATTGTAACGGAGGGTGTCAAAGTTATAATCCTAGAGCATGATGGAACATTACGTGTGTATTTATCTTTTTGGTTAATGTAATCTAAAGTAATAATGGTACTTGATATTGTCAAATTGTGGATAAAGCCTAAAAGAAAACCAGAAAGAACAAAAATTAAGATCAAACTTCAAAATGGGTAGTGGTCAATTACTAATACGTCAACAGATAGGGGGCATATTTAAGTAGAATTCGCAGATAAGGATTCAAGTCACTGTTAATAACTTAAACCCATGCTAATCTCCATGATGAAGGTTTATTTATTTAATTTTTTTTTTGGATGATGATGATGAAAATTGATATTCAAAGAGCTGACTTCCAAGAAACTTGCATTTTTTTTTTTTTTTCTGATGAAATCCAAGAAACTTGCATTAATGTCTCATCAGCTCCACATATATATATATATATATATATATCTTTATGTATTTAATATAAACTCCATCCATTCGCATATTTTGTCTTTAATTAAGTGCCGTAAAGATAGTCCACGTAGCTTTTTGGGTAAATCTATATGTGCATGCGAACCCTGCTCATGTCATGTAAAATAATTATACTTGGTAAACGAGTCATGATAACAAACTTTCTTCGCCCATAGCCATTTTCAGGAGGCGTGTGATTTGACCATTTTGCTTATGATGCTTATGTATGTATAGCTATATTATAATATGTGTACATCCTTTGTCAAAAATATATATGTCTGTGTAAGATCACACAGAAAAATAAAATAAAAATCAAATAACAAGATCAGAAACGAATTTTTTAAAATAAATATTATTAAATATTCACAAGCAAATATGAAAGGCCACATATTTTATTTGATTAATTATTAGTTCTTTAGCTTCTTTTAGTACAAATATGAGCAAATATATTTATATATAATAATAATAATAATTATTATTATTATTATTACATTACAAACCATCCATCATAATTTTTTTTATCATTTTTGAAATTAAAAATATATTTGAAATTCACATAAATTTTAACAAGATTTACTTTCTCTTCATATAATTTTAATATTTTTATATATTCATATAAATTTTAAATATATTTTTAAATCTGAGTTTTTTTTTAGTTAAAACTCTAATATTCTTGTAGAAAATCCATTCAATATAAAACCAAATTTTTAGCACACAAATTACATTTTTTCTAATTAAGGCACAATTTAATGGCAATATCTCTACTATATAAATTTTGGATTCAAATAACCTTAATAATAAAGAAGAAATTACATTTTTAATTTAATCCTCTCAAAGCTAAATGAATTACACTAATTCATCAAATTGCATTTTTTGACTAATATAAACAAAGAATATCTATTTCAAAGATTGGACAGCTTATAACAGCTTGTCAAATGAGCCGTCAAATTAGATTTCTTGTGGTGATCTGGCGACTACTAACAAACAAAGTAATTGCTCGCTGTGAAAAGCATTTAAAGTTATTCCAACGACCAAGCTGCAGGCACATGTCTAAATTAGAACCTTACAAACAACAACAACAACCAAAAAAAAAAAAAAATCTTTTTTTAAAAACTTATGTGCGTATTTATCAAATTTAATTTAATTAGGTTCGTTGACAATATAAAAATTAAGATGTAAAAATAATTACAACAGTGAAATACTTTGTGTTGGAGTTTGGTGGCTAAATTTGGAAATACCAAAAGGTATACAAAATGTTTTGGCTACATATATATTCTCTGGATTATTATTATTATTATTATTTTTGATAAAACACATTCTATCTGGATTTATGAAGGCTCATTTGGTAAGGAATTAATTTTTAATTAAGCTAGAAGGGAGATAGACGGACATGAAGGCTGAACTACGCAGTGTTAATTTTTGTTATCTTCTAAATATGAAAAGGAAAATATATATATATATATATATATATATATATGAGTTAATTGTACTTTCAGAGCCTTTGGTACTATCAAAATTCGAAGCTACATTTAGTTTATTGTATGGATTAGTTCTGTCTTGAGGATAAAATTCACAGGTGATGTATTAAAGGTAGTCTTGCATAGTAAAGTTTTTGTATTACGGCCTCGGACATAATTGGGTTCAAGATTGATATGAAGCTTGGCTAGTAACAAGAGCCTGACTTTGTCTTAGAATGGTTGAGCCATTTTAGGCTTGGGAACAGTTCAAATCAGCTTCTATTTTTAGTCAATTTTGATCGGTGATAGAATCAGATTTTATTAATCTGAAATAAAATAAAATAAAATTTCTATTACCTATCATAATTAAGGAAAGTGTCCAAACCTCTTTTATATGTTATATATTTAATTTAATTATTGCAATATATATTTAATTAACTAATTGATCAATAGGCGTGCCTAACGTGTATGTCTATTCAATTAGTTCAATTATTCATTATCTTGTATTAAGAACTCAACTCAAATTAATTAGCATGTTATACACACCATCTTCTAAATCCCACCAAATGATCATATGTATATCTGTATAAAATCACAAGTTCACAACTTATATACATGGCCATTGGTCTGATTAAATCTCTCGCACGTTAATACTGTAATTGTTGAAGTAATTAATTTAGGGCAACTGCAGTGATAATCGCATATACAGACGCCGATCGAGGTCATTAACCATAATAATCAAGACAAAACAATTCTTTTTTTTTTTCTTTTTTTCTTTCCTGAAGAAATAGACAATACAATTTAAAAGGGAAATTAAGGACTTCTTATATATATAAATATAAAAACGTATATTACACATAACTGTATATTCAGATTGACTTGATAATATTATATTAACTAATTAATTAATATGGGTGTAAATAATCCAAGTTGTTGAGTACTATAATTCCATAATATTGTTGGAGTAATCAAGCTAAGCTCAAACTTGTCAAATTTGTTGCTTAAGATGGAATTGGCTTGTTTATAAAAAGCTTAAATTTGGTTTAGTTCTACTCATATTAAAACAAAGGTCTAAGAAAAATTGAATATTTAATTTATTAATTTTTTCATTATTAAATTATTAATTCATTCCACTTGTTCTATTAAATTTATTTTATAAAATGAAATATTTATTATATTATTTATATATTATAAGCATTTTATATCATTAAATTAATATTAGAAATACTCTATAGATTAAATTAATAATATAATATATAAATATGTATATAAATATAAATTTGAGCTACTTATTAGTTATTTATAAGCTATTCAAAACAACTTGCATATTATTCGAGTTTCATTTTTGTTCAATATCGACTCATATATTTTAAAAGCCGAGTTCGAAAAAAACTAATTAAATTTGAGTCGATTAAATTTATTTACAGCCTTACTAATTAAGAATTATCTTATCAACTTTTAAATTTTTTTGTAAAAAATAAATCCAATTTAATTAATCATGTTCCAAAAAAATCCATTAATAGAGATTATATATATAAATTTATAAGCTGAAACCTATCTCTATCAATATGTGTGTATATATATATTAGATTTTTTTCATTTTTTATTTTAGATTCTTGATCGACCGCTAATCAACCAGGTCAAAGCCAGAAAATGGAAATCCTAGCTTAGCTATAAAAAGTGCTACATATACCATGTTTGAAGCAACTGCTATACATATTTCACCCCAAAAGAAAAAAAAAAAAAAAAAAAAGCAACTGCTATATAAATAGCGAGATGCAGATTGGTAGGTAATTAAATTGCTAATTAATGAGTCAACTTACAATGAGAATGAATATTGATAAGTAGTAAATCATACCAAAAAAAAAAAAAGGTATTTATCCTGTTAAAAAAAAACAAAAAAGTAATCTATTCAAATGTAGAGCACAGGCAAGTGCATGACCATCCACCTTTTCAAAAAAAAAAAAGAAAAAAGAAAAAAAAAATTGAAGAAAGTGCGTGACCATCCACTAAAAAAGAAAGGAAAAGGCAAAAGAAAGAAACAAGAATGGAAATTTATTAGTTGCTTTTGACCCATAAGTGTACTTTCATCCACAATTAGTCTTTCCTGGGTTCTCCTTTGGAAAAAAAATTAATAATATTATAATATTTCGTCGAAAAGTACCGAAGTAGTCTTTCTAGGTACACCATCCACCAATTAAATGAGAAAGAAAAGGAATAAGAAAGAAAGAAATAATAAATGATTAATTGACGAATATATATTCGTTCTAATTGTATCTTTAATAATCAAAAACTTATTAATCATAATTTAATATAACATTACTTCAAATCGAGTTCACAGCCACACCAACGATTGTTTTAACACTTATATATATATATATATATATTACTTCAAACATTATTGGTTAATTAGGTTTAATCTCACAAAGTAAAATTTAAGTTATTTTTGTACTTTAGTATTGGTTAGGCTTAAAAGTAATCCAAAGTTGATTTGAATTATTTCTTAAACATACATTTTAATTCATTCATCTTAAATTCTATCCAGAGCCTAAAGCCCCAAACAAAAAGAAACCTTTAATTTTAAAATTATTGAATCTGTTTTAGATATATATGTATCAAGAATTTGATAGCCAGATCAATATTTTGTATTTTCAGTGTGAAAGATCCGTCAATTATAAGAATAAAATATATATATATATATATATATCTAACAACTATGAACATTGAAAAAAGTTAATGGAATTTGGATGTATAGTGGCATGCAATACATTGACATGCAAAAGCATGACATCCAATTTTTTCTCAAAATCAACATAAAGCAATGCAAAGCACGAAGCATGGTCCTCCATTATGTGCGGTGCACGTGACCACTACTAAGTGTATCACATACTCGCAGCAAAAACGTATAGTCAAATCTCAGCCATTCAATTTGGCTGCCACGTGTAAATAATCGATGAATTAGTATGCAGTGATGTCAGGTGACGTGTTTTCTGGATAGACAAACATCACGTGAGTGGCATGTTGTTTTTTTTTTTTTTTTTTTTTTTTATAATTTTATTTTTGTGTTGATTTTTTGGATAGTGAGCATGGGGACAAGATGATAGGTTCGTAAACGTAAAAGTCGGTAAGAGGAGCCAACTTAGACAGTCACTCACCAACCATCCTTATAAAAGAAACCATCTTTATTAGAGAAATTTTTGCTTTGCACTTGTTTCTTATGTGTGTATTTGTTCCTTCACCCATCACCGTTCATCACAAAATGCATATATACTGCCAATATATCGATTTGACATTTTCTTTGGTCTATACCATTAGCAACTTTGTTGGGGCCCTCACCAAATGCATCATTTTAGACTAAAATTGAATTCATTAATGATGGATCACTAGTAACTAGACAAATAACTCTTTATTATTATTATTATTAATTTTTTTTTTTTAATGTAATGAAAGGCTTACATATAAGAGAGGATTCAAATTTCCAAGGTGTAGATTTAATAATCATGGCAAAAAGGGGGGTCATATTCTAAATTTGATGAGGATTATATGAGGTTAGAAAATCTCATAAAACGTATGGATAAGAAAGTAATAATTGGGATATGATGAAAAAAAGAAAGAGAAAAGTAAGTTATGGTTATATGTTATGATATCATAAGAGTGAGCAACCACACGTGAATGAACAATAACACCTACATTAGACTTGATGAGGAGAAGAAAATTGAAAGATTCCTTTTGGTGATTTGTGTTCACACCTACTTTTTATGTGGAAGATTCCCACTTTAATCCCGTTCACACTTGAAAATGAGGTGATTTTGTCTTACCCAAAATCTCTTCTCTTAGTTTGGTTTGGTGTCACTTTCATAATTATTATTTGTATTAATAAAACTTACATGGCTTGAGTTGCTTGAACAACGTGTAGCAGCTAGCTAGCTCCGTGTTCAATTTTCTTTGCATGAGTGTAAAAAGGATATAATTATTATTATTTTTTTTTTATGTTACAATTCATAAAGTCTTAGGACCTCATAAATGTGAATCTTTTAGTGTTTACACCTTCAGATACACTTTGTCCAAAATCTTATAAATTTTTACCAAATCCAATTAAATATAATGATTATAACGATCATGTATATATAATATTAGCATGCAAACCCTGTGACAATTGGACCATTATAAGTTATTTTGTGGATCTTCCCAAATTATTATATTTACTAACTACTGTATCTATATCAAATCAAATATGTCAAATACATAACCATGTAATAGTTAAATTTTATTATTTATATAACGATTAAGAATATATTAAAATTGGATCGTTTTCATTTACATTATTTTAACAAACTTATATATATATATATATATTTATAAAATAAATATCAATCAGATGAATAATTTGATGATGGTGACCTTTACTTTATAACCCAAAAAAAAAAAAAAAAAGTAAAAAAGCAAGGGACAATAAATATAATAAAAAAAACACATTATATTGTAAAGAGTCAACTAGAATTGGTTTAGATTTCCGTCTAACTTCCTGCCTACAAATCGCAAAACAACAAAAGTGTCAAAAATCAGTGAAAAATGTCTAGCCGAGCCAATTATCCAGCCGAGTCTAAAACACTCGGCTTGATCAACTAACGTGTTGCTATGGTGGGCTTTTGCATTGAATGAGTTTGGACTCAATCTCAAATTTGGTGCGGATAACCAGCCACGCAGGACAAGATGTCATCCAACGTGGCAACAAAATAGGGGTTGACTCTTTCCTCACAACTTTTATCTTTATTCCCATTATCTCCCTCCCTCCTCTTCATCACAACGCCACCACCACCACCTTTTGGTCCGTTATAAAAACACAAACCCCACCTCCATTTCCAAGACCTTGATATCAAAAAACAAATAGAATAATACATACCCCCAAAAAAAAAAAAAAAAAAAGACAGTAGGAAATGGGAAATTGTTTGCGGCATGAGTCGTCGATGACATGGGCCGGCGAGGATTGGGGGTCTCCGGCGTCCGAAAAACTTTTTCCGAGGAGTACTATTTCTAAAAGCCATCATGAAATGGATAAAGATGAAGGTGGCGAGAGAGAGAAAAACTTTGTTTCCTACCCTGCAACGAGTCGTAGTGGTGGTGGTAGTACGGAGGTGAAGATCAAGATCACAAAGAAGCAGCTGGAGGAGTTGCTTGGTAGGGCGGCTGTTAAAGACATGTCTGTGCAACAGGTTTTGGAGCAGTTGATCCGAGTCAGTGATGGGTTTGGTCAGAACAATCAACGGTCATGGAGGCCTGCCTTACAAAGCATTCCTGAGTGAAATATTTTCATTTGATGTTGAAAGAAGAAATCTTTGGAGGCTTGAATTCCTTTTTAATATGGTGAAGTTTAATGGGTCAGCGGTTTGTTATGTATTTATGTGTGTCTATATACGGTGGTGGGGATAAAAAGAAATGGGAATTGGGTTACAAGGATTCTCAAGAGTTTTGTATTCAATGTATATAGTTAGATTAGATACACATTTTGTTTTTAGAGTTGAACAGAAAACTTAGAGATTAATTTGCCCAGTACTATCTATCTCTTTTTTTTGTCTGTTCTCTGTTTCTAGCCTCTGGATCTATCTTCTTTGTAGCATAACTCTCTTAATATGACCTAGAAAGCTGCAGTTCCATTGATAAGGAGATTAAATTCTTTATTTTTTGGGTGTGTATATACATATATACATACATACATATATATATATATATAAGATGGTTATAATATTCTTTTATTCAATTATTTGCAAGAAACTTGGACTGATTATTTAATTATTCGAGGCTCACCTTCCAAGGAGTTTCAAGGTTTTTAATTCCAAGAGGAAAGTAGTTCATATGCTTGCATTTGGTCCAAACAATGTGGAAAAAGTAAAACTTGGCGAGAGATAATTAAGAGACTATTTTAACTTGTCATTGAAAATTTCTAATTTTGAGCCTCTAAAACAAAATTTTGGTGTTGCTAGTTTTTTATTTTTCACATTTTATGTGAAAAAATATCAGTTATATTAAGAAGAAAAAGATTATGCAATCAGAATCTAAAAAATAATATTGGAGCCATGGATGCCCTTCCTGAAGCCAAATACAAGAATGAAACGAAGGAAGGTTTTGCAAGGTCGAGGTGAAAATGGGTTTTGAGTTTTTAATTTGGATTTTTTTTTAAAAAATAGCCATCCCACAAATTGAAATTTGAAAAACAGCAATTTTTTTTTTTTAAATCTAGCCAATTGTGGACATAAATGCTATTGACTAAATTGAAAATTATAAAATAGTTTTTTTATTCTTTTTTTTCTTTCTCTTTTCTCAAATAATCCGTTCATTTAAAAAAAAACATTATTGCATCTCATCTGCTCTTATTATTTTTTTTTTTTGTATTTTTGTATTTTTGAATCTAAACTCAAATAACAATATTTTTTTATTAGATGAAATATTAGTGCTAAATGATGTAAAATTGTCCAACTACTCTCTTAGTTTTGTATTTTTTAATTCTTTTTTTAATATAAGTATGTAATGAACCGTGATATTTGAGTTTACAGATACTTAGATAATATATGGTATGAAAATTAGAAAAAAATGATGTAGAATTGAAAAATCATGAAAACCTATAAAATGGAAAAAAACACTTTCATGCCCTAAGACCTAATACCCATCAAGAAAGACATATTTTTTTTTGATGAAAAAATTTCAGATCGTGCATTTGAATGAAAATGAATAAAAAAAAAAAAAATGTTCGGTTGCTGATATAAATCAGTCACTGTTAGCTTTTTAAGGTCTCCATCACCCCAAATTCCAAAACCTCAGAGATGGATGTTTGAATTAAACACTGGGTTTAGAAAAACAACACAAAAAGAAAATTCTTCCGTTTTCCTCCTTTTTTCCCCTGCAACCAAACAATGTGCAAGAGCAAACAATATGCGAAAAAGGTACTTCTTTTCAAAGTCATTACCGAGAAGGGCAATACTATGAGGATCAAAATTTGTTTAGGGAGAAGAATTTTAGCATTCATGAAAATTGCCTTGAAGCTTGAGAAGCTATCCGTCCCCCAACTATTAGCTATACGGTGTTGGGTATGGCTTTGACAGTATGTTGGTCAATGGTGGTGGTAGAGAGTGATGGGTTTTTTTGAAAAATAGTAGAGAAAAAAAAAAAAAAAAAAACTTAGAATGTGTTTTGGATGGGAAAGGGGGAAAGTGGAAGGGGGGTAAAAAAAAAAAAAAAATGCCCTAGAATGCATTTTGGAAGGGAAAAGGGGAAAGTAGAAAGCAAAACCAAAAAAAAAAGACTAACAAAAAAAAAAAACAAAACGAAGGGCATTTTCTCAGGATGAAACAAAAGTTGACTAGCTTTTTCCAAAAAAAAAAATTGCTATATTTCAACTATTGAATCGGAAAGGGACTATTTTTCAAAAAAAACCCTTTTAATTTTCTTCGATGTGATTAATTGACCTTAAATCCATGTAGAATCTCCAAAAGTAAACCAGCTGAATTGGGTCAAAACTCAAAATAGTGCTCTTCTTCCAACCTAGCAAATTATAGAATTGACTTGGATCTGAGGCCAAGCTTCCTGGTTGGGTGATGGGTTTTTGTCAGGCCTAATGGGCTTAAAGGCCCAATAGGCTTCTTATAGGCCCAAAATTTTTGTGAGTCCCTCCAAATTTCTGAAATTCAAATGGTATCACTATAAATACGAAATCCACCTCAATTCCCTCCCATACTCCCTCCATTTTCACCCCCACCAAAAAAAAAAAAAAAAAAAAAAAACACGATCCTTTCTGTACGGAATTTCAATGGCGGACTATGCGGCACCATCGTTCTCTCTAGGACTCGATCTAGGTTTCGATTCGGAGCCCCAAATACCGGTTGAGGAGGAGGAATGCTCTTCTCCAAAACCAGCTCCAGTTCCAGCTCCCGTGCTCGATCCAAATGCGAATGCACACCGACAAGATGGCAAGGAATTCGAAACTGAAGTCGCAGAGGATTCGGACCCGGAAACCGGTCCTCAAGAAAAACGGCCTCGGATACTCAAGCGCCTCAGAAGAGGACCTTCCCAGTTGCGCGAAACGCCGCCGTCTTCGTTCAATCTTGATGATGATGAAATTGAAGAGTTCTCTTCCCAAGAAGATAGTCTGGAAGGTACCGCAAACAACATCTTCATATATACACGAGATGTGAAATTAATTGTTTAGAAATGGTTTGGAATAATATTGTACATTTGAAGCAAATATCCCTATTAATTTCTTCAAAGTTTGAGAACTCAAGAAAAAAAAATGAGCATTTTATAAATACATATATCTTTTTTTTGGGGTCCCCTTTAAGAATATAGGTTCTGCTTGTTTTAGAAGTGAGTTTTTGGGGATTTGTGTGTTGTGGTAGTGTATAAAAGAATAGAAGGTATATTGGGTAGGTGGAATTTTGCAAAGTGCAATTTTGAGATTACTAAAATGGATGAATATGATTGTGCCATTTTAGGAATATTTCAAGTAAATAGAAGATTTAGCGAGTAAATTGTTAGTTCACAGGGATGGTGAATTCATAAACGGGCAAGCATTAGGAGTTGTGTATGTATTAGTTTTATAAAGTGGTATTTTGGTTGATTTACTTTGTCTACAGCATTTCCGAAGGCATGTTAGGCTCTGGTTTAGCTTACATTGCTGACAAACTCAATGTCGGTTGCTAATGTAAGGCAGTCTCCATGTATAGGCGTGCTATCATCCGGATACATTAGTTACTGATTTTACAGGATCACTTTCTAAGCAAGTTTTGCTTTAGGCATAATCCACATAGCAATTATCCAATCTTAGGTGTTTTGTGGGGTCAATCTGATATGGTGTAATTTTAACTATTATGGAATATCACTAGTTCCTATTTATGGTCCTCAATGGTAGCTGTCACAATATCCAAAACTTTGTGGTTTTTGAAAACAATTTCAACAAACAATGGATGATTAACTGTATTGAATGTGAAGATTCTCTTTTCAAAAAAGTATAATCAAGTTGGATGATTAAACTATATGCTGTGAACGTTAACAGTGATTTGTGTTTTACTTTTACCACATCGTGTATAATAGTGTTGTGGAGAATGTCTCTTTGTTTTAGATCCTGCTACATTATTTGGATAATTATCAGTACATTGTCCAGTTTATGAGTTCTCCTTTTGGATTAACTATTAGCCAAAATGTGTAGCAGAACTGCATCCATCATCAACGCAGTATCGTACCATGTGTAGTAGTTCAAAGGTCCCATTGCATGGATCTAAGGTTTCAACTACACAATCATCAATCCAATGGAAGGAAAGGAAAAAGAAAACAATTTCAGAAGTTCCTGCTTCCACAAATCTGGAGACAAGACACTGTGAAAAAATGTTTCCACGGTTAACTGTTAGTCCTCTTCGGAGGTTCCAGTTAATTGATTCTGATTCTGATTCTGATGATCCTTCAGTCAGTGAAGATGTAGACAGGGTGCCTCAGAAAATTGATCTTTCCTCAAAGAAGCAGCAATTTAACCCTGCTCCATTTGCAATTGCTAGTGAAAAAACACAAAAATCTTCAGATGGTATGCCTCAAAATGTGGATTTATGGAAAGATTTCTCTCCAGTAAATCGTTTTCACATTCCAACACCTGCTCTGGATGAGGTATGTGAAGAATACTTCCATTCTATGAAGCATAATAATGTAGCTGAGAAACCGGGGAGTGACATACGTTCACATAAAACTACAAACGGCCTAAACATTGAGAAGTCTTCAAATTTAGCTGACCCCCTTCCTCCAGCTCATTACTACTTTTTCCATAAGGATACAAGGATCCGGAAGTTAATCCGCGGTCGTTTACCCAACTTTTTTCCTTTGGGTATTGTCGACAGCGGAGGAAATCAACAGCATGGTGCATCTTTTATCGATTATATGTAAATACTTCTATTTCAGTTGCTTTTGTTATTTGTGAACTTTATCATATATACTATTGTGTCATAATATGTACTTATTGTCACTTCAGGGGCCAATTTAATAATGGTGAACCTTCTAAACGACGACCAACACAACAAACTGATCTTCAGAGGAATTCAAAGAGGGGAAGGACCAAATCAAATAAATCAGTTTCTGAAGAAGCTTTTCAAGCTTCTGGTAGCTGTATGGATGCGGAAAAATATGAAACGGTTCAGAATACTAGTGCTAAGAAAAGCTCAACGAGAGGAAAAAATAAGTCGGACAAATTAAGTGTAGGGGTATTGCATGCTTCTGGAAGATGTATGCAACCTAAACAAGGCAAAGCGACAACGAAAAGTAATGTTAAGAAAAGCTCAAAGGCAGGAAATGTGTCAAAAAAAGTAAATGCTGGAGAAGTCTTGCATGGTTCAGGAAGCTGGGTAGACCCTAGAAGTTGTGCTGGCATTACAAAGGATTCTGACAGAAGGCCGGTACATGCAAGTGGTCAATCTGTTGGTCATTGGTATACATCTCCAGAAGGAAAGAAGGTATGTTAAATTATAGTGTCTTGCCAGTTGGGTGTTTTTATTTTTTTATTTTTACACAAGTGAAATAGCGATTAACAGATTAATTTTAAATTATTTGATTTTTATTTTTTGCCATGAGGACCATATAGACATTTCAAAAAGATTAGTTCACAAGTTGAATATACTTTTTAGTTTTGAAGTAACAATTTTAGTTCTATTTGTATTCCATTGTTGCTTTTCAAAAGAAGGGTAGTGATCAGAGACACTGGAAAAAATGATGTACATCTATTGTTCTGGATGCTTTATTATCTTGGTTCGTTCATTTTGATGTGAAAATGAGAGCATATTTTTTCCCCTGTTTAACTGAAACTTATGTGATTGGGAAATACTTGTTCTTGTTGGTACTAAATTAGGCTACAAAATTTTACTAGGTCTTTTTCATATAAAAGGCAGTTTTTTTTTTTTTTATAATATTTATTTTATTTTATTTTTAATTTGATGGTGAAATTTCATTCTACTAAGATTCTGCCATTCTTACAAGTCGTGTTGGCTTGTACTTTAATTCTATTAATTTTCCCTTTGGTGCTAATGCATACATGATAAGCAGTGCATATGTTCTTGTATTTGTAAACAGGTTTACGTTAGTAAAAGTGGGCAGGAATTGACGGGTCAAATTGCGTACAGACATTATAAGAAGGTAAATTTAGATCAATTCTACCCTAATGTTTTTGGTGTTCTTTTTCTGTAACTTATCTCTATTTGCCATTTACAGGAGAATGGAGCAAGGTTTAAAAAAGCCAAGACAAAAACTAATTCAAAGAAGAAGAAAGGCTAATCGTTGATGCTGAGTTTTACATTCTGTCCCATTTTCTGTGATTATTTGTTATATAAATGTTGTTTGTCTGTTTTTCTTTACCTCCATTTTCAATTGACTCCATTCTTTTTCCCTTAATCAAGAAAAGAATAAAAAAATAAAAATAAAAAAGAAAAAGAAAAAAGAAAAAAGAAAAGCACTTATATCCCAAAAAGTAACTAAAAGATGGGACTCATTTCAAATTAAATATGATATTGAACATTGTCAGCCTATTTAGTTACTATCTTATAAATGTATTTTTGTCTTAAACATCCAGTGGAAAGAATGCACCCTGTGAAATTGTCAGTAGAGCAGCTACATTGCAATCTGGAAGTGGTTTGTTAGAAATCTAATAATCGAATATAGTTATTCCTCTAATATGCAATTTAATTCCAGATTAAAGTAATTTTTCCCATCTGAGATGTATTTCTCATGTTCTGGGGCAAACAATTAGGCTACACGCTTTAGCATTCTATTACTCAATAATGCCGTAATATAATTAACGAATTTATAAACTTCAGGGTGGCGTTTTCATGGATAAAAAAGCATTGCATTTTGTAACAAGGATTGTAGACCATTGCTTTGATTAGCCATATTGGTGAGCTAATCGTTACATTTTGAAGGTAGAAATTTTCCAAGGACATTAGATTAATGAGTTCTTTACTCATATGTAATGGGCATATGATCCCTTGGAATTATACCATTCAATATAAGGTTAGGGCTTGGATAAAAAAAGAACAGCTGGAACAGAATTTAAGGGCTCATTTTTTTTAAACAGAAATAATGATGATTAGAATAAGACATCATAAAATTGGCAATCAAATTTGTCATATATAACAAATTGCTTCAGCATAAATTTCAATACAGCATTCATCGCGTGAGTTTGTATGAGGTAGCGGCTAACAAGTTCAAAATCATGGATAGCAACAAAATTTTCAAAAAGACTCAGTTCAGCACTCCACTTTGCAAGGATCTTGAAAATTGTGGAACAAGTTTTATAATGGGGAGAAGAAGCAAAGACCAAGGTCTATGAACTAACAATGCTCGTATAATTCCTTCCCCCCAACACCAAACTATCAAAAAACAAAAACATGACACAAGATTTACAGTTAGAGAAAAAAACAAGAATCCATGCCTTAGAAAAAGCTGTGGGCATCACCGGGCATCACCGCATCAATCATTCAGACATGTCCTGCTGATCTGAGCCCTTGTAGTCCTCTGGGTTTGGGGAAGATCTAGGTCTCATTATATTCTTGCATGCCCTGAAATTATGAGATTTAGAGTTTATTAAACAGTTGGCATGAAAGTGAGAATATTAGGAAATAGCAGCAACAGATAGAAGACAAGTACAAACTGAACTCCATCTTGAATACTTGGAGAATGAAAATTATCATCGTGCCTAATTATATTAGTTCATAGTCAAAAGATGGTTAGTATGATACTTTCTAACTCACATATCCTAATCAGTATTTAAGCCAATCAAACAATCTTAGATATTATTACCCAAAAAAAAAAAAAAAAAAAAAAGAAGAAGAAGAAAGAAATTAGATCAACCTTACAGAATGGTAGAATTAACCCAATCATGAATCGAATACTTTTTAATCAGACATAATTAAGTACGAAACATTGAATTTCACAATCTAGAGTCCTAACATGCAAATCATAAAGTGTGAGCATAAAGTATTACAAGTTCAGCTCCTCAGTCTTGCTCTTGATCTCACTTGACCATAATACCGGGTCAATGTTCTTTGGCAAGGAATCTTGCTGTTGGCTTTTTTCCCTGAGCCATTGTTCTGCTTTAATGCATTCATTTGAGAGCTGAAGCATGAAAAGTCAGAAACATAGAATTAATTATTTACACAATACCAACATAATAATAAATAACTGCTAATTCATTATCATACCAATTCTTTTTCCTTGGGGGGGAGTGAATCCATAGTCATACGGTAATCAACGATGCATTTTAATAAATCTCTTGTAGCTTGTGCTCTCGCTTCTTCATCTTTGTATCGGTTCTCAATAGGATCCACCAGCTATACAAAAAAAGAAAATGTAAAGAAAAGGACAAGGAAAAGAGAATAGACTTCAGCCTTTAAGAAGAGGCAATAACCTTCTTAAGATCTTCCAGCTTTGAAGTATAGGCACTTTCAGTTTCATCATCTCCATCATCATAAAGCCACTCCTCTGTCTGCTGTAGATTCATAGAGATGCCCTCCCTCTCTTGATCACTTGTAAAGCTCCGATATGTGTTGAAGAGCTACATATGCATTTGCTCAATTAAATTACCAGCCTAATTAGAAAATATGGAAGTACAAACCAAAAGATCTATCTGACGTCAACCAAAATACTGTTGAAGACACTTAAAATATGGATAATGAGATGGATAAACATTCCAGGGGAAGGGACATAAATGTTCCTACAATCAATTGACTGAGCTTCGCTTTATCCAAATCTATCTTCTATCACAAGCATAATTAAAATAGAATTCGCTTATTTCAGTTGACATAAGCATATGTACAATATGCATTACTCACAAGCATCCTGCAAGGTATGTTAGTGGTCTCTTGAGCAAGGAAAATGCACATTGACATAGCAGATTGGCAGAACTAAGCAGTTAAAGTTAAATAGGTTCAAAATATCCAGACAGGCTCATTAAACCCAAATCTGTCCTAAACATGTCTGAGCAGGTTAGTTATCAAAATAAGAACGTATTTTCACATCATATGAAAATTACAAAGTTATACCTTATTACGCATCTCATAGACATAAGATTCCAAAGCATTCTTCCTTTCTTTCGTTGCTTCCATAGTTCTATCCTGTTGGGCCAACTGATGCTCTCTTTCTCGAGCTTCAGAAAGTTCAGCCTTGGTCATTCCACCATATATATTCTCACTTACAGGCACCTCTAGCCTCCTGAGCGATTTAACCTTTCTTGCACCATCAGCCTGAGAAAGGGAATGGCTAAAAATGAATCTATAACTTCTCATAGCTTATAATGAATTAATTATTAGATTTGTGAGAAAGTGACAGATCTTTCCCCCATAAAAACATTATATCCATTACAATGACGAAAGATAATATCAATATTGGGAAAGTAGCAGATATATCTGAAATTCAGACCCAGGAATATCTAATTCCAGATGTGAAGGATGAAAAATAAGCAAATAAATAAACAGTAATGGGAATAAGTGTTCTGTACAACAATGTTTAAATTGATAACATACAGAAGTATGCGAAGGTTCAGACTGCATAAAGGTACCATCTTCAACCCCGTTTGGAACAGTCTCAGAAGAACCAGAAACAGATGAAACCTCGCAGTTAGTTGTGTCCATTGAATGAACATCACACCTTGTGCCTGAATCATCCACATGTTCTTCTATCAACTGCAGCCATAAGAAGTATAAACTATCTTAGTAACTGATAAAGTTGACAGAGTCTTAGAAGAAAAATTAGACTCCTACTTACTGTGGCTGATTCAACATTGACAATGCCATGGAGGTTTAGTTGAACTTTAACCTTAACCCTTGCCTTTTCGCTTTGGGTCCCCTTGAAAGGGCCAATCTGCATAACCAGTGGCCATCAACTAAGAGAAGCATAAACTAGGGAGCTACAGATCCTAAATTTTAAAAATACTACCAATTATTCAATTTCAGATAAATATGTTACTTCATTCCTATGATAACTTTTCTTTTACATCAACATTCATGGGATGGACAAGAAATTCTAGTTCAATTTATGGCATTAAGTATATATGAGGACGTGCAATGATCTAGAAAAACTTTTTTGCAAAGGGAAACTCAGATATTCTTAAAAGCAGAAAGATTAATAAAGGACATGAACAATCAACACAAACACATATCATCTGCTCTACAGGCTGAAGAAACACCATATACATATCATAAAATCATCAAGTGTAATAAAGCCTTTCATAGGAATCATTATCCAACAAAAGAAATCTAGCATGCCTTCTATGTAAAATTAAAATAAATTTTTAAAATCAAGGCTCTGAAAATCTTCATAAATAAAATAAAGACCAGACCTCCCTCTTTCCGATCATCCCTGTCCAACCCCAAAAAAGAATAAAGTGTAAGGTCAAACAGTAGGCATTACCGTGTAACAACTAATTTTTGGAGATACACCAGGAGGCAATTCATTGGGATTAGCATAGAATGCTTCCAAATTAAACGAACTGTTTCGTTGAAATGTTAAAATTTTAACACTAGGGATGGCTTGGCCTTTTGGAAACAGCATGCCATTTGCTCCAGTGTAAATTGGAACTTCATCGGATGAAAATCCTATGGAGAACGGAATTGAATCTTGCACCTGCACATGGTAGCATGCAATCGTTACTTCCATCATATGCAACTGCACAAAATCACAAGCATATTCATGCCTTCATTTGAGGAACATAACATTCATTATTGTGTTCTGATGCAAATATGGACGATCAAAAAAAAAAAAAAAAAAGCAACAAACAATTTAATGCTCCATCAGAACCTATAGCCCATTATCATGTTTTGATCCTCTGAGCATGGAGATAAATTGTTAAAATACAACATGTTCCAGACTATTAAGAAGTCATAATAGAGTTACATGATTTGCAAATATATGGTTTCTTCCTTTGTTAAATGCCACTTGGGTAAGGAAACAGGAAATAAATGTGTCTGCTTGTCAAAGATTTAATAATGGGTTTTAGAAAACAGTTAAGGCTGGATATAAAATATATATATGATGGCATTATGGAAAGACAGACAAGTCACTTTATCTATGACCAAGAACTGATAATCTGTTTTCACATACGAACCTCATATTCTTTGACCCGAAAAACAGGACTTAGCATTGCACACTGAAGAGCACATCCACGTGCTACACACTCACTTGCATTTAGTGTTCGCTTGGGTTCTTTCCTGAAAATAGAAACTAATAGTCTAGTAATTGCTGGAATCCTAGACCCCGATCCTACAAGCTCAACAGATTGCATCTTGTCTGCAGTCAACCCAGCATCGGCTAAAGCTTTGTTACAAGGAATAGTGATTCTCTCCAATAATCCAGAAGCCAGATTCTCAAATTCTTCCCTTTTAATAAAGCCCTTAACATCTTTTTCCTCCATTAAACATTCAATACTCAGAGGTGCCTCGGCATTCGCACTTAAAACTTTCTTCAACTTCTCACATGCACTCCGCAGCCTGATACATGCCTTGGCATTAGAGTACACATTAACGCTGTATTGCTCCCTGAATTGTCCAGCAAAATGATGGAACAAAACCTCATCAAAATCTCTCCCTCCCAAGCTACTGTCAAAAGCATGTGACAGTATCTTCATATGCCCTGCTTCAAATGATGCAATAGTGACCTGGGTATCACAATGACCAATGTCAACGAATGCAACATAAGTTGGCACAGTACTAGAGAAATCTGATTTGTAAATCCCGTAACTAAGAGCAGTTGCAGTACAGTCATGCACTAATCTCAAAGGCTTCAGGCCAGCAATTGTTGCAGCATTTAAATATGCACGTCTCTGCAAGTCTGTAAAGTATGACGGGATCCCAATTACACAATCTGAGATGGGCATTTCCAGATTTTTCTCTGATATTTCTTTCAAATGTGCAAACAGCATTGCCATAATCTGAACAGGGGTAAACTTATGAGTTGCTCCCATATATTTTAAGTGGATCAAAATACCACCATCTGAGGCTTCAGAAGTTTCAATAGGGATCATTTGAAGCTCATGCTGAATATCAGGTTCATTAAATTTTCTTCCAATAAGTCTCTTCACCTGAGACACTGTAGATTTAGGGTTCATCATTGCCGAAGAAGCACCTGTGGAACCCAGAAACCTCTGCTTATCCCCAAAACATACAACAGATGGGGTTTCTCGTTTTGATTCATCGTTCAATAGAACATCTATACCTCTTTGCTTAACTACAGCGATGACACAATTATCATTTCCAATATCAAAGCCCACCACACTCATTTCCACTTGCTCGGAATATCTAATTAAGTCAGAAAAAACCAAAGTAACACCGCATATCCAGCAGACAAAAAAGAAAAAAAGAAAATGTAAACGAAGCAGCTAACCTGCTATCTTTGACCAGCTGCACAAAAAACTCAATGCAACCAGAAACAACTAAAGCTAACCCAATTTCACCGCTTTTCCTCTGACTAACATAAAAATTGAGTCCCCTATTTCAATAAATTCAAAGAATTGAATCCGTATACCCTGATTTCCACAAGCAAAAAACTGCAAGAAAAAAAGGAATGAAGAACTATCAGTCAATCTCTATTCTTAGCGTCAAAGCAATATTTGCTTGCCAAAAAAAAAATAATAACAATAACAATAAAATAAATAAAATTTTCACATTCTCAGGTCGTACATTTGTCGAAATATTCAGACTTAAAAAACAATTCGGCATACTTCAATTAGCAATTTCTATTTTTCAGACGCCAAAACGAAGACAAAAAAAAAGAAAAAAAAAAAGAAAAATCCAGAAACTAAGAACTCAATAAAGTTGCAATGAAATTTCCATTTTCCTGAAGTTCTTCAGCAACCAAATAGAAAATCCAAAAGAATCATTTTAATTTTTTTGAAAAAGAAACGAATAATAAATGGAGCAGGTTAAGAAAAAAAAAAAAAAAGAAAAAGAAAAAGAAGAAGGTACCTTGATTGAGGAAACAATGTTTGTGGGGAAAATAAAAACCCTAGAAATTGAAATTTTACATTGGAGATGAAGAGAGTGATGGCTGGCTAAGAGAGAAATTCTGCGCTTCGCTCGCTTTAGACAAAATGTACGACACAATGCTATTCTTTTCTTTTTCTGTTCTTGAAGGAATTGTATCGTTAGGTGGTGCCGATCGTAATTATTTATTTTTGCAATGGTGCCCTTTCTTTTTTCCATAATTAGTATCATAGTTTGCTTGGTTGCTGTGTGTTTTACTGTTTTATATTATTTTTCATACACATTATCAGGTTTCATTTATTAAAGCGCATGCAATGCCAATGTACAAAACCTCTATTAGGATGAATTTACTATCAAAAAAGAAAAAAAAAATTAGGATTCGTTTATTTGAATGATAAAATTTCCACCATTCAGCTGAAAAATATTAAATATCATTGTGTTATATTTTATTTATAATTTATAGGAGAAGTTTCATTAAATAAAATAATTATTTAATTTGAGATCTTCCTTTTCCATGGATAAAAAGTAGAAAGAATAATAAAAGTTCCGAGTTTGAATTCCCTTCCTTTACTCTTAAGTGGAGTGTCAAAATCCTTGTATATTGGACAAGAATCCTATCCTACTCCTTGAATATCCATCTTCTTTTCTAATGATCCACTCAATGTTGTCCCAAGGTAAATAAATACCATAAAGTTTTACCCCAAAAAAAAAAAAAAAAAAAAAAGGTAGATAACATAAACTAGCATTTTATATGATACCATAAATAGAATCATTAAAGGCCAAAGAAAGGGGAAAAAAGAAAAAAAGGTACTTGTTTTGGCCTACAAGTCCAGGAGCTCATACCTTGTGGAAGTTAAGAAGGAAGGTTCATAATATATGTCTTGTTACAATATGAACAATAATCATGAAGTCAATGATCCAAGTGCCAGTATTTGGAACTTTGGAAGCATGCTCTCATGCATTATTAGATGCTTTGATAATGTAATAAAAACAAACATGCAACAATAATATCCATTAAAAAGTCACTTTATAAATGGGATTTCACCTTATAATGGATCCTTAACAACCTTCTTCCATTTTAAGATTACAAACCTTGATTAAAATCCACTTCTCCAGGTTTGGCAGTGAAAACTGCAGGCACACATTACTTGTTCAAATGACGACAAATAAAATAAACACAAAATATGCTCATGGACATGTTTTGGAATCATCGGTTCCTTTCTCTTTATTCTCGGTTTCTGGGCTTAGGATATCATCCGACTTCAATCCAGAAGCTGAGGCTGACTCACCATCCTCGGGTGCCTGATTCTCTGTCACGGTATCCTGCAAAACCTAGTTGAATTTTCGGGCTTCAGTTTTTCAGAATACTAGGTGCATACTAGATCAATTAACAGGCATTATGTCATAAATGAAGCCTCATTACCTGCAACAGCTCAGACATTTTACTAGTTCTATCATTCTCCACAGGTTTCGAAGCTGGTTCAGGCTGGTTATGAACACCAGGCTCTACAGATTGCAGAGGTTCAATAGCAAGGGGTTGATCAACATTATTATCTTGAACATCCATGCTGCGGTCAGAATCGTTCACTGGCATCTTAACAGCTGACTTGCGATCTGTCTGAGTGTCTGCAGGTTCTGGTGGGACTTGAATTCTCTTGATGACTTCAGTTACTAATTTCTCAAAAGGCATGCCAGGTAGTTTCATTGACCTGGCTTCTGTATCACCCAGCATCTCTATTGGGGGTTGGGCGTATCTACCATTTTCAAATTGCAAACCTTCATAGATTGGCTGGTGGTTAGTTTGAGGCTGGGAAGCTTGCATTCCATCTGTTGTCAGCTGGCTGGTGGAAACTGATCCATTGGATGGATGAGAAGCTACCTGAATCTGTTTTCCTTTTACGGCTGCCACATTGCCCCTTGGAAGAGGAGTTGGTTCCCCAGCAAGTGATAATCCATTTGACAAATTAGCAGGTTGGAGTAGAACAGGTACCACACTGCCCCAAGGAATTGCTGGAGAAGCTGTTTGGGCTGCTGTTGAAAGCACCTGTTTGCTTTTTGAGCCCACATGATTAGTATAATGAGGTGCAGCTCTAGGCACTGGATCAGACATTTGTGCTTCCTTAGTCGTATGAGTTCTGTCCCTTTGAGAATTTAATTGCTGCTCATTCCTCTCTTTGGAACGAGGGTTATGGCCACGAAACTGAGTATAATTTCCAGCAGGGAAGGGGATTTCATGTCTTCTAATCATTTGAATATCTGGGGCTATATCATTCGCTTCTGAAACAGGAATACAACGTCCACTCTTGAAGACAACACCCCTCAAAGTTGCATCAGAGTTGTCAACCCTAACTTTAAGCAAATATCCAGCATCAAACACTGCCTCAATTACACCAGATACTGCCTTGCCCACCATGACATCGGGTACATCATTACTTGGAGCAGCTTGACGGGGCTGATTTCCATTTATCCCTTCAAATCCAGGAGGTGGTGGGACAGTAGAACTCTCTCCCCTGTACAAATTCTGGTTCCTTGGAATATGAACACCCTCTTCAAATTTTAGCTTTGGATACTTTCGTGGACGACCACGTTTGCGCTTCAATGGGATGCTGGCAGAAGCATTAGGGTTGTTCCCAAGATCACCTTGGTCCATCTCCAAAACTCTTGTTTATACCACTAGATTTTTTCACATTTTCCACCTGTGGATACAAAGAACAGTGTTAATTCTCCACATTAAACAGAGAAGCAGGTTCTCACCACAGAAAGACTAAATAAATAAAAAAAGGGGGCAAAGCAGGAACTTCATTAGCAAAGCTGCTAAAAGCACAACTTTTTTATCTTATCAAGCAAAAGACAGAAACCAACATTACAGGGGGAAAAAAAAAGTAAAAAGTAAAAAAGAGCCTTTTTCCTCATTCTTACTAGGAAATGAAGTAATGAAGCATGTGTGTGCTGTTTTTAGTAATCCATACCATACTTGTCAAAATGTGCAGCTATGTGTATTGTTTTGTGAAAAAAATATATCGTGTTTGGAAAGATAAGCTAAATGTGCTCCGTAAGATACACTTTTTAATTATAAGATTTAACAAAAGACATATATGTACTTCCGTACATGTGTATATATGGTTACAGGTGCTTATAGTGTTAGCCAAAGTATTTTATTAACGAATAGGAATTTATGATGTTCCCAAAAATATTCTATTCCCAGTGTTGGGAACAAGTACACCTTAACATAGATTAAAAGCATCAATAATATAAACTGCCAACATCACTCTTAAACAAGTATAAGGGTCCTAAAACTTCCAAAAGGATTAGCTATGTGTATTTTTTTGTGAAAAAAGTGTACAGTATTCTGTAAGATACACTATAAAACGTCTCAAAAGATTTTTTGGTGTATACATATAGTGATAGGTGTTTATAGTGGTTCACAAAATATTCAATTAACTAATAGGCGTTTATGGTGTTCCCAAAAGTATTATATTCCTAGTTTTAGTAACATTTACATCTTAAACAATACATAAAAGCATCAATAATGAAAGCTAGCAACGTCACTATTAAACAAATATAAAAGTGCTAAAAACTTCCTAAAAGGATTAGCCACGTGCATCATTTTGTGAAAAGGTGTATCATTTTCCTTAAGATATGTTTTTGACCTATAATATGATTCAAAAGATAAATGCGTATGTCCATATACGTGCATGTATAGTTATAGGTGCTTATACTGTTTCCCAAAATATTCGATTAACTAATAAGTGTTTATGGTGTTCCCAAAAGTATTACATTCCTAGTCTTGGTAGCATTTACATCTTAAACATGGATAAAAACATCAATAATATAATAACCAAGATCACTATTACACATATATAGAGGTCAAAAAAACTTCCTATATGATTAGCCACGTATCGTATTCCACAAGATACGCTATTTAACTATAACATGTGTCAAAAGATATATTTGTGTGTCCATATATGTTTATACATGGTTATAGGTGTTTATAGTGTTTCACAAAATATTGATTAGCTATGAAACTAATATAAAAGTTCTAAAAACTTCCTAAAGGGTCTACTTTTCATATTTCAAAATTTCAATCCTTATTTCATTGTTATCATCATCCTTGGATGCCAAGAAATTTTTTTACTTTCTATTTTAGACAAAACAACAAAGATTTACAATAAACCTAGTCTACTTTAGACAAGGGACCTAATTTTAATAAGCATATGTGCATTGCACCTATAGCTATGAAATGTATCATGCGTTCAATGATATGCTGCAATTTCCCATACTATTACATTACGTATTGCTATTTGTTAAAAACGACATGATATGTATCCTACGAGACGATATGTATCCTACGATAAGATATAGCAACCACGATACATACACAATATAATAACTCAATGGCTGAACATCATAAACTTTGAGATAAAAAAGAGGGAAAAGACTTTCATAAGGATTTCCAATAAAAATATGCTAAATCAATCAGTCTTAAGGTTTGAGAGTTGAAGACTAAATAGATTGGAATTGAACCACTTTTAGGTCATAATTCAATTTGTCATTGGCAAGGTGCAATCCAACGCAATCCATGTGCCAATTGGTTCCATAAATCAAAATATAATTTTGTTACAACTCTTTCGAAACCTTTGTCATATCTAATTTATCAATTTTTTTATTTTTTTACTTTTTATTTTTATCGTCTGAAATAAAACTAAATCAGCACTACCCTTCTAATAGACTGAAATCTGTTTGGAATGTAATAAAAGTGGAAGGATCATTTTGCTATCAACTTTCTGCAGGAAAGAAATAGGTTAATAGAGTCAGTATGCCACCAATAGGACAGTTTAAGAAACAAACTCTTTCAGCTCTCTCACAAAAGGATTAAAAAAATATTCACTAAAATACTTATCTAAAGAACAAAACCAAATCCAGTAAGAGTGCAATTTTCTAAAAATATACACAAGAAAGCTATCAGTTTTCAAATGAATACTAGTCCTATATCCATTCATAACTTCAAGAGAAGTGGTTTACACATCAAAAAATTCAGAAACCTCGAATTGAACATCGCTGTCGTTTCTCCTGCACAATAAGTTCTGCTTCTTTGTTGTTGGAGTTTCATA
Organism: Ziziphus jujuba; assembly: GCF_031755915.1. NCBI lineage: Eukaryota > Viridiplantae > Streptophyta > Magnoliopsida > Rosales > Rhamnaceae > Ziziphus > Ziziphus jujuba. The sequence continues at coordinate 38,367,168 of NC_083379.1, read as the reverse complement.
GCTACAGGAAATTCTCAAGATAGGATCCACCGTGCAGCTTAAGTCAAAGGAGAAGCAAAAGTTCTCTTAAAGTTAACAGAACAAAAAATAGCATACCATTAAATTGGCTTTCAAGTTTTATAATTCAGAAAGTTGAAAATTAGTTGACAGAAAACTTACTGCTTGTATAGAACACTCTAACAAACACTTTCATATTTCTTATTCTAATAGTCAAGAAAATTGTTGGATCCAACCACAAAAAGAAGTTAATCTTCTATCCGTAAAATTTCAATAAATAAAATCAAGTGCTAACACCCAAAAACAAAAATAAAGCAAGTGAATTTTTTCTAACAATTGAAAAATATGGTTTTCCAAACCTTATCTCTGGCTTGGTGCTACTGTATTATTAACAGGGAATCCATAACTTAAAGGTGAAAAGTATACAATCTAGCATGAGCAGACTCTAAATTCACAAAACTGAATTTGTGAAAAGGTGAAGTGCATCTAGAACCTAAACAATGGCACACAGACCTGTGGTCTTAATAATCTATAAATGCAAAGATTTATAATTTAGGTTTTCAGAAAATTCAACTTATGAAATGTTCCAAATATAAATTTTCTCATTCAGACCCTATCCAAAGCTTATAGGTTCAACGAGAAGGATTTATTCAACCGTTGAATCCTTTGGCCACAGCTAAAAGTTTATAGGCTTCAACATTAAGAATTTCACATTTTGCAATAACTTTTAATTGAAATGCTAGAGCTGTAAAACATGCACCTATGTAGTTGGAGATGGCATCATGGATTGAATTACTAGATACAAACAAATTGTTCAATGATAAGCCATATTTTTTATTATAGATTTTAGGCATGTCATATGATCAATATTAGGAAGCCTGTATTAAGTAAATTAACAAATCAGAAAACCCAATACTGAACACTACCATCTTAAGCAAACATTGTCAACAACATGTTGCTATCTTTTTTGGCCAGGAGGAAAGAAAAACAATAAGAATCCATACAGATCTTCCAATTTTAGGTTAGTTTAGTAACTCAATCAAAATTTAATGTCTTATGAATAAATTTTTCATAAGCTTAAGTATCCTCAAAATGCAATATTAAACACCGGTTTTCCCACATCAAGCTCCCATTATTTTACCATTATATGGAAAAGTCACCTTAAATAACTAATCTTTTTCTCAACAATATGATGACCTGGAATCAAATTCCATTTGGGTATGTAACTCACTTACTACAGTTTATTGTCCAAAAAAAACCTCACTTATTAAAGTTAAAAGAGGTTATTGTATTGTACCCATAAGACTATTAAAGACAAGCTTCTGCCATAACCCAAAAATTGGGTGGCTTACTAAACAAAATGTCAACAATGGAAAGGTTAATGCTTCAAAATATTCATAATAATTTTAACAAGTCAATGTGTTTATATGTACGCAATCTTGCACTACCACTAGAGACTGTATGAACAAGGGGGGGAAAAAAGAAGCAATAAGAGAAGGTAGTGAACATAAATAAATAACAATGGGGACGATGATTCTGCTTGATTTCAAGCGATTAGCCCATTCTAAATAATTCTATACGCTCTACAGTTTTAAACCCATAGTAACAAAAACAAAACCCAAAGGGTTGAAGCAAAAAGCTTTGAATTTCATAAACAAACATGACTTTAAAAATAAAATGAATACAATAAAGAATACATAGAATGTTTCCTTACAAACCAAACAAGATTTCACTTTTTCTTCTTTATTACAGGAACAAAAAACGTACTCTCAAATTTTTACTTTTATTTATTTAGTTTTTTAAAAAAAATTCTTCCAACAAGCATACTAACCGCCAACTGAAATATCAAAAATTGATTAGAATTCATAAGATTAGCTTAAAAAAGCCCCAAATAAAACAAAATATTAGGGCCTAATCGGAAAAGTAACAGCATGCAGAAGCCAAGCAAGTATATATATATTATACATATTTCACAAATAATGATAATAATAACAATAAGAGCTAGGGATTCTGAGACTGAAAAAGAGAATGAGAAAGATCATACCTTGGCAATAAACTTTGAGCAGCGTTGCGAAAACCCTCCCAAAGAGAAAACCCGGCGCCAGAAAAACTATATGAATTTGAAACCCACCCAAAAAAAAAAAAAAAAAAAAAAGAAGAAAAAAAAAAATTTTCCTTGTTGCCAAATGTTTTGATGAGACTGTTTTGTGTGTGTGTGTGTTTTGCTTTTGTCTCTCAGGCGGAAATGGCGAGGTGGGGACAGTGAGGAACTGAGGTGTACTTGCCGAGTTTCCAAAAATTGCAAAACCAAAATTGTGCCACGTGGGACTGACCTGTGGGTCCAACTTGAAATGAAAGTTGACTATATGTTTGACTTGTACAGATGGCAGCACGTGAATGGAAGACAGTGTGGTTGGTGCTCTGCATGACGAGAATTATATGTCGAAGGATGACACGTGGGCAAGTAGGCCCCACTGGAGGAACTTTGGATGGGGACATGAGGTGGACAGGATAGATCATCATGTTTGATAACAAACTTGATCTTTACGAGGTTCCTTCCATTTCCCATATGGTCACACGTAAACAAGACAAAGATCCTCCTATGTTCAGATTTTGATATCTAATTGAGGCGAAAAAATAATAATAATAATAATAATAAAAAATAATTCTTGAATGAAGGAATTTGGATCTCTAATTAGCTTTTTAAATATCATTTTCTTTATCATTATATATATATTTTTTATAATTTGAGGGATGAAAAATTTTCATCTAAATCAAGCTTTTAATATAAATTTAAAAGTATACTTTGAATGATTTTGTTAATTGACCAACCGATCAAGTTTAGCAGCTTACAAATACCTTATAAATAAATAAATTTTAATTTAAAGTCGTCGTCTGGTTTTTTCCAAGATATTTAATGACATTTTTTTTTTTGGCTGATAATTTATTATCACATCATAATCATTATTTGTAATTGACAATCTCTATCAATCCTAGAAATATGAGTTTCAGTAAGTCGATTTATCAGCGAATAAGCAAAATTATTATCTAGAGGGGTAAATAGCTTGAATCGCTGCTATAAAACAGATTCATATTTTAGCTTCTTTACGTTTTCTTAAGATTGAGATACAATCTGAAAGAAACAATGTATTTTCAATCAATTATCAACCATGGAAAGAGTAAATTATCTAGAGATACAATCCCTTTGCTCAACACCCACCGGAGTGGATCAAATGGAAGAAAGACGCTAACCCATTACATTTGTTTGTAGGAGTTTTGGGTTCGATTCCTAACAAGTCTCATTTAAACTTTGATGTGGATCCCAAGTGTGTATATCACTGTAAGAGAGAACGATAGGAACCATAGACTAAACGGTTAACAATAAAATATTTTTTTTTTATTCACCCAAAAAAAAAAAAAAAAGCTCTAATAGTCTAAAAGTAATTTATTTCAAATATTATGAGAGGGGGAGACACAATATGGCACAAGCTACCTCAGACAACTGCTGAGACATGCAATTTTATCCGTATTTTTTTTTTTTTTTTAAACAATGGAGTTCAAAATTTGAACTATGAGATCATTATGAAAAAATGATTGTCCCTGAGCTATTCCCCCATGGACTAGAACATGAAATTAATCTATCTGCAAAACAATAAGCTTTTTAAAATTTTTGCTATGAGATGTGCCCTCTGCCTCTATGGAACACCATTAGTAGTGTACCAACTCTTTGCTGGAAATTACAGAAAGTCTTATTAATTAATTATGAATCATTCAAATATGACATACCACAAAATTTAGAATCAACCTTGATTTTATATTCATACTCTAAAGCTTAGAAACATAATTTCACTCAAGTCTTCCATGATATGAAAAGTGTTTGCCACTAAGAACACCCAGTATTAACCATCAGATGAAAGCTATCAAATTGTAACAATAATGATAGGGTCTCTACGGGCATACATGCAACATGAGGTGTAGCGTGCGACTTGGTCAACTGCAATTATTATCAGTTTCTTTGTTTATCCATGATTTTCATCTTTCTAGTACGCAGTTATTTATTTCTTTGGGATTTGTATATATCTGTATATGTTAATATGAATAGTTAAGAATGAAAAAAGTTTTATTTCTAACTAAACTCCTACCTTTATTTCTTTATCTCGTTCTCCTCTGTCTATATATTTTCTTCTCGTTCCATATAACTAATGTTCTTCTTCTTTTTTAATAAAAAGGAAGATATCATTTGGTATCATAGCCAGGTTTCAACCATGGACATGAGTCAATGAGATCTTATCATTGACTCGTGACATAAGTCAAGCTTGGATCAAATTAATGCAACCCTTCAAACGGTGCTAATTGAGCTTCAAGCCCTACGGGTCTGGAACTCACGCACTAGCCATCCTGGAATTAACCCATTTGCTGTAGTAGAAGCTTCACATCCGCCACATGCTACTCGTCCTAAAACCACACATCACCACCTTCATCAATGCCTCAAATTGTCCTTTCTGAAGTTCAATGGCAAGGAAGGACCCAACTGGCTGGGTCTACAAGGCAGAGAAATATTTTGATTTCCAAAATGTTGCACCTGGCCAGCAAATGCAATTAGCATCTTTCACACCTTGAGGGCATCGCATATTCCAATGGCATCGATGGTTGATGAAATTTCGCTGACCACTTACATGGGATGAGTTCACAGAAGCTATCTTTCATCATTTTTGTCGAACCGATTATGAAGACCCGTCAGAAGCTCTAATTCGGCTTGAACAAGCCACATCTGTTGAAGCTTACCAGGAAGTCTTTCAAAAGCTTTCACATGGAGTTGAGGCTCTGCCTGAAAATTTTCTCATTGGATGTTTTATTGTAGATCTGCAAGGCGATATCCGACTAGATGTTAAAGTAAAGCAATCGAGATCAGTGGCAGATGCTATTGGTGTTGCCAAATTGATTGGAGAGTGAAATCAATTGCAGTGGAGGAGAATTGGCTTGTTACAACAACTTGGATTGGGACCATCGCCTAAGCATGTTGAAAATCCGTCCGTTGGCCTCTTGGGCCTCCCTCCGATGGTGCAACCTCCTCCCCAATCCTCTATGGGTTTTAAACAGTTCACGGGACAGGAGGCCGAAGAGCAAAGGGCTAAGGTTTGTGTTTTTACTGTGATGAACATTACGTTCCAGGCCATCACTGCCAACACCCTCAACTTTACATGATTGATGAGGCATGATTGGGTCTCCTAAGGCCATATACGTTATCGATGAAAATGTAAAACGTATTATTTTATGAAAATGCCACTCTATAAATATTTGATTTAGAATATAAATTTTAACATATAAGATATTTAATATAATAAAATAAAATAAAAATATAATAAAATAATCCATAAATATTTAAAATTTAAACATGAAATAAATCCAATGCTTGTTAATATCAAAATATTGTAAAAATTTGTGTCTACTCCCACTTTGCTTTATTTCCTATGTTGATGTGGTTTTGATACTTCTCCACATCTAATATGTCAGAAAATAAACATACACTACTTCTTACCTTGTACTTCTTTCATGTTCATCGGGTTTTAAACAAAACTTTTACATGTTGAGGAATACTATTTTTCAATCTTCATTTTTGATGAATATTAATAATTTTGATCTTGCTTTTAGCAATATTGATAAGGAACATATATTATTTCTCTTTCCACTAAGCTTTTCATGTGGTTAACTTCAAGTTTTTGGCTGTAAAATCGACGATTACCGATAGCACCGAATTTACCAATTGCTGATGGAAATTGGTCAAGTGCACTGGTCAAGTGCAGTTATTATCAGTTTCCTTGGATTTCCATCTTTGTAGTAGGCAATTGGTTATTTCTTTGGTATTTGTATATATTGGCAGACGCTAATATAGATAGCTAAGAATGAAAGAAGATTTATTCCTAGCCAAACTCTATTTCTACCTCTTCATCTCTTACTCTTCTACCTATTTCTTCTCTTATTTTTCTATCTAAACTGCTGTTCTTTTATAATAAAAAGGACCTATCAAATAATAATGTACTTTTATCTTTTTATAGTTAAATCAATAACAGAAAACTGAATCACAAAATCAATCTCAATGCTAGAACAATTGAAACCCCAAAAAAAGGGTATTATCTCTTAATGACTGATCTTTTAAGCTACTGTTTGTGAATCATACAAGAGTCTTGCAACTTGAGAAAATTATTATTAAGGATATGGAAACTTGCATAAAGCTGATACTAGATCAATTTTGGAAGCGCTCAGCTTAAGTCAACCTCAGCGAGTTTTTGCCTTTTTTTGGCCTTGGGACTGGGACGCCACTGATGCACAGATCTTCTTCCAACACCGGATGGAGATAAGCGTGGGTATTACGACCCAGGAGGCATTTGCTGCGACGTAGTATGCGTAGTAGTAATATGAACTTGTAGCAAAGTTATCACCTTCCAGTATAGAAGTAATGAAGTACACAGCAGTTCCATACAGCTGCCCCAAAGAAATGGCAAACTGAAGTATATAGCTATATGACTTTCCAGCAGCAATAGCATATCTGCCAAGCATAAAGAACTTATCAGCATTGCAAATAACTGATGCATCTATAAAACGATATTGAACTGATGTCTAAAAAGTCGAATGTTATTTGTGCACATAAATAATGATAAACTCCATTATATTCCTCAACAAAATCTTACATTGCCAGAAGGCAAGCCGGCCCCTCTAAAACTGCAGTGATTCCTTCAACCGCAACAACTCCTGCATCCCTAGCTGCATATCTTGAATCACCTTTGCTATATTCTTTCCCTGACAATTTTTTTATGCATTACCATAACACATGAGTATAATCCACTTAAGGATAAAACATTTATAACACCATCAAACTCCACTCAGTGCACCAAATGATTTTTACAGATTTAATCAAAATAAATAAAAAGGGAACTTACAAACTTCAGACAGGTAGAAAGGAGTCTTATCCTTGTAAAATTCTGGAGAGAAAGCAAAATAACCTTCAAGTATCATGTGGGTGAGGCCTGTGAAAGCCCACCAGCACATGAGCCATCTGTCAATTCTTGATCTCTTGGGTGATCGCCCTGGAGTTGAAGAACAAACCAACAAAAAACATTCATTTTAGAATGGGAACAGACCATAGGTGGATTCACCAGAACCGAAAAGAAATCCAGTGCAAACAGAAATATTAAATTTATTGTGTGATTTGATTTGCCTGGAGTTCTTAGTGAAAGTGAAACCACAAATAAATGGACCAAAAAAAAAAAAAAAAACAAAAAAACAAAAAAAAGAAGAAGAAGAAAGAAAGAAAGTGGGTGGGTACCAGAGAGGAACCAGACAAGAAAAAACACGAGCAATGAAGACACGCCATATACCCCCACAATGGTGGACTGTGAGAGGAAGACTGGCACATATCCTTCTAGCTTTAGATCTCTTGGCACATACGGATGATCAAATTTCTCAGACCCAGATCCCCCCATTTTCACTTTCCACTTCCCACTTCCTCCTCTGTCTTACACTCGCTATGTCTGTGAGTCTCAGTCTGTAGACCTGCAAGTCAAAAGACAAAACAAGAGTTAAAAAGACAAGTGATTTTACATTGTCAACTGACATATGAGCCAGATTCGATCAAGTTAATAGACCAAGGGCCTTTGTGGTATGCAAACATTAACAATGTAATATCCATCAGGAACCGATAAGCTGCCTGGTTAAGGAGAATTTTGACAATAACATAAGTGCTTCACCAGAAGAAAAAATAAATAAATAAAAAAGGAATGGTAATTGTTGATGCATGGAGACTGAAATAATGGCCCCATTGGATGTGATAAGCAATGTCTTTAAGTGTTTGACATGTTTATCAAATAAATCAAGTTTCATGTACAAAAAACAATTTGACGTACTACATAAACTGGCTACTAAATCTAAAGATAATGTAAATAGCAAGATTCTGGGAATAACAAGAGTCAAGAGATAATATCAAACTGTACATAGATTTATAGCAGCTTTGAATTATTTCAGAAGATAAAGTTATAGAAAGATAAATTACATAGTGTTAAAGTGTAATAAATCCTGCAATATCAGCAGATGGTTCAACTTCTAATTTACTTTTTATTTCTTAAATTGAAACTCCATGCACTTAGGCCACCATTTTGGGTGAGAATGTTTCTTGCACTGGAATGGCTAGGCCATATAGAAGCATAAGAAACCAAAAGTTTCAACAGCAAGTAGAGTGCTTTCTTTAATTTGTTATTTTGAGAAAAATCAAATTCGTTTTTTTTTTTTTTTGCCCCCTCTTGAATCCCCCAACAATAACAATAATCAACCATGAAAATTCCAAACTCCAGTTATGAGATAATACACAATGACCTAACCCAACCATCGTTGACTAAGTCCATTAACTACCAAATTATCCTCCATTCCTATTCTCGCTATGGAAAATTGACTTCTCAAAATTGGTATCTACAAATCAAGTTCAAAACCGGAAACACTAAACCGCAAAAATAAAGAATCCAAAATCTGAAACCCATTACAAATATCAATCCATTGCAGCAAACTATAAAATCTAAATAGAAATCTTAAAGCAAATCGAAAACCCAAAAAACAAAACACAAAAAACAAAAATGACCCAACAAATCAAAGAGCAAGAACAAAGGAATCCGAGATCCAAACAAACCCAAAAACCACGTACTGAAGTAGAGAGAGAGAGAGAGAAAAAGAGATCGACGGAGGAGAGATGTAGTACCTTTTGGAGACAGACACGCGGATGGGTTGAATAAACTCTGTGTGAGTGTGACTATCTACGAGAGTGAGACAATTGCCGGGACAAAATTTCAAATAAAAAATGGCCACAAATACCAATATTGATATATAGTTTCCAAAATAAGAGCGAGTGAAAAATATGTCCGTTACCTTCTCTATTTGCCCCCATGTTCTTATTTTCGCCAAATCTAAATCACATGCCACTCTCGCTCTCCCTGCTTTTCTACTTTATAGTGCACATGATCCCACATCCACAAACGACTGATTAAAATTTCTTTCTTTCTTTTTTTTTTTTGATACACTTTCTTTATTTATTGGGATTTTAAAATAAAAATCGGCCTTACTTTTATTTCCTTCTTAAACAAAGTTATTTGCGTATTTTTTTAAATATATAATAAAATCTTTTTTTTCCAATGTATATAAAAAAAATTAATCAGAATATAAAAGTTTTTTCAAGAAAAAAAAGAAGAAATATAAAAGAAATTTTATTTTGTTTTGGCATTTCATCGTTTTAGTTTAAAAATTCCACTCATTTATATATATATTCTTTAGTTTATACTATATGGGGTTCCTAAATTTTGATAATGTTTTATTGTTCAAAATGGTACAAAAACAACTGCTTTTTGTGTGTTTTGGCCTCTTTTTTTTTCCTCGTTTTTATTTTTATTTTATTTTTTTTACAATATTATTTATTCAAATCTTTTTTTTTTCTACAATAGTATGCCAAAGATAAAATAGATATTTCATTTCTATTAAATACAAAGCTCCTAATCCATGATTTTGAAATCACACTGACACGGCATGGGTTCTCATGTATCTAAACCTATGACATCTCAGTATGGCACACATCACACAAGACAGCAACTAAAAAGCTACTTTTTTTTTTCTTTTCTTTTTTTAACATGAACTAATAAGTTATATATATATATATATATATATATATTTTTTTTTTATTATTATTTAAATTTTGGTATTACAATAAGCTTTCATTATTTTTTTCATAAAATTGATATTTTTCTATTAAAATTGTATTATTTGGAATAAAGTTTTTTTTTGATAAATTAAAAAAATGCTTTTTAATTTTGATCTGTTCCTCTATAATATTAGTAATATAATTTTAAAAATTAAATACAATATATTTTAAGTAAAAATAAATAAATATTTTGAAGCAATTTTCGCAGCAAGAACAAAAAATGAAATTAAAAAAAATTTTAAATTTTGGTATTACAATATGCTTTCATTATTTTCTCATAAAATTGGTATTTCTCGTCTAAAATTGTATTAATTGAAATGATCTTTTGTTTTTGATAAATTAAAAAAAATACTTTTTAATTTTGATTTATTCCTCTATAATATTAGCAATGTAATTTTATAAATTAAATGCAATATTTTTCAAGCAAAAAATATAAATAAATATTTTGAAGCACTTTTGACCACAAGAACAAAAAATAAAAAAATAAAAAACAGAATTTTGATGTTTTTTAAAAAATCATTACCAAAAAGAAAAAAACCGACACTTTTTAATAAAAGCATTAGCTTTTATAAACATTTTTAGTAATATTTTTATAAAAAAAACATTGTTAAAAATCTATACATAATAGCCAACGTTTTTATATAAAAATATTAGTTTAAAAGCATTAATATTTTTTTATTTTTTAATGATAGATTTCAAAAAACCATCGCTAAAAATCTATTTTTTATTTTTTTATTTTTTATTTTTAGTTCTTGTGGCCAAAACAAGAACAAGTTGGAAATCTGATTAAAAAAAAAAAAGTCGGCAGTGAGCAAATGAAAAAACGGAATAGGATATGATTATTTCCAGATAAATTATAACATTTATTTATTTACTTATTTTTATATCTATTTGTAAATATTATTTTATTATAAATTATTTATTTTGAAAATAATAATTATAATAATTAGTATAAAACAATCTATGATTAATAACACTAATATTATTACACATCAATACACGTGCAAAACACGTGGGCCAAACCTAGTATATATATATATATATACATACATATATATGTAATTTGACATATCTTGTATTTTAAAAAGATTATATTACTAAAAAAATAATTGTATATACAATTAAACAAGATCCTTGTTATAGATTATTTTAATAATGACTTACCTTTAAAGAGTGGTATTACTAAATCTGGTTCTCATTTACCCAATTAAAAAAAGGATTAATTTCAACTTCAATCCCTCGTATTTGATTAATATCAATTTTAATTTATGTATTTTGAAAATTTCAACTACCGTGTTTGAAATCTGTCACATTCTCTCATACATAATAATTGAAATTACTTTTACACCCTTAAAAATTAAAATTAAACTAAATAGAATTTGCAATATAATAAAATTAAATTTATTTTTAAAAAATTAAAATTTTCTCTCTCCTCTCATCTTCCTTTTCTCCTTTCTTCTTTATCTTCTACCCCAATGGGCACCGGGAATCCCTGCAAGCTCATCATTAAAAATAATAATAATAATAATAATATTAAAATAAAAGCTTGGTATTAGAAATTCCTGCTAATCCCACCCCTAAAAAGAAAAAAAAAAAAATCAATCACAAACCAAGGACAACCCAAAAAAAAAAGAAAAAAAAATCACAAACCACGAACAACCCCAAAAAAAAAAAAGAAAAAAGAAAAAAAGAGCAGTTAAAAGGTTGGCCTTAGATGGAATTTGGATGCTGTTTTGCATCACCATCTAAGCCATGATGATGTGTAAGTCCTCTGTCAAAGTTGACCAATTGCACACCGCAACACATACATACCACCCAATAGCTGTACGGGTCACAATGATAGGCTACACCGACAGTAGTTTGATTAGGGCACGTCCGCACGAACTTGAAGTCTCCGAAGCCCTCGTTGTTGTCTTCGTAGCTGAGGAAAGGAAAGGTATCAGATATGTGAGCCTTCATTAATGTTATTTATTTATTTTTCTTCTTCTTATTATTATTTTTTAAATTAATAAGAGAGAAAACCATATGTATATATTAGGAATAATTAGAAAATATACATAAATTAATACCAAGTGAGAATATACATACATACATACATACATATATATATATATATATAGATATCTTGGAGTAATTAGAGCATATAATTTGCATATATATTTACATTTATAATTAATAAAGATATATAATTATCATTAACTAATTTTAAAATACCATTAAAATAAACAAATCAAATTCAATTTAGAAGTAAAAAAAAAAGCAAAAAAATAAAAAAAATTAACTTGTCATCAAATGATACTTAAATTTATTTTATTGACTGTTAACATTAACAAAATATTCCAAACGTTAAAGAATGCATTTAAATTATTGCAAAATGTAGAGATTGAAATTGATGTTGGTCAAAATTAAAAGACAACAGCTGCAAATAATCTTGAAAAAAAATTGGGTTTTAGGCTTTGTCTGGTTTGGTAGTATAATTAGCAGCTGTCGTTTTGTGGGGTTTAGAGTTCGGGACTGAAGGGTGTTATGGTAAAAAATTGGTTGCCTAAAGCCTAGTGCATAAATTACAGCTATTGATGTAATTCTTGGTTATATGTACCAAAAAATAAATAAATAATATAATTCATGGTACAAGCAAAAAAAAAAAAAAAAAAAGGATGTAATTCATGGTTAATGAAGACACTAACATGTCATTCACACTAAAAAAAGAAAAAAATGAAAAAAGGTCATTCACACCATGCTCTGTCAATGTCATTTCTGTTTCCTTTCAGCATTCTGTTTGGTTTTAAACTAGCTTCTTACGATTTTTATTTTTATTTTTATTTTTATTTTATTTAATCTTTTAGTTTGAATTGATAAAATATAATGCTTTTTTTCCCCTTCCGTACAATTGTTTTTTAAGTATTTAGTAACTTAATTTTTAACATTACCACCTATCAAATTATTTTTAATATTATCACCTATCAAATTCAAAGAAATGAATGATTGGATCCAACAATTTTTAATTTAAAAGATTAAAAATCTCCCCATTAAAACTTCATATATATATTACAAACATCAAAATTTTACAAACTGCAATTTACTTTTTCACAAACATATTTCCAGTTCCACCACATCACTTAATATTTTGACAATTGGCAATTTAGCAAATGGAACTTGAGCAAAAAGTTATACATATATATATATATAAATACATACATACATCGACACAAACGTATATTATATATATGTATATATATTTGCTATTTCGAATGATTGAAATTTATACAAGATCAACGTGTGAAAGATAATCAAACTATACATACAGGATTAAGAGCCTAGTTCATATGGAAAAAGACTTGATTAAGCTAGCAAAGCTTGGATATTTAAGGAAATCAACATTCTAATTACATTAATTAGTAAACCTGCTACATATGCAATAAGTAGGGGCTTTGTTCCAAGAATTAGATAATTACATATGAGAGTTACCTCAACTATGACTAAGAACTCTTTCTAGGACCTTCAAACTCATAATCAAGATTCAGGAGGCCTCTGTGACTCAGGCAGGTGTTTTACATATAAATTATGTACCATTTTAACATACTCGTCGATCTTGTCAGCTGTCCAATCATCAGTGATTATGGGATCGAGATATCTGACAGTTAAAGGTGCAGGTCGAACATGTGAGCTGCCCTTCCTCCATGCTAGGTGGGTGCCTGTAAAGACCATTGGAACTATTGGCAGGCCTGATTGCAGTGCCAAATGAACAAAACCCTGGAAAGGAAACAAAGCCAACTTTCTTGTTATGCTTTTATGCAAGCATATCACCAATCTATTAAAGATCATTCCCAAGTTTTACAGTAACTTGTTAATCAAGCAAAGCAAGACTTATCAAATGTTTATGATACAGATCAGGATTTCTCAGCAGATCGCAGTTAGAATAGTTCAGAAAGACATTTATGTGTTGAACTATGAAAGGTATTGTATTTAGAATTGCCTTTTTGAAGGGAAGTAATCGTCCATTTCTTGACCTGGTGCCCTCCGGAAATATTATCAAAGAAAGGTTGTTTCTCACAACTGCATCAGCTGCCTGATCATATATAAGAGAAATAAAAAACTTCAACTATACAGACAAAATGCAACACAGAGAATGTAGAAGAGAAAAATGGATACCTCTTTCAAGGATTGAATGGCTGCAGTCGGGTTGGAGCGATCTATACGAAGATGGTTGGCCAAAATGTAAAGTTGCCCAAAAAGGGGATACCACATGATCTGCGTATAAGCTTCAACTAAGCTAATAAGTTTTACTAGTTCATCGCCTTTCAGTGAATTTAAAATGAAAATGTGTATTGTACGGAAAAATCTGTTGTATGAAAAATGTGAGCGGTGCTTTACTGTAGAGGCAGAAGCCCCTATACTACCGATTCCTGGGATGTAAACCCTGTATGCATATGCATATCATGCTGGTCTATTTGCAATTCTACTAAAAAAATTATGGCATTTTTTTCCTCTACTGTTTGTGAGACAGAAATCCATTTCTTAGTGAGGAAAGTCCCCAAAACTGAATAGAAAATGGCAAAAGATAATCTTTTGTGATCATAAGTTGAATAAACCATACATGTTGTAAACAAAACGAAGCCATATTCCATACTGTTTTGTGGGGAGGCAGGGCTAGGATCAAGAAAAACAGAATTCTACTTGATGAAGGAAACATGATATCTTTTGTGCCAAAATTAAAAATGGAACCGCCAATTGGTCCAAACCAAAAAGCACTTGATTCAAACTTCTTATGATGCATGTACAATAACTACAGAATTCAACGGTACGTCAAATAATATTTTTGGAACTAGCATTAATAATGCCTTTAAGCATTTAAAGTCTACACATACCTCTTTTTTTGCAATGCCAACAGTGCCTGTTGGAGTCAACCACATTATAAGAAAAATATCTAGAGGAGAAGCATGGTTGCAGATATAAATTGCCCTCTTATTAGAGAATTCAGAACCTTCAATCTTTCTAGGATTCCCAAGGATCCACATCTGCAATTAATATAAGTTTTCTTTTAACTTTTGAACTATGTAAGTTGCAGGAAGTTAGTATGGGAATTTTCAAACAGAGAAAAAGCTTCATACGAACAATCCACAGGTTTAAGGAAAGAAACAATTCAGCTTATAAATTATATTACAAACCAGAGAGTAAGATCCATAAGGCACTCCTAGCAAGATGTCTTTATGTTTCAGAGGATCAAACACAAACCTCTTTTTTCAAGATGAAGTCTTCATGAACTCTCTCTCTCTCTCTTTGTTGTGAATTTTGTGACCTTTCTTAGCTTTTTCCAAATATATAGTCTTCATAGTCACTTCAGTACATGTCCAGATAAGCCAACATTCATTACAACTAAGAATGTCATCTTTACTTTTTAACTCATGGACTACAAGCTTTATGTATGGATATGAAACACAAGGTAAACTAGAATGAATCATTACAGGAAAAGAATCAAGCTACTCTAGCTAGAAGCTAGTACTGCAGCGAAAAAAACATAAAAATACAAATTATATCTTGTAGAACTTTCATAATTAGAAGCAAAAAAGAGGAAAAGTGGAAACAAGAAAAAAAGATAGAGGCAAAATAAAGGTGGGGTCCTAAAAATTAACATAATTTACCAATTTTTTCCCCTAAACATACAACAACTTGAATATTATTAGGTTTCTTGTTTAAGAATCTAATTCACAGAAGGAAGATTAACATGGAAAAGTGAAAAGAAAGGATAGCTTACCAACAATCTACCAGTGACATGCCCATAAATATTTCCCTGCCTAATCCTCTCATAAGGCCATGGTAGGAGAACAAGCATAATCAATGCCCATATGAAAGTTGTAACCATCATTGTCAAGAAACAAGTGACAATTCTGATACAAGATATCAAAGCTAAAACCCATCCATCATCGTCGTCGTCGTCCTGATAAACATCGGCTTTTGGTTTCTGAGCTGCTTCTTCTTTCACCGAAACTTTTGGTTTTTCTCTATAAGTTGGAGAAGAGCTTGTGTTGAGGAAGCTTTCCAACCTCCTATTCCTCATGAATGATCCACTACCACTGTTATCCATGTCTCTTAAATGTTTAAAACTTTGACTTTGATCAATGTGAAACAGATACTACCTGAATAGAGGAAAACACAGAACTATTTATATTATCCTGTTTGGCCCATAAAAAGCATACGTTATATTACAGAGGAAAACGTAAAAACAATTCAATTTTTCTTTCATCTCTGTTGATTTCCTGAGTTTTCTGGACAACCAAACAGAATCTATAACGTAATCTTAGTCAAATAGAATCACTTACTGTAGAGAATATTCCAAAAGAAAGAACATTGAAAAAAAAAAGAAAGAAAAAAAAAAGAGACTATAATTCCGTGTATATATTGTTGGCCAAAGCAGGGCCACCACGATAACTTATAGGAATTTATAACATTCTGATTGATTGGTAGCAGACAACACCGAATGAAAATAATAGAATAGACGTGGAAAACAAAAGAAAAAAAAGCCACCCTTTTCCTTTCACTTCAATTTCCGAGAAAAATGATTCAGTAAATTCCAGTCTAAAGCTTTATCTTCGAACCAATTTGTGGCCCCAGTTAAGACCAAGACTTTAATAACATGTGGGTCTTTTATTTTCCTCTTTTCTTTTTACTCTTTTCCTACGTTTTTTTCTCAGCAGCCAAACAGATCATGGCAGCCATAGCAGTCTACATTTTTGACAATGACCCACCAAACTTTTCTTACCAATTATGACTTTGCTTCCACTTTGCCTGCCACAGAATTCTCCAGAAAAGCTTTGAAAACCAAAGTCTTCGTCCTGAAGGGCAATTCAGGAAATTGGAAAAGAAAGGAAGATAATATAATAATTATAATAATAATATTAAAAAAAATAAAATCCAATGCATTCTGACAATCTCATTTGTATTAGATATGTGGTAGTATAAAGAAAACAACAAACTCCCCAAGACGAACAATCTGTGTGATAGAAAGAGAGAGCCTCTCATTTTGATCATTTTATTATTTTATTAATTTTGTTTCCGAGACTCCGTGTCCTAAAAAACGTTGGTAATATTTGAGGTCGTTCCACATCGGGATTTTGAAAAATATACGTTTTGTTATTTTATTGATTTTTTTGGGGTATATTGTTGTTTAATCGTTGTCTAATTGAATTGTTTTGTTAAAGAGAATAAGAACCATATACTGTACTTTGGCACTACGTTGCAATATTCAGACAAAAATTCAATGAAAATCACATGTATATTCCAAAAGAGCATACATTAATTTTCCAAATGATAGCGCTTTTTTTTCTTTCTTTCTTTTTTTTTTTTTTAAAGATAATAATATTATTTTATTATTTTATTATTTGTTCATAATTTCTTCATTATCATTAATATCTTAAAAAACAATTTAAAAACAAAGAAATATTAAATATATATTTAATTATAATGAAATTATTAAAAAAATTATATTTATAGTCAATTTGGTTTAGATTAAAAAATCATCAAATCGAACTGAACCGATGAATCATAACGCAAAAAAGTCTACAAGCTCACCATTTCACCAATATCTAAAAGGCTAACAATTTAGCAGCCAACTTTATGACTGGGCTCTGTGTAATCCAAGAATGGGCCTCATGCATAACAATCCGTGAAAAATATGGGCTTCAATTCCGACAAAGTTTGGGCTCCCATTTCTAGACCTTCAAAAAAATGGATAAGTGGCTATTGGAGATCATATGAGTCACACCTTTGGGTCCGTTTGAATACTAAAGTGAACCAAATTGAATTGGTGTATTTTTAAATTTGGTCCAATTAAATTTGGATAAATTTAAAATAATTCAATTTCTTGTCATCACTCTGGCATTATTAAATTTAAAGTTGGCTGGTCAAATTAAGATTTATTTTCTAGTTATTGGGATATGAGAATTGAGGATTATCAAAATAAGATTATAAAATTAATTGAAAAGGAAGCAAATTGAAACAGGTATAAAATTAAGTTTAGTGTATTTTGTAAGTTTCCCAAAAAGAAATAATTGACAAAAATCATAAAACAAGAAGAAGGAAAACATAAGCATCAACAAGCCTATAACCTCAACATTTCAATTTCAAAAATCAACTAAAGGGAAATTACTATGACCAAAAAAAAGCTTAATAAAACTATAAAAATTGGTTCCAAATCTTACAAAGAACATAAAATATGCTGTTCCATGCTACAAGAAGATAAAATATGCTGAACATATCATAATTTTCAGTGAACCATAGATGGTTCACCACCTCCTCTGAATTATATAACCTCATGGAGGAATCAATTGACCACATGACAGAGCCATCACTCTCCGTTTTCTTCTCCATTTTCCCAGAAATATGGATCTCATTCAAATCTTGACAATCCTCCAAGTTTTGATTCAAAAGCTGTTTGCGCTCATTGAGGAAGATCCAAACAGCATTTTTGTGTATGAACGCATTTTTTATACTAAATATTCTGGCTGCTTCAGACTCTTCGCTATGACAATAAAATTATGTTGGTTTAGCCTGAAATCTCCAAGGAACACGCATAAACCATAAGAATACCTGTAAATCAGCTCTTCCATGTATTTCCACTTCCTCAATGCTTGTAACAGAGCAGCTTTTGTCAACGATGAGGCATTTGGTAGGACAGCTCTTTTCTTAAGTCTTGGTGACCTGTGTCATGTTCAAAGAGGCAAAATTATAAGTAAAAAATTTGCAGTTTTAAGAAGCAAAATAGTGAATTGGGTAAAAGAAAAATTATTTAGAAAAATGATAATATATTATACCTGTTGGCAACAAAGCTCAAGTGTTCATCATGAAAATACATATGAGGAAATTTGATGTTTGTAATACATCTTTGTTCATCATGTTAAATAAATTAATTAAATGTGGACTTTGCATAATCAATTTCTCATTTACAGGGCCTATTTATACCATTAATGAGACTGGCTTATTTTATTATTTGTAGTAAGGCCTTGGTCACACACTCTCTATAAGACTTTAGTTGGCCCATTGGATTGGAAGACCGACTCTCATTATAAGCCCATTGACTTGCACAGACTATAAAAGGGTCTAGGATAAGCAAACAACATATACTGTATTTTTATTATTGAGATTAGGGTTATCAGAGATCTGAGAGTGGTTTGAGAGTAGTGTGTCCATAGGCATTATTTTACATTGTTTTCTGTTTTGCAGATAGTAGATTGATAGTTTATCAACGGCTGCCTTCGGAGGTTAGTATTTTATACTTGATTGGAATTTATTATGGGTATTAAGATCTTTAAAATTCTAACAATTGGTATCAAAGCATGGTTAATATGTATAATAAATTTCATGTGATTATTCGGATTATTACTGTATGTTCGGCCATTAAATAATCTATACATGTTTTTTGTTTATTTTTCCTTTTTCTCCGATTCGAATACATGTGTAGATTAAGAGAATCAAAATTACATATCTTGTGAATATATAAGATTCATGCCTGATTGTGTTTGTGATGTTTATATATTTGCTGGAATCTGTGTGATAATACTTTCGATTATGTATGCATATCTATATATAACCCGATTGCTATTTCTTCATTAAAAAAAAAAAAAAAAATCAAACCCTTAAAATATGAATAATGGTTATTGATGCTATTTGAAAATTGGGCTATGTTTTATTGGTGTTTATGGATTGCATGTAGTAGTTTAGACTAATCAATTTAGTTCAAAACCTTGTAAAAAACTATTGATTTTGAACCTTCCATGGCCGAATATAAACCTTGCTTGGGTGTTTATTTTGGGTTGATTTTGAATCAAATTGATTTGTGGGAAACGTTGCCCAAGGGAAGACGAAACTATCGTCGCTGGTATTTCCGGAAACGAAGTCCGGAATGGCGAGATAGAGCCGGGTAGGAAATCAGGTCGCGGGACCCGTACAGGTTGGAATCGGGTCAGACCCGACCCGGCTAGCTGAGGAAGAAAGTGCGAATGACGTGCCGTTTTGGGCTAACTGCTGACGTCAGCAGGCAAAAAAAAAAAAAACTTATTTATTTTTATTCTCTTTTATTTTTTTAATTTTTTAATTATTGATTTATTTGTTGTTTATTTATTAATTAATTTAATGATTCAATTGTTCAATTTATTTATTTATTGTTTATTTATTTGTTTAATTATCACATTCCAATTTTATTAAATTAAATTAAATATTTGTGATTGGAAAATTGGATTGTGTGAGCTTACCCAAAGAGGCTTTGTGCCTAGTTGGTATAGTAGTGTGGGATTTTAGGTACTCACCTGTCGTGAGACTTATTTTGTTTGCATTATGTGTACCAATGTAATGTGTGTTGGCATAGTGGATGGGTTATCTTTTATTTACGTATATCATGAAATTGCCAATTTGTTAATTATCTCCCACTTATTAACTAGGGTCTATACAGGTAATTAGGCTACCCTATCGGTGGTTTTAGTTGCTTTGTATGACGTCTGGAATGGCAGTGGAAGTTGATTGAATACCATGAATCGCAGGTTTTGGGTTACCCTGTCGGTGATTCAGTTCAATGCATTTGATTATGGTTATTTGGTTAACTGTCCCTGACCCGTGTAACGTATATTATATATATGTATATATATTTGCTATTTCGAATGATTGAAATTTATACAAGATCAACGTGTGAAAGATAATCAAACTATACATACAGGATTAAGAGCCTAGTTCATATGGAAAAAGACTTGATTAAGCTAGCAAAGCTTGGATATTTAAGGAAATCAACATTCTAATTACATTAATTAGTAAACCTGCTACATATGCAATAAGTAGGGGCTTTGTTCCAAGAATTAGATAATTACATATGAGAGTTACCTCAACTATGACTAAGAACTCTTTCTAGGACCTTCAAACTCATAATCAAGATTCAGGAGGCCTCTGTGACTCAGGCAGGTGTTTTACATATAAATTATGTACCATTTTAACATACTCGTCGATCTTGTCAGCTGTCCAATCATCAGTGATTATGGGATCGAGATATCTGACAGTTAAAGGTGCAGGTCGAACATGTGAGCTGCCCTTCCTCCATGCTAGGTGGGTGCCTGTAAAGACCATTGGAACTATTGGCAGGCCTGATTGCAGTGCCAAATGAACAAAACCCTGGAAAGGAAACAAAGCCAACTTTCTTGTTATGCTTTTATGCAAGCATATCACCAATCTATTAAAGATCATTCCCAAGTTTTACAGTAACTTGTTAATCAAGCAAAGCAAGACTTATCAAATGTTTATGATACAGATCAGGATTTCTCAGCAGATCGCAGTTAGAATAGTTCAGAAAGACATTTATGTGTTGAACTATGAAAGGTATTGTATTTAGAATTGCCTTTTTGAAGGGAAGTAATCGTCCATTTCTTGACCTGGTGCCCTCCGGAAATATTATCAAAGAAAGGTTGTTTCTCACAACTGCATCAGCTGCCTGATCATATATAAGAGAAATAAAAAACTTCAACTATACAGACAAAATGCAACACAGAGAATGTAGAAGAGAAAAATGGATACCTCTTTCAAGGATTGAATGGCTGCAGTCGGGTTGGAGCGATCTATACGAAGATGGTTGGCCAAAATGTAAAGTTGCCCAAAAAGGGGATACCACATGATCTGCGTATAAGCTTCAACTAAGCTAATAAGTTTTACTAGTTCATCGCCTTTCAGTGAATTTAAAATGAAAATGTGTATTGTACGGAAAAATCTGTTGTATGAAAAATGTGAGCGGTGCTTTACTGTAGAGGCAGAAGCCCCTATACTACCGATTCCTGGGATGTAAACCCTGTATGCATATGCATATCATGCTGGTCTATTTGCAATTCTACTAAAAAAATTATGGCATTTTTTTCCTCTACTGTTTGTGAGACAGAAATCCATTTCTTAGTGAGGAAAGTCCCCAAAACTGAATAGAAAATGGCAAAAGATAATCTTTTGTGATCATAAGTTGAATAAACCATACATGTTGTAAACAAAACGAAGCCATATTCCATACTGTTTTGTGGGGAGGCAGGGCTAGGATCAAGAAAAACAGAATTCTACTTGATGAAGGAAACATGATATCTTTTGTGCCAAAATTAAAAATGGAACCGCCAATTGGTCCAAACCAAAAAGCACTTGATTCAAACTTCTTATGATGCATGTACAATAACTACAGAATTCAACGGTACGTCAAATAATATTTTTGGAACTAGCATTAATAATGCCTTTAAGCATTTAAAGTCTACACATACCTCTTTTTTTGCAATGCCAACAGTGCCTGTTGGAGTCAACCACATTATAAGAAAAATATCTAGAGGAGAAGCATGGTTGCAGATATAAATTGCCCTCTTATTAGAGAATTCAGAACCTTCAATCTTTCTAGGATTCCCAAGGATCCACATCTGCAATTAATATAAGTTTTCTTTTAACTTTTGAACTATGTAAGTTGCAGGAAGTTAGTATGGGAATTTTCAAACAGAGAAAAAGCTTCATACGAACAATCCACAGGTTTAAGGAAAGAAACAATTCAGCTTATAAATTATATTACAAACCAGAGAGTAAGATCCATAAGGCACTCCTAGCAAGATGTCTTTATGTTTCAGAGGATCAAACACAAACCTCTTTTTTCAAGATGAAGTCTTCATGAACTCTCTCTCTCTCTCTTTGTTGTGAATTTTGTGACCTTTCTTAGCTTTTTCCAAATATATAGTCTTCATAGTCACTTCAGTACATGTCCAGATAAGCCAACACTCATTACAACTAAGAATGTCATCTTTACTTTTTAACTCATGGACTACAAGCTTTATGTATGGATATGAAACACAAGGTAAACTAGAATGAATCATTACAGGAAAAGAATCAAGCTACTCTAGCTAGAAGCTAGTACTGCAGCGAAAAAAACATAAAAATACAAATTATATCTTGTAGAACTTTCATAATTAGAAGCAAAAAAGAGGAAAAGTGGAAACAAGAAAAAAAGATAGAGGCAAAATAAAGGTGGGGTCCTAAAAATTAACATAATTTACCAATTTTTTCCCCTAAACATACAACAACTTGAATATTATTAGGTTTCTTGTTTAAGAATCTAATTCACAGAAGGAAGATTAACATGGAAAAGTGAAAAGAAAGGATAGCTTACCAACAATCTACCAGTGACATGCCCATAAATATTTCCCTGCCTAATCCTCTCATAAGGCCATGGTAGGAGAACAAGCATAATCAATGCCCATATGAAAGTTGTAACCATCATTGTCAAGAAACAAGTGACAATTCTGATACAAGATATCAAAGCTAAAACCCATCCATCATCGTCGTCGTCGTCCTGATAAACATCGGCTTTTGGTTTCTGAGCTGCTTCTTCTTTCACCGAAACTTTTGGTTTTTCTCTATAAGTTGGAGAAGAGCTTGTGTTGAGGAAGCTTTCCAACCTCCTATTCCTCATGAATGATCCACTACCACTGTTATCCATGTCTCTTAAATGTTTAAAACTTTGACTTTGATCAATGTGAAACAGATACTACCTGAATAGAGGAAAACACAGAACTATTTATATTATCCTGTTTGGCCCATAAAAAGCATACGTTATATTACAGAGGAAAACGTAAAAACAATTCAATTTTTCTTTCATCTCTGTTGATTTCCTGAGTTTTCTGGACAACCAAACAGAATCTATAACGTAATCTTAGTCAAATAGAATCACTTACTGTAGAGAATATTCCAAAAGAAAGAACATTGAAAAAAAAAAGAAAGAAAAAAAAAAGAGACTATAATTCCGTGTATATATTGTTGGCCAAAGCAGGGCCACCACGATAACTTATAGGAATTTATAACATTCTGATTGATTGGTAGCAGACAACACCGAATGAAAATAATAGAATAGACGTGGAAAACAAAAGAAAAAAAAGCCACCCTTTTCCTTTCACTTCAATTTCCGAGAAAAATGATTCAGTAAATTCCAGTCTAAAGCTTTATCTTCGAACCAATTTGTGGCCCCAGTTAAGACCAAGACTTTAATAACATGTGGGTCTTTTATTTTCCTCTTTTCTTTTTACTCTTTTCCTACGTTTTTTTCTCAGCAGCCAAACAGATCATGGCAGCCATAGCAGTCTACATTTTTGACAATGACCCACCAAACTTTTCTTACCAATTATGACTTTGCTTCCACTTTGCCTGCCACAGAATTCTCCAGAAAAGCTTTGAAAACCAAAGTCTTCGTCCTGAAGGGCAATTCAGGAAATTGGAAAAGAAAGGAAGATAATATAATAATTATAATAATAATATTAAAAAAAATAAAATCCAATGCATTCTGACAATCTCATTTGTATTAGATATGTGGTAGTATAAAGAAAACAACAAACTCCCCAAGACGAACAATCTGTGTGATAGAAAGAGAGAGCCTCTCATTTTGATCATTTTATTATTTTATTAATTTTGTTTCCGAGACTCCGTGTCCTAAAAAACGTTGGTAATATTTGAGGTCGTTCCACATCGGGATTTTGAAAAATATACGTTTTGTTATTTTATTGATTTTTTTGGGGTATATTGTTGTTTAATCGTTGTCTAATTGAATTGTTTTGTTAAAGAGAATAAGAACCATATACTGTACTTTGGCACTACGTTGCAATATTCAGACAAAAATTCAATGAAAATCACATGTATATTCCAAAAGAGCATACATTAATTTTCCAAATGATAGCGCTTTTTTTTCTTTCTTTCTTTTTTTTTTTTTTAAAGATAATAATATTATTTTATTATTTTATTATTTGTTCATAATTTCTTCATTATCATTAATATCTTAAAAAACAATTTAAAAACAAAGAAATATTAAATATATATTTAATTATAATGAAATTATTAAAAAAATTATATTTATAGTCAATTTGGTTTAGATTAAAAAATCATCAAATCGAACTGAACCGATGAATCATAACGCAAAAAAGTCTACAAGCTCACCATTTCACCAATATCTAAAAGGCTAACAATTTAGCAGCCAACTTTATGACTGGGCTCTGTGTAATCCAAGAATGGGCCTCATGCATAACAATCCGTGAAAAATATGGGCTTCAATTCCGACAAAGTTTGGGCTCCCATTTCTAGACCTTCAAAAAAATGGATAAGTGGCTATTGGAGATCATATGAGTCACACCTTTGGGTCCGTTTGAATACTAAAGTGAACCAAATTGAATTGGTGTATTTTTAAATTTGGTCCAATTAAATTTGGATAAATTTAAAATAATTCAATTTCTTGTCATCACTCTGGCATTATTAAATTTAAAGTTGGCTGGTCAAATTAAGATTTATTTTCTAGTTATTGGGATATGAGAATTGAGGATTATCAAAATAAGATTATAAAATTAATTGAAAAGGAAGCAAATTGAAACAGGTATAAAATTAAGTTTAGTGTATTTTGTAAGTTTCCCAAAAAGAAATAATTGACAAAAATCATAAAACAAGAAGAAGGAAAACATAAGCATCAACAAGCCTATAACCTCAACATTTCAATTTCAAAAATCAACTAAAGGGAAATTACTATGACCAAAAAAAAGCTTAATAAAACTATAAAAATTGGTTCCAAATCTTACAAAGAACATAAAATATGCTGTTCCATGCTACAAGAAGATAAAATATGCTGAACATATCATAATTTTCAGTGAACCATAGATGGTTCACCACCTCCTCTGAATTATATAACCTCATGGAGGAATCAATTGACCACATGACAGAGCCATCACTCTCCGTTTTCTTCTCCATTTTCCCAGAAATATGGATCTCATTCAAATCTTGACAATCCTCCAAGTTTTGATTCAAAAGCTGTTTGCGCTCATTGAGGAAGATCCAAACAGCATTTTTGTGTATGAACGCATTTTTTATACTAAATATTCTGGCTGCTTCAGACTCTTCGCTATGACAATAAAATTATGTTGGTTTAGCCTGAAATCTCCAAGGAACACGCATAAACCATAAGAATACCTGTAAATCAGCTCTTCCATGTATTTCCACTTCCTCAATGCTTGTAACAGAGCAGCTTTTGTCAACGATGAGGCATTTGGTAGGACAGCTCTTTTCTTAAGTCTTGGTGACCTGTGTCATGTTCAAAGAGGCAAAATTATAAGTAAAAAATTTGCAGTTTTAAGAAGCAAAATAGTGAATTGGGTAAAAGAAAAATTATTTAGAAAAATGATAATATATTATACCTGTTGGCAACAAAGCTCAAGTGTTCATCATGAAAATACATATGAGGAAATTTGATGTTTGTAATACATCTTTGTTCATCATGTTAAATAAATTAATTAAATGTGGACTTTGCATAATCAATTTCTCATTTACAGGGCCTATTTATACCATTAATGAGACTGGCTTATTTTATTATTTGTAGTAAGGCCTTGGTCACACACTCTCTATAAGACTTTAGTTGGCCCATTGGATTGGAAGACCGACTCTCATTATAAGCCCATTGACTTGCACAGACTATAAAAGGGTCTAGGATAAGCAAACAACATATACTGTATTTTTATTATTGAGATTAGGGTTATCAGAGATCTGAGAGTGGTTTGAGAGTAGTGTGTCCATAGGCATTATTTTACATTGTTTTCTGTTTTGCAGATAGTAGATTGATAGTTTATCAACGGCTGCCTTCGGAGGTTAGTATTTTATACTTGATTGGAATTTATTATGGGTATTAAGATCTTTAAAATTCTAACAATTGGTATCAAAGCATGGTTAATATGTATAATAAATTTCATGTGATTATTCGGATTATTACTGTATGTTCGGCCATTAAATAATCTATACATGTTTTTTGTTTATTTTTCCTTTTTCTCCGATTCGAATACATGTGTAGATTAAGAGAATCAAAATTACATATCTTGTGAATATATAAGATTCATGCCTGATTGTGTTTGTGATGTTTATATATTTGCTGGAATCTGTGTGATAATACTTTCGATTATGTATGCATATCTATATATAACCCGATTGCTATTTCTTCATTAAAAAAAAAAAAAAAAATCAAACCCTTAAAATATGAATAATGGTTATTGATGCTATTTGAAAATTGGGCTATGTTTTATTGGTGTTTATGGATTGCATGTAGTAGTTTAGACTAATCAATTTAGTTCAAAACCTTGTAAAAAACTATTGATTTTGAACCTTCCATGGCCGAATATAAACCTTGCTTGGGTGTTTATTTTGGGTTGATTTTGAATCAAATTGATTTGTGGGAAACGTTGCCCAAGGGAAGACGAAACTATCGTCGCTGGTATTTCCGGAAACGAAGTCCGGAATGGCGAGATAGAGCCGGGTAGGAAATCAGGTCGCGGGACCCGTACAGGTTGGAATCGGGTCAGACCCGACCCGGCTAGCTGAGGAAGAAAGTGCGAATGACGTGCCGTTTTGGGCTAACTGCTGACGTCAGCAGGCAAAAAAAAAAAAAACTTATTTATTTTTATTCTCTTTTATTTTTTTAATTTTTTAATTATTGATTTATTTGTTGTTTATTTATTAATTAATTTAATGATTCAATTGTTCAATTTATTTATTTATTGTTTATTTATTTGTTTAATTATCACATTCCAATTTTATTAAATTAAATTAAATATTTGTGATTGGAAAATTGGATTGTGTGAGCTTACCCAAAGAGGCTTTGTGCCTAGTTGGTATAGTAGTGTGGGATTTTAGGTACTCACCTGTCGTGAGACTTATTTTGTTTGCATTATGTGTACCAATGTAATGTGTGTTGGCATAGTGGATGGGTTATCTTTTATTTACGTATATCATGAAATTGCCAATTTGTTAATTATCTCCCACTTATTAACTAGGGTCTATACAGGTAATTAGGCTACCCTATCGGTGGTTTTAGTTGCTTTGTATGACGTCTGGAATGGCAGTGGAAGTTGATTGAATACCATGAATCGCAGGTTTTGGGTTACCCTGTCGGTGATTCAGTTCAATGCATTTGATTATGGTTATTTGGTTAACTGTCCCTGACCCGTGTAACGTATATTATATATATGTATATATATTTGCTATTTCGAATGATTGAAATTTATACAAGATCAACGTGTGAAAGATAATCAAACTATACATACAGGATTAAGAGCCTAGTTCATATGGAAAAAGACTTGATTAAGCTAGCAAAGCTTGGATATTTAAGGAAATCAACATTCTAATTACATTAATTAGTAAACCTGCTACATATGCAATAAGTAGGGGCTTTGTTCCAAGAATTAGATAATTACATATGAGAGTTACCTCAACTATGACTAAGAACTCTTTCTAGGACCTTCAAACTCATAATCAAGATTCAGGAGGCCTCTGTGACTCAGGCAGGTGTTTTACATATAAATTATGTACCATTTTAACATACTCGTCGATCTTGTCAGCTGTCCAATCATCAGTGATTATGGGATCGAGATATCTGACAGTTAAAGGTGCAGGTCGAACATGTGAGCTGCCCTTCCTCCATGCTAGGTGGGTGCCTGTAAAGACCATTGGAACTATTGGCAGGCCTGATTGCAGTGCCAAATGAACAAAACCCTGGAAAGGAAACAAAGCCAACTTTCTTGTTATGCTTTTATGCAAGCATATCACCAATCTATTAAAGATCATTCCCAAGTTTTACAGTAACTTGTTAATCAAGCAAAGCAAGACTTATCAAATGTTTATGATACAGATCAGGATTTCTCAGCAGATCGCAGTTAGAATAGTTCAGAAAGACATTTATGTGTTGAACTATGAAAGGTATTGTATTTAGAATTGCCTTTTTGAAGGGAAGTAATCGTCCATTTCTTGACCTGGTGCCCTCCGGAAATATTATCAAAGAAAGGTTGTTTCTCACAACTGCATCAGCTGCCTGATCATATATAAGAGAAATAAAAAACTTCAACTATACAGACAAAATGCAACACAGAGAATGTAGAAGAGAAAAATGGATACCTCTTTCAAGGATTGAATGGCTGCAGTCGGGTTGGAGCGATCTATACGAAGATGGTTGGCCAAAATGTAAAGTTGCCCAAAAAGGGGATACCACATGATCTGCGTATAAGCTTCAACTAAGCTAATAAGTTTTACTAGTTCATCGCCTTTCAGTGAATTTAAAATGAAAATGTGTATTGTACGGAAAAATCTGTTGTATGAAAAATGTGAGCGGTGCTTTACTGTAGAGGCAGAAGCCCCTATACTACCGATTCCTGGGATGTAAACCCTGTATGCATATGCATATCATGCTGGTCTATTTGCAATTCTACTAAAAAAATTATGGCATTTTTTTCCTCTACTGTTTGTGAGACAGAAATCCATTTCTTAGTGAGGAAAGTCCCCAAAACTGAATAGAAAATGGCAAAAGATAATCTTTTGTGATCATAAGTTGAATAAACCATACATGTTGTAAACAAAACGAAGCCATATTCCATACTGTTTTGTGGGGAGGCAGGGCTAGGATCAAGAAAAACAGAATTCTACTTGATGAAGGAAACATGATATCTTTTGTGCCAAAATTAAAAATGGAACCGCCAATTGGTCCAAACCAAAAAGCACTTGATTCAAACTTCTTATGATGCATGTACAATAACTACAGAATTCAACGGTACGTCAAATAATATTTTTGGAACTAGCATTAATAATGCCTTTAAGCATTTAAAGTCTACACATACCTCTTTTTTTGCAATGCCAACAGTGCCTGTTGGAGTCAACCACATTATAAGAAAAATATCTAGAGGAGAAGCATGGTTGCAGATATAAATTGCCCTCTTATTAGAGAATTCAGAACCTTCAATCTTTCTAGGATTCCCAAGGATCCACATCTGCAATTAATATAAGTTTTCTTTTAACTTTTGAACTATGTAAGTTGCAGGAAGTTAGTATGGGAATTTTCAAACAGAGAAAAAGCTTCATACGAACAATCCACAGGTTTAAGGAAAGAAACAATTCAGCTTATAAATTATATTACAAACCAGAGAGTAAGATCCATAAGGCACTCCTAGCAAGATGTCTTTATGTTTCAGAGGATCAAACACAAACCTCTTTTTTCAAGATGAAGTCTTCATGAACTCTCTCTCTCTCTCTTTGTTGTGAATTTTGTGACCTTTCTTAGCTTTTTCCAAATATATAGTCTTCATAGTCACTTCAGTACATGTCCAGATAAGCCAACATTCATTACAACTAAGAATGTCATCTTTACTTTTTAACTCATGGACTACAAGCTTTATGTATGGATATGAAACACAAGGTAAACTAGAATGAATCATTACAGGAAAAGAATCAAGCTACTCTAGCTAGAAGCTAGTACTGCAGCGAAAAAAACATAAAAATACAAATTATATCTTGTAGAACTTTCATAATTAGAAGCAAAAAAGAGGAAAAGTGGAAACAAGAAAAAAAGATAGAGGCAAAATAAAGGTGGGGTCCTAAAAATTAACATAATTTACCAATTTTTTCCCCTAAACATACAACAACTTGAATATTATTAGGTTTCTTGTTTAAGAATCTAATTCACAGAAGGAAGATTAACATGGAAAAGTGAAAAGAAAGGATAGCTTACCAACAATCTACCAGTGACATGCCCATAAATATTTCCCTGCCTAATCCTCTCATAAGGCCATGGTAGGAGAACAAGCATAATCAATGCCCATATGAAAGTTGTAACCATCATTGTCAAGAAACAAGTGACAATTCTGATACAAGATATCAAAGCTAAAACCCATCCATCATCGTCGTCGTCGTCCTGATAAACATCGGCTTTTGGTTTCTGAGCTGCTTCTTCTTTCACCGAAACTTTTGGTTTTTCTCTATAAGTTGGAGAAGAGCTTGTGTTGAGGAAGCTTTCCAACCTCCTATTCCTCATGAATGATCCACTACCACTGTTATCCATGTCTCTTAAATGTTTAAAACTTTGACTTTGATCAATGTGAAACAGATACTACCTGAATAGAGGAAAACACAGAACTATTTATATTATCCTGTTTGGCCCATAAAAAGCATACGTTATATTACAGAGGAAAACGTAAAAACAATTCAATTTTTCTTTCATCTCTGTTGATTTCCTGAGTTTTCTGGACAACCAAACAGAATCTATAACGTAATCTTAGTCAAATAGAATCACTTACTGTAGAGAATATTCCAAAAGAAAGAACATTGAAAAAAAAAAGAAAGAAAAAAAAAAGAGACTATAATTCCGTGTATATATTGTTGGCCAAAGCAGGGCCACCACGATAACTTATAGGAATTTATAACATTCTGATTGATTGGTAGCAGACAACACCGAATGAAAATAATAGAATAGACGTGGAAAACAAAAGAAAAAAAAGCCACCCTTTTCCTTTCACTTCAATTTCCGAGAAAAATGATTCAGTAAATTCCAGTCTAAAGCTTTATCTTCGAACCAATTTGTGGCCCCAGTTAAGACCAAGACTTTAATAACATGTGGGTCTTTTATTTTCCTCTTTTCTTTTTACTCTTTTCCTACGTTTTTTTCTCAGCAGCCAAACAGATCATGGCAGCCATAGCAGTCTACATTTTTGACAATGACCCACCAAACTTTTCTTACCAATTATGACTTTGCTTCCACTTTGCCTGCCACAGAATTCTCCAGAAAAGCTTTGAAAACCAAAGTCTTCGTCCTGAAGGGCAATTCAGGAAATTGGAAAAGAAAGGAAGATAATATAATAATTATAATAATAATATTAAAAAAAATAAAATCCAATGCATTCTGACAATCTCATTTGTATTAGATATGTGGTAGTATAAAGAAAACAACAAACTCCCCAAGACGAACAATCTGTGTGATAGAAAGAGAGAGCCTCTCATTTTGATCATTTTATTATTTTATTAATTTTGTTTCCGAGACTCCGTGTCCTAAAAAACGTTGGTAATATTTGAGGTCGTTCCACATCGGGATTTTGAAAAATATACGTTTTGTTATTTTATTGATTTTTTTGGGGTATATTGTTGTTTAATCGTTGTCTAATTGAATTGTTTTGTTAAAGAGAATAAGAACCATATACTGTACTTTGGCACTACGTTGCAATATTCAGACAAAAATTCAATGAAAATCACATGTATATTCCAAAAGAGCATACATTAATTTTCCAAATGATAGCGCTTTTTTTTCTTTCTTTCTTTTTTTTTTTTTTAAAGATAATAATATTATTTTATTATTTTATTATTTGTTCATAATTTCTTCATTATCATTAATATCTTAAAAAACAATTTAAAAACAAAGAAATATTAAATATATATTTAATTATAATGAAATTATTAAAAAAATTATATTTATAGTCAATTTGGTTTAGATTAAAAAATCATCAAATCGAACTGAACCGATGAATCATAACGCAAAAAAGTCTACAAGCTCACCATTTCACCAATATCTAAAAGGCTAACAATTTAGCAGCCAACTTTATGACTGGGCTCTGTGTAATCCAAGAATGGGCCTCATGCATAACAATCCGTGAAAAATATGGGCTTCAATTCCGACAAAGTTTGGGCTCCCATTTCTAGACCTTCAAAAAAATGGATAAGTGGCTATTGGAGATCATATGAGTCACACCTTTGGGTCCGTTTGAATACTAAAGTGAACCAAATTGAATTGGTGTATTTTTAAATTTGGTCCAATTAAATTTGGATAAATTTAAAATAATTCAATTTCTTGTCATCACTCTGGCATTATTAAATTTAAAGTTGGCTGGTCAAATTAAGATTTATTTTCTAGTTATTGGGATATGAGAATTGAGGATTATCAAAATAAGATTATAAAATTAATTGAAAAGGAAGCAAATTGAAACAGGTATAAAATTAAGTTTAGTGTATTTTGTAAGTTTCCCAAAAAGAAATAATTGACAAAAATCATAAAACAAGAAGAAGGAAAACATAAGCATCAACAAGCCTATAACCTCAACATTTCAATTTCAAAAATCAACTAAAGGGAAATTACTATGACCAAAAAAAAGCTTAATAAAACTATAAAAATTGGTTCCAAATCTTACAAAGAACATAAAATATGCTGTTCCATGCTACAAGAAGATAAAATATGCTGAACATATCATAATTTTCAGTGAACCATAGATGGTTCACCACCTCCTCTGAATTATATAACCTCATGGAGGAATCAATTGACCACATGACAGAGCCATCACTCTCCGTTTTCTTCTCCATTTTCCCAGAAATATGGATCTCATTCAAATCTTGACAATCCTCCAAGTTTTGATTCAAAAGCTGTTTGCGCTCATTGAGGAAGATCCAAACAGCATTTTTGTGTATGAACGCATTTTTTATACTAAATATTCTGGCTGCTTCAGACTCTTCGCTATGACAATAAAATTATGTTGGTTTAGCCTGAAATCTCCAAGGAACACGCATAAACCATAAGAATACCTGTAAATCAGCTCTTCCATGTATTTCCACTTCCTCAATGCTTGTAACAGAGCAGCTTTTGTCAACGATGAGGCATTTGGTAGGACAGCTCTTTTCTTAAGTCTTGGTGACCTGTGTCATGTTCAAAGAGGCAAAATTATAAGTAAAAAATTTGCAGTTTTAAGAAGCAAAATAGTGAATTGGGTAAAAGAAAAATTATTTAGAAAAATGATAATATATTATACCTGTTGGCAACAAAGCTCAAGTGTTCATCATGAAAATACATATGAGGAAATTTGATGTTTGTAATACATCTTTGTTCATCATGTTAAATAAATTAATTAAATGTGGACTTTGCATAATCAATTTCTCATTTACAGGGCCTATTTATACCATTAATGAGACTGGCTTATTTTATTATTTGTAGTAAGGCCTTGGTCACACACTCTCTATAAGACTTTAGTTGGCCCATTGGATTGGAAGACCGACTCTCATTATAAGCCCATTGACTTGCACAGACTATAAAAGGGTCTAGGATAAGCAAACAACATATACTGTATTTTTATTATTGAGATTAGGGTTATCAGAGATCTGAGAGTGGTTTGAGAGTAGTGTGTCCATAGGCATTATTTTACATTGTTTTCTGTTTTGCAGATAGTAGATTGATAGTTTATCAACGGCTGCCTTCGGAGGTTAGTATTTTATACTTGATTGGAATTTATTATGGGTATTAAGATCTTTAAAATTCTAACAATTGGTATCAAAGCATGGTTAATATGTATAATAAATTTCATGTGATTATTCGGATTATTACTGTATGTTCGGCCATTAAATAATCTATACATGTTTTTTGTTTATTTTTCCTTTTTCTCCGATTCGAATACATGTGTAGATTAAGAGAATCAAAATTACATATCTTGTGAATATATAAGATTCATGCCTGATTGTGTTTGTGATGTTTATATATTTGCTGGAATCTGTGTGATAATACTTTCGATTATGTATGCATATCTATATATAACCCGATTGCTATTTCTTCATTAAAAAAAAAAAAAAAAATCAAACCCTTAAAATATGAATAATGGTTATTGATGCTATTTGAAAATTGGGCTATGTTTTATTGGTGTTTATGGATTGCATGTAGTAGTTTAGACTAATCAATTTAGTTCAAAACCTTGTAAAAAACTATTGATTTTGAACCTTCCATGGCCGAATATAAACCTTGCTTGGGTGTTTATTTTGGGTTGATTTTGAATCAAATTGATTTGTGGGAAACGTTGCCCAAGGGAAGACGAAACTATCGTCGCTGGTATTTCCGGAAACGAAGTCCGGAATGGCGAGATAGAGCCGGGTAGGAAATCAGGTCGCGGGACCCGTACAGGTTGGAATCGGGTCAGACCCGACCCGGCTAGCTGAGGAAGAAAGTGCGAATGACGTGCCGTTTTGGGCTAACTGCTGACGTCAGCAGGCAAAAAAAAAAAAAACTTATTTATTTTTATTCTCTTTTATTTTTTTAATTTTTTAATTATTGATTTATTTGTTGTTTATTTATTAATTAATTTAATGATTCAATTGTTCAATTTATTTATTTATTGTTTATTTATTTGTTTAATTATCACATTCCAATTTTATTAAATTAAATTAAATATTTGTGATTGGAAAATTGGATTGTGTGAGCTTACCCAAAGAGGCTTTGTGCCTAGTTGGTATAGTAGTGTGGGATTTTAGGTACTCACCTGTCGTGAGACTTATTTTGTTTGCATTATGTGTACCAATGTAATGTGTGTTGGCATAGTGGATGGGTTATCTTTTATTTACGTATATCATGAAATTGCCAATTTGTTAATTATCTCCCACTTATTAACTAGGGTCTATACAGGTAATTAGGCTACCCTATCGGTGGTTTTAGTTGCTTTGTATGACGTCTGGAATGGCAGTGGAAGTTGATTGAATACCATGAATCGCAGGTTTTGGGTTACCCTGTCGGTGATTCAGTTCAATGCATTTGATTATGGTTATTTGGTTAACTGTCCCTGACCCGTGTAAGGGTATCTTTAGTGCTATAAAGACCCTAAGCGATATTTATGTTTGTGTTTTTGTATTGAAGGGCTGGAAAATAGTAATTGAATTGTCTTATATTTTTTAATGTTTTGTTGTTTACTATTTTTACAGCTAGTAGCACCCCAAACCTTCTGCCCATAACTGCCATGATGAAATTGGATGGGACAAATTATCAGAAATGGAAGAAAACCTTAGTTATGAATTTGACTTTCATAAAATTGAATTTAGCTTTGGAGATAGATCCACCAGAGATACCGACTGATGAGAGTACTGCAGCAGCTAAGAAACTTTATGAGGATTGGAAGCACTCTAATAAGTGCTGTATGATGATGATGGAGAATTACATGGATGAGGGCATATATGCTAGTATTCCTAAAGTGGATACTGCAAAGGGACTTCTTGAGGAGATAGGAAAGAAGTTTATCAAGTTTGATATGAATGAGAAGCATCATTATTTGGACCTATTGAATAATACCAAGTATGATGGTATTAAAGGAGTAAGGGACCATGTTATGCTACTTTCCTCTTATTATAATAAGCTGAAGGACCTTAAGATGGACATTGGAGAGGAGTTCTTGACCTATTCTATAATGAGGAGTCTTCCATCACAGTTTGATAATATAAGGTCGAGTTTGAATACTAAGAAAGAAAGTTGTAGCTTGGAGGAATTGACTGCTATCCTTGTCAAGGAAGAGGATGATATTAAATTAAGTAAGTCTAGGTCTGTTGCTATGGTTTCACATCAGGTAGATAAGTCCAAGAAGTTTTTTCAAAAGAAGGGACAAGGATTCAAGCCAGGGCAAGGTTTCAAGTCTGGGCAGGGTTTTAACCCCAATAGGAAGAAGTTTTCTGGTATGAAGCCTAAAGGGCCGAGGGATGGTGCTTTTCAGATTAGAGAAAGGAAAGAGTACTTCAATGGAAGGTGTGGATACTGCAATAAAGTTGGATACAAGAAGATAGACTGTTGGACCTTAAAGGGAAAGCAAGAGAAGAAAGGTAATATTTTAATGATTGAGACCAATATTATTGATGTGCCTATGAATTCTTGGTGGTTAGATACTGGAGCAACAATTCATGTTACTAATTCATTGTAGGGGATGATAAGCCAAATGGGCCCAACCAATCTTGAGCAGCATGTTTATATGGGAGATAGCTCAAGAGTGAAGGTGGACATTGTGGGAACAATCAAGTTGAAACTTGCTACTGGATATGCTTTGGAGTTGCAAGAAGTTTCTTATGTACCTTCAATAAGAAGAAACTTGTTATCTATTTCTGTTTTGGATAGTCAAGGTTATAGTTTTTTGTTTGGAAATAACAAAGTTAAATTATTTAAGGATGGTAAAGTTGTTGGTTTTGGAACTTTATGTGGCAATTTATATAAGCTTAATTTATTTACTAATGGTCTCAATTTCTCTATTAATTCTATTGTTGCTCTTATTGTTGCTTCCAAATGCCCAAGAGTTAATGACAATTCCTCAATGTTATGGCATAAACGTTTGGGACATATTTCTAGGCATAGAATGGAAAGGTTAGTGAAGGATGGGATACTTCCTAATCTTGATTTATCTGATTTGTTGACTTGTGTTGAATGTGTGAAAGGGAAGTTAACTGCTAAGGTAAGAAAGGATAAGTTAGCTAGGTGTGGAGATGTTTTGGAGTTAATCCACACTGACATATGTGGACCTTTTACGCCAATTGCTTTGGGTGGTTATAGATATTTTATTACCTTCATTGATGATTACTCTCATTATGGACATGTTGAGTTTATTCGTGAGAAGTCAGATTCTTTAGTTGCCTTTAAAGAGTTTAAGGTAAAGATGGAGCTTCAAAAGAATAAGAAAATAAAAGCTGTAAGGTCTGATAGAGGTGGTGAGTTTTATGGTAGATATGATGAGTGTGGCATTGATGCGCAATATACGATGTCTGGTATACCTCAGCAAAATGGCATAGCTGAGAGAAGGAATAGGACTTTGTTGGATATGGTGCGGTCTATGTTGGCAAATTCTAGTTTGCCAAATTATTTGTGGGGAGAGGCTTTAAGGACGGTGGCTTATATTTTGAATCAAGTTCCAAGTAAGTCCGTTCCTAAGACACCTTTTGAGTTGTGGTCAGGAAAAAAAACCTAATTTGCATCAATTTCGAATATTGGGTTGCAAAGCTGAAGTAAGGATTTATAATCCCCAAATTAAGAAGTTGGATCCTAAAACCATTAGTGGATATTTTGTTGGCTATTGTATAGGATCTAGGGGTTTAAGATTCTTTTGTCCTTCTTACACTACCAGGATCGTGGAATCAGACAGGGCCATTTATTTTGAAGATGATTTTGGATTTGATGATAATAATGGAACAAGGGTGCTTTAATTTAGAGAAGAAAGTGTTTTCATTTCCAGTATAGTTGTTCCTGATAGAGATATTGTTGATCCAGTGTTTGATGAACCAATAGTTGGTCAGAATGAACTCATTGTTGAATAGCAGGATATTCCAGCTATTGCAGATGCTGATGTACCTTTAAGGAGGTCACAAAGGACAAGGAGATCAGCTATTCCTGATGACTATGAGGTTTACTTGCAGGAGTATGAGTTTGACATAAGTGATGATTCAGATCCAGTCACTTATGAGGAGGCCATAAGCAGTTCAAACTCAAATTTTTGGTTGGATGCAATGGAAGATGAAATGAAATCTATGGCATCAAATGGAGTTTGGGATTTGGTTGAGTTACTATAGGGTAACAAGCCTATTGGGTGCAAATGGGTCTTTAAGACTAAAAAGGACTCTAATGGTCAAGTGGAGAGGTATAAGGCTAGACTTGTAGCTAAAGGGTTTAGCCCGAAGGAAGTAATTGATTATACAGAGACTTTCACTCCTGTATCCACAAAGGATTCTTTTAGAATCATTATGGCGATAGTGACACATTATGACTTGGAGTTGCACCAAATGGATGTCAGAACTGCTTTTCTGAATGGTGATTTGTATGAGGATGTGTATATGGTTCAACCAGCTGGCTTCCAGCAAAGAGGGAATGGTAATTTGGTTTGTAAGCTTAAGAAGTCAATTTATGGTCTTAAGCAAGCTTCGAGACTATGGTATCTCAAGTTTGATAAGGTTGTCATCGGAAATGGCTTTAAGGAGAATGTGGTTGATAGGTGCATATATATGAAGGTCAGTGGGAAGTTTTATATTTCTGGTGTTGTATGTTGATGACATACTTTTGGCTACTAATAACACTGACCTATTGTCTAAGACAAAGCAGATGTTGTGCAACCATTTTGATATGAAAGATCTTGGTGAAACTTCTTTTGTTTTGGGCATTAAGATTGTGCGAGATATGACTAATTATGTGTTGCAGTTGTCTCAGAGAGCCTATATTGATAGAATCCTTAAGAGGTTTGATATGCACAATAGTTCTCCTAGAAGTGTGCCAGTGTCAGGACCCGTTCAAAATTCCTCACTGGAACCCTAGACAAGTCCTGATCCCAGGGAAATACCACCGAACCTTCCAACGGAAAATCTGGTAGCACCTCCTCTAAGGGTAGGACTTACCACAAATTTCCTGCACTTAAAATGCACTTCTATATTCATCCCCTTATTCCTCCCACAATACTACAATTTGTTTCCACAAATTTACAGCACTTCAAAGAATAACAGTAACTCAGTGCATAAATAATAACTACATGTCCAATACAGTATACAGATCATTATACAATAAGTGTGGAATTTATACAATGACAGATGAAACAGTGCAAGATGGAGAGGAAAAAGGAAAGGAAATAGTTCTTGGACTTTCGGCAATGAACTGAGACGTCGGGCTCGCCCCGGACGATCAACTTATCCCAACCTGGACCTAGGGGAACGGAATTTAAAAACGTGAGATGCTAATCATCTCAGTGAGTGACCCTATCTACTGAACACTTTTAATATTTATCACATAATAAATAAAGGAATTTAATTAATACCAACAATTAAATAAATAAATAATAATAACAATTTAAGTAATATTTTCTCTCAAAACCCTCACTATTCATTCCGTTGGAAATGTTCCCCTTTTAAAACATTTTCACAAAACCAGATATTCGTACTTCCCGAAAACCAAGGGATCAATTAATTTATTAAACAATAGATAAATACCCCAAATATAAATAAAATGCAATAAATTATAATAAGTAATTTTTGAACACTTTGGGGTTTGAAATTTCCATCCAAATATTTATACTTGACGCACCACACCATTAACCAGTGATGCCTTCCGATACCCAGCGTGCCGAGCACCGACTGGCGGGAGATTAAAGAGAGAAACTTGCATACGGTACTTCGGCGTCCCGACAGTATAGCTGCTGAAACCGTCATCCCGGCCAAGGAGGGGGGGCGGCTGATGCGTAATATATAAGACTTGCCTGCCCTCGGTCCAATGGCAACTCACGGGAGACATAATACTTGCGCACTAACCACATATACACCGGAACACCAATACTGTATGAGTGCGTCTAAAATAATTATTAAATTAATTATTACCATACCGATTTTCCAAAAATTACCGTGGGAAATATACTAATTTTCAATTTACCATCCCACATATTTTCCTTTAACATATTCGGTACGAAACCATCGATAACGATATACAAATAATTTTTCTCATATCACAAAGTCCACCAAATAATATTCCACAGGCATAATTATGAAATTCAAAACCACTAATTTAAACAAATATTTTCCTTAAAATATTTAAACCAATTATGCCCAAAAATAATATTAAAACCACATACGATTTGTTACTGAAAATATCTTGCTCATGCGTAATAAATAAAATTAAATCACAATAAAATAATAATTTTCCACAATTATAATTAAATTGCACCACATGAGCATAATTTCAAATATCAATTAAAAACCAATTAAATATAATTAATTGCCCAAAATATTTTTAAAGGTGGGTCACTCACCTGGAACATGCAATTAAACCACGATCCACCATAGGATCGATTCCACAACGCACACGTGCTCTTAGAACAACAATTCACACACAGTCAAATAAATTAATATTTTATTCTGATAAATAATACCCGGTACCCGGGGGGTCTAACACGAACGTTAACCAAAATTGACAAATTATATGTCTAGGGAAAGCTTGTGAGATGAGGATCACATTACCGACCTCCATTGAGCTCAATTTGACCGGCGGTGGCCGGAAAGCTTCGACTGGTCTTGATCTCCTCGTATCTCACGTACCACTTCGAATTTAAATAATTGGAGACCATAATTGAACTCAGAGGACAAAAAATAGGGGGAAAGGGGTGACAATTTGGACTGGACTGGCCGGAAACTGTGAGAATCGCCGGAAAAATTCAACCTGCCGCCACCTACTTCACCGGCCCGATCTAGGCACGTCGCCGATCGGCCGACTGCTAAATTTGGCTGGTGAGCTCGCCGGCGTGTGGTCTTGGACGGTGGCCGGTGCATGTGGCTTGTGGTGGCGGGAGAAAGATGAACACGGGAGAGAGAGAAAGATGGCTGATGGGAAGGAAGAAAGAAGGAAAGAAAGAAGAAGAAGAAGAAGAAGGGGAAGGGGCCCATGCCCTTTTTTCCCACGGGGGGAAAAGAAAAAAAAGAAAAAAGAAAAGAAATAAAAATAAAATAAAATAAAATAAAATAATTAAATAATATTAAAAATAATATTATTATATAAAATAACAATAATAAAATAATATGATATTAAACATGGTTGACATGTGACATCTCAACATGGTGACACATGGTCACATTTATTAAGTCACACGTGGTACATCGTTACACATTTAAAAATAATATTAAAATAATACAGTATTTGAAAAACTCTACAGGTCCATAACTTTCAAACCACATGTCCAAATCGGACGTGCCGCTAGTCTACGGACTCGTATCGACGAGTACTTCACAACCATACATGATTCAAAGCTCAACTTTGCATGAATAAAAAGTCAACTCCGGCACCCCTTGGACAGTTTAGACCTCAACTTGTTTTGCTCACAACTTTCAAACCGTAGCTCCGTTTTAAACGTGCTACTAGTCTACGAACTCGTGCCAATGTGTAATTTGTAATGGTACCTCAGTCAACCTAGAATTCCATCCAAGTCAAAAAGTCAACTTTTAACCCCTTGGTCAATGGTCAACGGTCAAAGTCACCGGTCAACGGTCAACCTCGACCAAAGTTGGAAAATTTTTGGTGTACTTTGGGACGGGGTGTTACAGCCAGCTACAAAGGGTGAAAGGTTTTCTAAGGATCAATGTCCCAAGAATGATAGAGAAAGGATGGCAATGAATAATGTTCGCTATTCTTCAGCAGTGGTTAGTTTGATGTATGCTCAAGTTTGGACACGGCCTGATATAGCTTTTGCTGTGGGTGTGCTTGGTGGATTTATAAGCAATCCTGGTCCTATTCATTACCAAGCAGTTAAAAAGATCTTTAGGTATGTTCAGGGTACTAAAGATCATATGTTGACATATCGTCGCACCAACTCTCTTGAAGTAGTTGGTTATAGTGATGCAGATTATAAAGGTTGTGTGGATGATAAGAAATCTACCACTGGTTATATATTTATCATGGCAGGAGGTGCTGTGTCTTGGCGGAGTGCCAAGCAGGCAGTGACAGCATCCTCGACTATGGAGGCAGAATATGTGGCGTGTTATGAGGCTACCCGTCATGTAGTTTGGCTACAAAATTTTATCCGTGATTTAGGAGTAGTTGACTCCATTGAGAGGCCTATTATGATGTATTGTGATAATACTGCAGTTGTGTCTTTCTCCAATAATTTAAAAGGTACTCCTGGTGCGAAGTACATTGATGTGAAATATTTTGTGGTAAAGGAGAAAGTTGAAGAGGGTCTCATTACTGTTGTTCACACTCCGACTTAAAGAATGGTGGCAGATCCACTGACCAAGGCTTTACCAGTAGGCATATTTGAGGAGCATGTGTCCCGTATGGGATTGTTAGGCAGTTGAGACTGCTGTGGGTCAGTGGGAGTTTATTATGTATTCTGCAGTAATATCCATGTTGAGCATTTTTTTTTTATTTCTTTGAGTATTTTTAATACATTGATGTATGTGGATCATTATTTATTCATGAGATGATTTATTACACATATTATTGCTTCTAATATTTATAGGCCTGTTTTAGACTTTTAGTCCATGTATATATGTGTATGTTGATCCACAGGTACTATGGTGAGTCCCTACTACCTAGTTTGGGTGTATTGTTGTATCTAGTC
Organism: Ziziphus jujuba; assembly: GCF_031755915.1. Classification (NCBI taxonomy): domain Eukaryota; kingdom Viridiplantae; phylum Streptophyta; class Magnoliopsida; order Rosales; family Rhamnaceae; genus Ziziphus; species Ziziphus jujuba. Next base: position 38,324,778 of record NC_083379.1, on the reverse strand, counting down.
GATACACGATGTGCTCGAATGAAATGGTATTGTATGTGTTTGGGGATTGCACATGGTTAGGTAAATCTCTACTACCTAGACTGAGTTTATGGCATGCAAAATGCTCAGTTGAAATGGTATCATGTTTTGGGAGATTTACTGAGAGAATCTCTATTACCTAGTCTTGTATATTGTTGTGTCCTGTCGGCATACTATATATTTAGATGAAATGGTATCATGGTTCAGAAGATTCTATAGTAAGTGAGTTTGTATTATATATGTAATGATTATGCAGTCCAAGTGGGAGTATGTTAAATAAATTAATTAAATGTGGAATTTGCATAATCAATTTCTCACTTACAGGGTCCATTTATGCCATTAATGGAACTGGCTTATTTTATTATTTGTAGTATGGCCTTTGGTCACACACTCTCTATAAGATTTTAGTTGGCCCATTGGATTAGAGGACCAATTCTCATTATAAGCCCATTGACTTGCACAAACTATAAAAGGGTCTAGGGCAAGCAAACAACATATACTGTATTTTTATTATTGAGATTAGGGTTATCAGAGATCTGAGAGTTGTTTGAGAGTAGTGTGTCCATAGGCACTACTTTACATTGTTTTCTGTTTTGCAGATAGTAGATTGATAGTTTATCAATGGCTGCCTTCGGAGGTTAATATTTTATACTTGATTGGAATTTATTATGCATATTAAGATCCTTAAAATTCTAACACATCACCCAGTGTGTGAAGATTCATAGTGGATTTCAATGCTTTGAGCAATCTTCTTGGGTTGGTATGTAGGCTTCCAAATTTTTCAATCAGAAGTTCCATTGTTGAGTTTGAGTGTCTGATTGTCCTCCCAATACAACACATCCAAACATGCTGATCTCCATGGGTGACGAACCAAAGACACTCTTGAGAAACAAAAGCTCAGCACCCAATGAATGAAAAATCTTCTGCAAGGGGTTATGCTCCAAATCCCTCCGTTGTTCACCTTTAAGCTTCAATTTATTGTTTTTTTTTTTTTTTTTTTTTTTGCTTCCTTGTTTCAACCATTTGTGAACTTTTTTTCTTTGGGTATCTGTTAAAAAAAAAGACAAACACACACACACACACACACACACAAAATTCGATTCACAATCTGGGGATGTATATGTTATCTACTAAAGCAAAGATCAAAGCAAATAAAACCAATCCATCCAAATCCCAAAAGCAAGTAAATAAAATCCTAAAAATTAGATAAAAGAAAAAGAATATACTATAAAAGAGAATTAGAGGGAAAATGTATACTTACTCAAATGTGAATGTAAAAATATGAAGAGGAGATTAAGGTTAATATCTTAACTAAAATAAATTCCTGCAGATTTTTTTACCGAATGAAACTATCTTTATTAACTGTGTGAAGTCAAAAGATTACATTGTAGATTCGCTGGCTAAAATGTTGAATGGAGATTAATTGGAGTTATCATTGAAAAGAATGGATTAAAACTCCTGAAATTGATAATTGATAAAATGGATATCCAACTTAGTTGATTGAATATCCCAAAATCAAGGTTCAATGGTTTAACTATTATGTATAGATTGAGTTTGGTTCTTATGCATAAAGAGAATTAGAGCAAAGTAATGCGAGTTACTTTTAAGTAAAAAATCACTTATGTGAGAGTGAAGTAAGCCTACTTTAAAGAAAAATTGTGAAATTCAATTTTTTAGAAACTTTTATAAAACCAGAGAAATGTTTATTATCAAAACGAATATAACAATGAAAACTGAATGTGTTAGGATTCTATATAAAATACATCCTTATTTACATAAAGGACAAAATGTTTAAATATATGATATCTATATTTAGTTAATAAAGTAAATATATTTTCATAAGAGAAGGTTTAAAGGATGATATCTACATTTTCTATATAGGTTCCGACAGTAAAACTCTATCATTAGAGTCTTATTTATTTTTGGTGTTTAAGCTTCTTTTTGAATCTTTTTGTCAAATTTATTGTTGGAAAATTTAAATATTAAAAACCAATTTAATGGTTGTAATTGTTATTTTAATGGCTTGTTAATTGGATTTTAATATGAGAGTTATAAGTTTGAATGAATTCATAGTAGACAGAGTTTTATAACGGTCAATTAAATATGAGATTTAATAAAGAATATTATTAAATGTATTAAAAACTATATTAAATATCAAACTTAATCCCTTGTTTAGTTGAAGCTTATATATATAGCCTAACCCCTTCAATGCAAGTGGCTGGAAAAAAGTGAATTTGATGCAAAATAGAGGGAGAGCAAGAGAAGGAATTTTGTTGCTTTTTTTTGGCATCCTTCAGAAATTGTTTTTTATAATTGTTTAGGGTCTTTTAGTATGGTAGAGAAAAAAACAATTTCAAATTTTGGCTCAAAAGTGTTATGAAGCTTTTGTAGTCCATTATATATTGGAAAACAGAATATTTAGACTCGTTAGCATTGGTATGGAGCGAATCCACCTATGTAGAACACATATATTGGATCCTAAGATCAATTCCTACTTCCAATTACAATCTTTCCATTTTTTATTATTATTAATAATATATTTGATTATTATGACTATTCCTTTTGTCCAGACCTTATTATAGCTTGTATTTTATTTTACAAGTTTTCCTTATTTCTCTTTTGTATATATAGCTATATATATATATATATATAGCTTGTTTTATTTTTTAGTTTGTAATTTTTTATATTCTTTTTGTAAGCTTTTTGTATAATTTATTATTATAAGCTTATTGTAAATTAAACTTTTTTTTTCTTTTTAATTTTTGTAATTTGTTTTACTTGAATGCCCCTATCCTCACTATTCTGTATATTTAATATTTTCATATAATATTTTCTAACAATATGTAAGAGCTCAACCCCCATATGAAAGGGACTAATATTAATGCGATAATAAATTTTGCATTACAGATGAAAATCGAGGAACTGAGATCATCTACACCTAAACTGCAACAGTTACTGTTTGCAACTTCAACATTATGAACGGAAGTCAACATCAGTCAACGTAGGTCAATGGTTTTTTACTAACGAAATAGTCACATGGTCTCATCCAACTTTTCAACAGGATTAATTAGTCCAATTGACTCAAAGGATACTGTATGGACTCGATTATTGTTTAGTCCAATAAGGAAAAAAAAAAAAAAAAAAAAAAAACAAAATTGTATTGTCCAATCTAAGCCATATATATATGCTGATTCAAACAGGTCTATACAAAGCAATCATATATGATTATTTGATTAGTCTATACGTAATTATAATAAAATCATTCATCAATTTTTTCAAAAAGAATTCATTTATTGATGTATAGATTATATTAATTTTCTAATTAATAAAACAATTACACATTGTTATTAATTAAGCATTTTATACACTTTTTACTTTATAAATAATGACACTTTTTCATTCAAATTATTTATTATTATTATTATTATTATTATTTTGAATGAAAATGGTTTCTCGATGAAATTTACAGACCCAGGAGCAGCTACAAGGATTAATATAGGTTAAATCTTTTTCAGTCAAAGATTTATAATATCAATAATTAGGTTAAATTAATTTATCAAAATAAATAAAATAATTTATTGAAAGACGCATAATAATAATAATTATTATTATTATTATTTTTATCCTTTACAATTTTATTTTATTTTTAATTTTCACACTGGACACCTTAATCCGCAATCATTCAATGAATGGCTGCCAACATCCACCTGACAAGACACAGCATCATTAGGCGTCTTTTATAAGCAGTTTTAATAATGCCGTGGCATTCCCATCCATGTCATATGAATATATTAACCAAGGAATTAATTTCGTAAAAGAAAATTAAAAAAAAAAGAAAAAGAAATTCGTAAAGATAAAAAGAGGAAACTTAGGTATTCATTAATGGTGTTAGATATTTTTTTATTTTTTATTTTTGTTTTTGGCACAATGGAAAACAAAAAAATCAGAATCCATGGTGATGGGGATGGAGATGGTGATGTTGATCGAATATCAAAATTGCCAGAAGAAACCCTCCATATCATCCTCTCAAAGCTGTCCATGGAAGACGCAATCCGCTTCAGCACGGTGTCCAAGATTTTCTTCTCTGCGGCTCGATCCTCACCGGTGCTCGATTTCGATTATACCATATTCTCCAAGAAATCATCAGCATCGCCACGGGACAAATTGACTTCGTATGAATCTTTTTTGGATTTCGTCTTTAATTCCGTTGAACGTCGACGGCGACTTTCGTTGACTAATAATAATAACAATAATACTGATGTTAGTTTACAGAGATTGAGATTTTTAGGGCCTGAAAGTAGATATGTAATAAATGATCGGAGGGTTGAACATTTGGTAAATTTTGCATTAGAGAAGAAAGTCGTTGAACTTGATCTGCATATTTTTTTGCCTACTCTCATATTTTCTTCTCAACACTTGAAAATCTTGAAGCTATCAGGTTTAACTCTCAAGGGGTATTTGCAGGATTATTTAGTTTTAAGTTCTCCATTGATTGAGCAATTCGATCTTACTCGCTGCACAATTTTGAAACTCATCGATTTGTCTGAGTGTGCTAATCTCAAACACCTAGTTTTTGACTCTGTCTATGGACTAGAAAAGGTTAACCTTCATCCCCTGCTCTGTCTTGAATCTTTTTCATGTATCGATTCGCCTTATATTGGCAAGATAATCAAGCTCTTTCTTTTAGAATCGCTAAAGCTTTTGGAGATCAGGGACACTGAGATTTCTATTGATCATCAGGAGTGGCTACATCACCATGTTTCTCAGTTCAACTTGCTTCAAACTCTGAAACTCATTAGATGCTTAGAACTGAAGCATGTTCATGTGAGTAGCAATAGTTTGAAAATTTTGGAGTTGGACTGTTTCTCTGGACTTGACAATGTCAGCGTTGTGGCCAGAAATCTTGAATCTTTTATATTCTGTGTTGATGATCAATCGAAAAAGAATTTTTGTGACATTGATATCTGCAGTTGTATAAATCTCAAACACATAAAACTGAAAGGTGTTGATAATGGATTAACAGACAAGTTTTTCTCTGGATTTGGGTTTCTTGAGGGGTTGGAATTGGAAAACTGCCGTTTTTCGCTTAACAAGATTGATTTCTATGGTGGGAGTCTAAGAAAATTGAAGCTGTTGGAATGCCACAACTTGTGTAGAATTGATATTGCAGCTCCAAATCTAGTTTCATTTGAGTTCAGTGGGTTTGAACTGCCCTTACTCTTACCTCTAGAATCTCTCTCTTCTAGGATTCATGAACCCAAGATCAAGGTGACTACGCCGCATTTAGATGTCACAGACCGGTTTCTTGAACGTTTCAGGGATTTTCTTGCATCTTTCGGACATTGTCAAAGATTGTCTCTATGTTGTTCCTACAGTGAGGTAAGTACTAATTCATTTTGAAGATGATAGACGAAAGCTTGCTTGGTAACGCATTCATTTGCGTTTTTATTTAATATTGTAGTGGAATATATAACTTTTACAGGCGTTGATTTTTCCTAAAGAAATGAGAGAAAATATGATTCCACCATTGTATTGGGTCAAACATCTCAAGGTTCAAGTTCGTTCATTTCAGCATAGTCTGGTGCAATTGATAGAACACTTGCTTTGGCTTGTTCCTTGTGTGGAATCTATGTCTATCACTATCAGCTATCACAGAGTGACAAAGCCATTCAAGTTAGAGGTACATAATTTGTCAAATACCAATTCTAGGTGTTTCTTTTTTTGAAGTAGTTGAACAAGAATTTCTCTGTTTCAATTTCAAACATTTCTTTTTGTTCCTTATAGCTTACATATGTAATCACCCAAAGTTTAACTAAAATTTCTTAGCAGTCTATTAGAATTCTTTCCCAACTTATAAAAGCTAAAATTATATATATATATATATATAAGAAAAAAAAAAAAAAAAAACTAACTACATACTGTTTTACGGAGTCAATTTCAGTCCCCTGATTTTCTTATTGATATTTTTATGAAATTTCAATGCTTTATAACGGAATTTCTTTTAATGCAGTTCCAGTGCAAGCCTGCAGTTGAGGAAGACGTGGATGAATTTGGCTGTAAACCACTACTACCTGGAAAATTGTGGGAAGATTACTTGGTAGAAGCTGAAAAGAACAACTTTGAAGATTTGATAGAGGAAAGGAGTCGTGTGCATAATTTTTTGTGTGAAAATGGCAAGCCAATAACCATTTTTATTTGTCCCTTTAGAGACAGCTCAGAAAGATTTTGATCTCTCTAATTTGTTAAAATATGAGTTTGTTAAAAACCGCTCCAACTATGTTAGATATTTATAGTTTTTCTGCAATAAAATATTTCCTTTTTATTTAATTTTTTTCTTAGTTTTTATGCTAGGTGAAACTACTCATTTTGAAGTTGGATAATTAATACCTGTTATTGGATATTATAATGCATAAACAATAATCTTTACGTTTAAATTTATAAACTTTTTAACAATAAATTAATTTTATATAAAATTAATAGAATAAATGGAATTTATTAATTATTAGTGTTAGAATTTTTATTTTAAGAAAGCACTGTGTTAAGATTTTAAATTTCTATATGTAACAAGACAACTACAACTAAATTTGAGTTTTTCATAAATAGATCAAGGTTAAGCTTGAATACTTCTAAATCATGTGGGCCAAGTTTATGAATATTAATACTCAATACAATTCGGTTCAATACAATTCGGTTCAATTACATCCGTATTTGGAGCACATAATGAAGGTTAAACTCTATTTCTAGTAATTTGTAATTTAAATTTAAACTAAAATTATTGAAAAAAAAATTAAGACAAATTCCAACATAATTTATGTGAATTTCCGACCTGTGTCAATTAATTGAACTTTTAGTGAAATAGTCTCATTTAAACTCCTATCTTATTATTATTATTATTATTATTGGATAAAAAAACTCACGCTTAAAAAAAAAAAAACTCATGCTTTTCAATGAGATTGATCAGTTTAATTAAGTGGAAGAATCGGATAAAGGTACCACATATTATTGTGCACATTTGAGTACTTCTAACATTAGTCGATTTTTTGTTTTTTTGTTTTTTTGTTTTTTTGGGCTATATAGCATTTATTTAATATTTAAATTTAAAATGTAAGGAAGATATAAAGATATAATTTTTGTTTTTAATAATATAGGGGACAGCATTCACCTCTCCTATGCTACGACATCCCAAGAACAAGGTGACTAAATCAAATTTTTGTATCACAGAGAGGTTTCTTAATCGTTTCAGGGATTTTCTTGTCTACTTTGGTTATTGTCAAACATTGTCTCTACGCTGTGTTTGTAGTAAGATAAGTATATATCCACATTAATTATGATCAAATTGTTGTTGTTGTTGTTGTTTTTTTTTTTTCCTTGGTAATTCGTTTTTCGTTTATGTTCTTTTTTCACTGTTGGTGTTAGTATAACTTTTACATACAGGATTGATTTTTCCAGAAGAAATGAAAGAAACTAAGAATCCTCCATTGCGTTGGGTTAACATCTCAAGCTAGAAGTTAGCAAAATGGACCATAATCTTGTGGAATTGATCGAAAACTTACTTTGGCTTGTTCCTTCCTTCCTTGTGTGGAAACTATGTCTATCAGGTAGCCTAGAATGAAAAAGCTCTTCAAGTTTCCATTGCAGACGAGGACGAGATTTGTTGCTGTGAACTAGTACTTGCAAAATGCTGGGGGGACTACTTGGCGGAAGCTGAAACATATTATCATCTATAATAAGTGAAACCCAACGTTCGAATCATGAAAACACAGTTACTAACCAATTATTGTTTACAATATGAAACTTATTTAACAAGTTTTAAAACTATGAATGAGATCATTGACTGGAGTTAAAACCGATATACTTGCCTTTCAACAATTATGTCAAATTGCTTAAACAAATATCACATTTCAAATATGTTGATAACAGCAATCTTTAATGCTATTCGGAATGATTAGTTACTGTCAAAAGAATGTCTGCAACCTTAATACCAAAATTCTGTCCCCAAAGAAAAAAAAAAAAAAAAAAAAATCACAATAAATTACATGTTTGACATGTAAATTTATTTCTCATGTTTGCTATCAACTTTTCTTCTGTAAACAAGCTTGGCAAAAAACCAAACACGATTTTTACTAGCTAAACTGAAAATAAACCAGCAAACACATCCCAGTAGAGAGCTTAAAACAGGGTCATCGGTCATCAACCCAGCCGAAGAACCTTAATGTGTGTAGAGGCAGAAAGCCATAACTCCAACCAAACCTGCATTTGAAACATCCACAGTGGCCCCAGATTTTCCACAACATGCAAAACTAGAACATCCATTAGAATCACAATAGAAGATATGAATTATCATATTATCAAATCAAAAGAATCAAGAAGTCCCTTTTTCCATATGTTCCACTACTTGTACATCCTCACCTTTTGTTTTTTTGGACAAAATTTTGAATTCTGGAAAAGCCATGTAACCCATTTCTCTTACAAAGAAAAAAAAAAAAAAAACAAAAAAAAAAGAATGTTACCCTAAAAACATTCTTCAAAAAAATATTGAAGCTTCACCCTTTAATCAGGTCTTACAAAACTCACCACCACTACAAAAAGTTCTCACCCTATTTTTTTTGCATGGTAGATGACACTTTAAATGAAAACATCTATAACAGACTCTTCCCAACCCACAAAGGAAAAAAGGCCAAAATTATGGGGGAACTATAATGAGAATAGGCACCAAAAAAAGCCTGATATACTCGATGGAGATATAATATTTACGAAAACTTAGAGCCGTAAGTATTATTAGATCCTGGAACTTGAGTGGGGCGACTATTAGGGAAGGGAGGTTGCAAAATCGGGATGTGATATGGCATTGCAAAAGGTTGCTGTCCACCAGCCACCAAAGGTGGAGGTACATATAGCTGCATGGCTTGGCCAGCCGCAATTCCTGCTCCAAATTATGAAAAGAAAATGCTTCAATGAAAAAGTCAAAGGAATAACCTTCCAATAAGATGATGGAATATAATAAACAATTTAGAATATTTTTATCCAGATTAAGATGGTCAGAAGTATAATTAATAATTGTACTCAAATTTATTCTTGTTTGACCTCCCGGATTTGATTGTGAAATTATTAAACCATGCCATACCCTGGTGCTTTGGAAAAGGGACCTGCTGTGGAGGCATAACAGGACGCGCAGATAGAGGTGAAATACTCGTGGCACCCTGAACCAACTCCTTCAATATCAAAGTAAGAGATATTTAAGCAACCAAGAAAGAGATGAATGCATTGAAATTCTACTTTAAGCATAGTTGTGCAATAACTCAACTACAGACCATTATCCTAAAATAGTTAGGGTTGGATACAAGAATCTTTGCTTAACAAATCATGATCCTCAATATGGATCATCTCCATCATCTCTCATAATTTCCTCTATGCTATAATTATACCACCAATAATCATATACTTTTTTGCTAGTATCTATGATATTTTTGGTCTATCTTTACCGCTTGTTGCTCTCTCCAGTTTATGCTTTAGGGTTAGCCATCCATTATTTTACAAAGAAAACCAGAAATTTCCTCTAATTTGGGTACTGCCAAATGGACTATGGAAGGCTTCCTCTCTTAGCAAAAAACAGCTGAATACGAATCTTAAATAGCAGCACAGCTACCAGTTCTCAAATTTAACTAAAGAATTCACAAATATCAGATGGCTTTAATCACATAATCACGCACTCCCATCATGCTCAGGCACAGTATCTTACTTGAGAAACAGGATGCAAATAGACAAGCTGCCCTAGTCGTCCACCAACCATAACCTGGAAAGAGGGAGCGAGCTGAGTAAATCCATAAAAGTGGCCCACAAATCAGCAAGATTGAGATCATTATCCAGTATACACTAAATTTTCTTGTTTGGTCATCAGTTACGGACAGTATAAAAAGTACTAGGAAGAAGCTAAAAAATGGCAAACAAAGTCCTTGTACTAACAGCTTGAGAACTTGGATGCACATAGGCAGGTCCAGCCTGAAGCGGATGCTGTCCAGCATATCTAAGGGTCTGTGTCCTGCTTCCCACATGTCCAACAACCTATTTCCAGAAAATAACCCAGAAATAATTATAAATACTAGCCTTATACAGACCAAACAGACACCCACAAAAAAAAGAAAAAAAGAAAAAAAAAAAGAAAAAACAGAAAAAAAAAGAATAATAATAATAATAATAAAACAAAAATAGAAACATATTAAGTTTAATTCTGTCAGTCCGCCACTCTGGAATGTGCAACAGGCAACAACCTATTTCCAGAAAATAAAACCCAGAAATAATTATAACCATTGCCCTCAGACATGCACCCCCACACACACACACACACACACACACACACACACACACACACACACACACACACATATATATATATATTAAGTTTAATTCTGTCAGTCTGCCTCTCTGGATTCTTCACCTGATAATTCATATGATGAAATTTGATAGCACTAAAGATTAGTACTCAGTTGCACCAAATTGGTTAGTGTGCCACCACAAGTGTTCACCTTTTGTAAAGAGTACAGTAAACCATGTTAGATTGTTTAATTTACAAAAGGTTCTCGATTGTTTAATTTACAAAAGGTTCTCATTTAGCAAACCAGCAGATTAGATTCAAATTGTATCGTTATCTTCTTATTGAGCCAGTTCAATTGACGAAGAAACAAAACAGATATAAATAGTGTCCTTCAAAAAAAGGTGGAAAAATGAACTCTTGCACAAACACTATAAGCCAGAGAAGTTCCTTCATTATGTTGGTTGACAAATAAGGGTAAAGAAGAGCAAAAGGACAAAGGAATAATATTTTAAAGGTTCTAGCTTCCTTCAAGAACAGATTTCACTAAATCATAATAAAACAACAAAAAGAATTCAATAACATCTAATGATACTTACAGGTTGTGAAAACTGAGAACCGGTGCCACCATTCCCAGTTGTGAAATTACCATATGGGACAAATTTAACAGGTAAAGATGAATGTGGTGCAAAAGGACCGATTCCAACTTCTGGCTGACCAGCAGCAACAGGTACTGCAGGAGACGTACTTGGTATGTATCCCGTACTTGCAACTGTAGGCACAGCAGGAGTTGCTGATATAGTGTTTGTAGATGATGGAGAGAATATTTTTGCTCCTGGGTTGAGCTTGAATTCCTGAGACAGAAGATATTCAAAAATATTTTCAACTCCAAAAAGACAAAAAAGAACAACTTAGCATGATATTGTCCAATCTAGTATCAGTAAAGAAAAAGAAATTAATAATACATAGGCAATTAAGATGGCTGAGAAGAAAGCAGTATGTAATTCACTCATAATGCAAGTGTTAAAAATAATAATAATAATAAAGTGTTAATATATGTATATATATATATATACTTACTTTAGCAGTTTTATTTGAATCTGAACCATGAGAAGAAACTGTATCAGTTGATGTTACAACCAAACTATTACAAAATTCTGAGGTCACATCCAGAGCTGGATTCAGTGAAGTTGAGACACCTGAGGAGCCAGCAAGGGGGGGAGTATCTGCTGAAGTGGGCCTTTCAGAACACTGATTGTTCATTTTTACAGAAACAGGAGCATGATAAGAAGATACTTCAGAGGTCAACAACTTGGATGCCATTTTTGTAGGCCTTTCCTCTATAGATGTTATTTGGGTAAGGCACATATCTACTGCATTCAAAGTATAAACAATTGAATATTAGGCTTACTGGGTAAGGCAGGTAACCACCCACTGCATTAAAAAATCCAAATAAACAAGCCAATAAACATTGTTCAACTGAAAAAAGCAAAATTTGAGTATTCAGTTTAAAGACATTTATGTCTGTAGAATATGCTCCTTACCAAGGCAATCGGTTTTTTATATAGTGAAGACTATGTATACAGTACTATGTTCAGCACCTTAATGCTACAATTTCCAATTGCAGTGTTTTTACAATATTGGGGTAAATGTCATGAAAGGTCCCCAATCAAAAGATGGATATACTCTTGTCAAGAGGTTATGAAGGAATTAAATATCAATATAAAAAAGAACCAACCTGGACAATCACCTGTAAAAGATACAAAATTAATTTTGAATGCTAAAAATATCAATATAGATATTGACTTACAGCTTGAACTTGAGCCTTGACCTTTATCAGCCTGCAAAAAATAGTTGCACTAATAAGCATTGATAAAATAGAACTTGCTTAAGAAGTGTGATAGAATAGCATCAACTAAGCATAAAAATTTCAAAGAGACTCTTAACATACACTTTCTTCCCTTTCTTCCTTCTGTAAGCCTACTTTATCTCCGAATCCAATCTGCTTCCCCTCTGACCCATCATGCCCAAACTGTCTGTTAAACAATTGACATGATTCTAAGATGAGATGGAAGCAAAATCATAAAAACAAAAAGGTAATTGCTGTATAGTACCATGACAGTGTTGGGCACAGATACATGCAATCTGACATGATGATGAATAATGTTTCTATGCCCAACACAAAAGGCAGAAGCATTTGCCACATAGGGTATCTATTCCACAACTGACTGTGTAAGCACTCCTGATGCCAGTATCAAGGCACAGAATTAAGACCCAAATTTAGGGTTGCCCCCATAATACAATTTCCCAAGTTTTTCTATAAACAAGTAATGAAATACAACTCATACCTCCTAATATTTGTGGCCTCAGAGGCTTCTTTAATCTGCATTGAAAACACAATAAGTACTTAGAATACTCATACGGCTACATACATGTTACAGTAAAAAATTTTAGCATTTGCACCAACATTATTTCTCTCTCTTTGGTCTCTACCGGTCAAGCCTAGTTAGATATCGGTGGCTTTCAGGCTGAAGGAGAAAACAAGTAATACAAGGACCCCCTATAACTTAATGGTTCTTTTAACTTTGACCCAGAGAATTTGTAGGGACAAGAATTAGGCTTCTGTAGGCAAGAAGCAACTTATTAGCATGATGAAAACAGTTTAACAATCCAACTTCTTGCATTTTCTTTCTTCTTCCTCTCTTTTCTTTTCTTTTCTTTTTTCTTTTTTTTTTTTTTTTTGGGTTGTATTCCATGAGTGCTAAAGTTGTTCTTCTTTCTGGTTTCTTCCAATAGAATTCTTTCTTTTCTTTATCTTTGTTTAGATCTGATATATTACAAGATATGATTCAACCCAAATAATATGACCTGTGAATTATTGTACTATAAAACTTATATATTAAAGTATACCTTTTCTAAATTTGTCCTATCTTTTTTCCCATGTTCAACTTCCACTGAATTTCCAACATCATTCGATGATGCTTTTCTAACTTCATGCTCCTTCCAAGGATGTACAGGCACGAAAACATGATCAAAGCTGTTCCCATTTTGTAAAGAACTCCTGGTTTAACAAGTAAAGAGTATATAGTTCCATTATAATGCAGAATTCAACAATCATAACTAGGAAACAGAGTATCTCAGCAACCACTTTTGCTAAACATGAAATTATTTTGTCTTAAATGAAAAATACCTCTACCTCTCTTCTGACAAAACATGTAAGAGACTTGTAGAGAGTCCAATAATATTAAAACAGTAACGACCAAGCCCATGTTAGTTTTATGAAATAAATGGACTGTAGTCTAAAACCCTTCATCATAGAGTCTATAAAATTTTCATCCAAGTTTCTAGCAATCAATAATGAGCAATATATACATTGCTCAATGATCCATCTTTAGTAGGGCCTATGCAATCTCCAACTCTCAAGGCAATTCTCCTTCACAATGCTTGGTAATAGTATAAAGAGGATAACTAAAAATAAGCAAATTCCAGTGTGGAAGCAACAGATGATTTCAAAAGTTTCCCAAAATAATTGAAATTTTAGTGGAATGGTAAGTTTAGTTACTTCAACCCTTTTTGTCTCAACTACCTCATGCATAAAAGTCCATATAAAGGTATCTCTTCTTATTACAGTGATCAATAAACAGAACCATTTGCAAGTAAAAGGCTAACACTAGGCAACAACTAAAAATGAAGGTATTCTCAATATGAATGCATAAAGTATTAGAACCTCTTTATTAGGAGTACTTAGTAAATAGAAGGCTTCTATAGTACAAAATATCTATCAGCTACATGATCCTCTTGTAAATCGAAACTACATGATCCTCTAGTACAAAATATCTATCAGCACCAATACAACATCACAGAGTACCTTTTTCCATTGGTTCTCCTATCCATGGCAGACTTGATAGATTTCCTTGGATAATTCTCTGCAGGCTCATCAGAAGGAACAGGGCCCACAACAGCTTCTGTATCACTGCTGGCCACATTTCCAGCAACCCCATCAGCTGGAAGCAGAACTCCCTGAACGGTGTATAAAAAAGTTAAATGTTTGAATCAGACAAGTTCTACCTACTAGGATCACACAGAATCAAAAGGAATGGCAAGAATTACAAACCTTGGCAACAACTTGGACGAGGTCACCTGATAAGATTACAAGAGTGTCTATCAATCCACTATTTGCTATATTTGTATTGCGTTTCCCCTTTTTAGTCATCCTTGCTTTCTTCAAAACAATACCTACAGAAGAAATTTAATCTGACTAATATTGCTACAGATGCTAACCAACAAACTGAGACGCATGTAGTTTCAACAAAAACCAAACTAACATGAATAATTAAAGAGATTTATACAGCAAACAAATTAACAAATGCTAAATGTTTAATCACTCATTTTAGTTTTGGTCATTTACTATTGAGTAATACTCTAAGTTGTATATTATTCCAACACAACCTAATAGGGAAAAGGGGGGACATCTTGATCTCCATCAAAAGTATTAATATCCATGAAACAACAAGCATAATAAGCAAATCCAGATGAACCCCATGTGATCCCAGAAATCCGGGAAAGGATCAGACATAATTGCTTAAGAAAATCAAAACCCAGATACAGTTTCCGACAACAATAAAACCCAGAAAAAATTCACAAGAAACCCAAACATATTTTCAATAAAGAAATGTTAAAAAAAAGGTTAGAGAAAACCTTAAAAAAAAAAAAAAAAAAAACTCACCGTACTCATTTTCGACAGAGGCAGTGTGGAAGATTCCAGAATAAACAGAACCATCCTTGACATGAACATCAACAGGGAGACCAATCATGCACATGGTGGCGAAGAGCAAGGCCTCGCTTAGTGAAGAAGAAGAAGAAGAAACAGTCTCAACTTCATGAAACTCTGTGTTTCTGCAGTCCATGTCTGTCTGTCTCCCTCTCCCTGTTATTTTTTATTTTTTTTTTGGCTGATCCAAGTGGTTTTCTAACTGCAAAAGCTTTTAAATTTGAATATGTCGTAGTTTGTTGAAGTTATAATGGATCTGAAGAGGTTTGGTTTTGGAGTATGCTAGGTTGTCTGAAGACGATGATGACTATGAATGCCCAAACGCAATTGAATTTACAACACGCCCTTTCTTCTCCTCCGCAATGTGTCTCTCTTTCTCTGTTTATCAACCTTTTTTATTTTTTTATTTATTTTTTTTAATTTTCATTTCCTCCGAGGTTTAAATGGCACTGAACGCGACATGTCGTTTATTGAAAGTATGAAATGCAACGTCGTTGTTTACGGAAAATGTATTCTTGTGTAGTGTCCAAAAAAGACAATTAAAAAAAATAAAATAAATAATGTGGGAAAGATGTCCAAATGTCAATATATATATATATATATATATATTAATAAATAGAATGTCACATTTATTTAAGAAATATATATATATATATATATATGGGATGCCACATTAGCATTAGATGTTGTAGCATAACATCAATTACAAAATTTAATCAACCATGCTGTTAAATAACAAAAAAAAATGATTTTTTTTTTTTTGAACGAAAAAAAAATGCTATTAAATTAACTTAAAAAAAAAAACTAAAAACTAAAAACATTTGCAAATGCCACATTGCTAAATTCTTGAGGAATGAAGTTCGGTGGTTCGAATCGGATCCCATCCTGCTATCAAATAATTTCTATAATTTTCAGTTGGTGAGAGAAATAATATTACGATAATTTACATAAGTATTTTATTTATTTTATTTTTACATATATTTATTGTATTTATTTTATTTTATTTTATTTTTATCATATATTTATTCATTTTAATGGTCACTTGTAATAATTTGAAATTTAAATTCATTGCGAAAAACACCGTTTTTCAAATGTTGAGAATTCACCTTTCCCTTCAAACTTCATAGTTCATAAAACTAATATTACAAATATTGCATAAAAATATTAAATCATGAATTAGGAAATATCAGTTTATGAAATTCAAAAGCAGAAATATATAACTTTTGTTATTAAGAAAAATTAACTTCTATTGAAGTATAAATTACATAGACAAAATACAAAAGTGAAATATGGAAAAAACTATATATAACTACTAAAAATTAGAGAATATAAATGTGAACCAAATTTAACCAGAGTATATCTTTGTAGTTTATCAATGATATTTTAATAATAATAAAAAAAAACAAAATTTAATTTCTTAAAGAATTTAGAAAATAATGATGAATAATAGTGGTTTTAGTTCATAATAATCACAAATAGAACAATATAATTGGTCAACAATATATATATATATATATATATATATATATTTAACAAGTTTAAATAAAAATATGTTAAATATTTCCCCTTGAAAATAATAAAAATAAAAATAAAAATAAATTCGAGTCGATCTATTTTGTCTCTCGCTTAAACCCTTCGTCTTCCTCAAGACCAACCCAAAACCCTTACCAAGTTCGCTGTCAAAATCCAAAACTCAGAGAGTTCTACTTGCCCGCCTAACCCCCACAACCGCAGCAAAAGAACAAACAAAAAAAAAAAAAAAAACAAAAAATGAAAAAACCCAAAGCAAAAAGTTCAAGCAAGCAAAAAAAGCTCTCGGAGGTAAAAGAAATCGAGCTTCTGAACTCATGGATCGAGGCCCAGAAACCCGAATCCGGATTCAATCCCTTGTCGCTGCCTCCACTTTCCAAGGAAGAACGTCGTGTGGGAGCCAATTCCTTCCCACGATATTCTGGGGCCACTTTGTTCAGTGAGTTGCCCATCTCCAAGAAAACCAAGGACGCTCTGCGCCAGAGCAAATTCATCGAGATGACCGACATTCAGAGAGCTTCTCTGCCCCATGCTCTCTGCGGTAGGGATATACTCGGTGCCGCCAAAACTGGGTCCGGGAAGACTCTGGCTTTTGTTATTCCGGTGAGTTTCGGGAATTCAATTTTTTTTTTTTTTTTGTTGTGCTTTTGCTATGCTGCTCTTTAAGCTTTTGGTAAAATGAAATTTGGGGGTTGAGAATGTTAGAAAGTTATGCTTTTTTAAGAGTTTTGGTGGTTGTTGGGTCATGGGTAGCTTAGGAACTTTGGGAAAAAAGAGAGAGAAAAAAAAGGAAGAAATTAGGATTTTGGTTTGTTGTTTTTTCAAGAAGAATTGTGATTTCTAATTGCTGCCAAATTGTTGGAAAAGGAGTTGCATTGCTATGTTAGCATTTGATTTATTTGTGGGAGAGTTTATAGGAAGCATTGATTTAGCTAGTTACAGCCGTAATTTGATTTATTTTAATGGTTTTGTTGTGAGCTTTGTTCCCCATTATTTGTCAAGCATTGCTGACAATGGTTCTTTTCTGTGATGTAGTCTAAGGAAGCGAAACAATTTGTTCTGCAATAACTTGAGGGTTTTTTGGTAGGGGTTGAGAGGTCATGTTAAAAAGTAAAGGACCTGAGCAGTCAACATCAATATGTTGTTTACATCCTATGGCTTCATGTGTGCTTTTTTAGTGAGCTCATTCTTGTTGATCTCAAAAGTTGTGGCTGTCCTATGTTTAATCAGTTGTCGGTTTCAGGTTTTGGAGAAATTGTACAAAGAGAGATGGGGCCATGAGGATGGGGTAGGCTGCATCATAATTTCTCCCACGAGGGAATTAGCTGGCCAACTTTTCGACGTACTCAAGTTGGTTGGGAAGTACCATGGTTTTAGTTCTGGCCTTCTAATTGGTGGTCGCAAAGATGTTAAGTCCGAGAAAGAGCGAGTAAATGAGCTAAACATATTGGTTTGCACTCCTGGTCGACTTCTTCAGCACATGGATGAGACTCCATATTTTGATTGCTCACAACTTCAGGTCAAGACCTCCATCATCAACATTTTTATTTTCTTGTGATGCTATTTTTTTTTATTTATTTTATTTATTTCCCTCTCTTTCTCCATCTATCTTGATACTTTGTCAATTTGGTTGCTGATTTGGGTTGAATTTCCTGGCCAGGGAACAGGTTTTGGTCCTTGATGAGGCAGATCGAATTCTCGATGTGGGATTTAAGAAGGAATTAAATGCTATCATTTCACAGCTACCTAAAAGAAGACAAACCTTTCTTTTCTCGGCTACTCAAACAAAGTCAGTTCAAGATCTTGCAAGACTTAGTTTGAAGGACCCCGAGTATATCAGTGTGCATGAGGAGTCTGAAAAAGCCACCCCTACTGGTTTGCAGGAAACTGCAATAATTGTTTCTCTTGATGAAAAATTAGAAATGTTGTGGAGTTTCATTAAGGCGCATCTCAAGTCAAAGATTCTAGTGTTTCTATCAACTCGTAAACAGGTTAGCTTTGAAAGGTTGTTTTTTTTTTTTTTTTTTTTTTTTTTTTTTTTTTTTTTTTTTTCCTGGCCCTTGTTAGTCTTGTGATTGCAATTATATGGTTTCTTTCAAGAATTTTTTATGAGCATTTGTATGGTCCTGATGTACCATTCGCCGCAATTAGACATAGGCTGAGATGTATTTTTTACTTTTTCACTATTATGCATGATGCTTTAATTGCTGTTTTCATAGGTAAAATTTGTTTATGAAGCATTCAAAAAGCTCCGCCCTGGAATACCCTTGATGTGTCTGTATGGAAAGATGAAGCTGGAAAAAAGGTTGGGTGTATATTCACAGTTTTGTGAGAAACATTCAGTTCTCTTCTGCACTGATGTGGCTGCAAGAGGGCTTGATTTTAATCGGGCAGTTGACTGGGTTGTTCAGGTGATAATTAACACTTACTATGCTTTTCATAAAAGATATTTAACATATTGTCTCATATGTATATTTGTGTATTTGTTTTTCGGTTTTTGTCATGTATAGGTAGATTGCCCAGAGAATGTGGAGACTTACATACACAGAGTTGGCCGAACTGCACGCTATCAGTCTGGAGGGCGATCGGTTTTATTTTTGATGCCGTCAGAAACAAAAATGCTTGAGAAATTACGAGCAGCTAAATCACCCATACAATCTATAAAGGTTGACTTTTTTCTTTTTTGGTCGCTGAGTAATTATCAAAAACCTTATTAATTTTTATATTTCATAGTCTATGAATGTAGAAAATTTTCTTTTTGGGTGACAGAGTAAATATTGATAAATCTTTTCATTTTTTTCACATTTCATTTTGGTGGTTGAATTTCCATGCTAAAGTTTGTTTTGGTAATTGTTTCCATGCTAAAGTTATTGTACTGATATGGCAGGCAAATAAAAAAAGACTGCAGCCTATTTCTGGGTTGTTATCAGCTTTACTAGTTAAGTATACAGAACTTCAGAATACAGCTCAAAGAGCCTTTAAAACATATTTGCTGTCTATTCATAAACAGAAGGATAAAGAAATTTTTGATGTGTTGAAACTTCCTTTGGATAAATTTTCGGCATCAATGGGTCTGCCTTTTGTCCCAAAGGTTCGTTTCCTTAATAAGAAAAGCAAACAAAATAGTTTGCAAGAAAAATCATCCTACCTTCAGCCAGAGAATTCTGAGAAGGATGATGATTTGGAGAATCCAAGTGAGGACCTCAAACCAGTGAATTCTGAGGAGAATGATTTGGATATTCCTAGGAAGGAGCTAGACATTGGCAATTTTAAGGAAGAGAAAGTGGACAGAGGTTTTCTTCTGGAGGAGGATGCTGTAAATGAGGATGGGAAAGCCGGTGATGTTAAAGATATCGTGTATGTTATTTTTCTAGTATCTTCTTTATGTATGTCTATTTAACAGTCAGCTCAAATTTCATAGAATTAGGTTGGAAGTCGTAAGTTCTGAAAGGGTAATCTTCCTTTTAAAACCTATGGCATATTGAATTAATTTGTGAAATCACAAATTCTGTGTTAGCATCTACTTCTTGATGGACTTTGTAAATATAGATTGGTTGATATATATTTTTTCTCCTTGTAGACCAGCAACTCGGATTTTGAAGAAAAAGAAGCTGAAGATCAACATCCACCGACCAGTGGGAACTAGAGTTGTATTTGATGAGGAAGGCAAAACGCTACCACCCCTTGCGAGAATAGCTGACATGAACGGTGCTAATGACTCACTCCTACTTGATCAGGGTATGCATTATTATCCTCGAGTTGCTCATAAATTTTAAACCATAATGATAATACTGATGAGACTATTTAACTGAATGTGTGATGAACCTAGTGACCTTTTAAGAGAGAGTAAATACAAGAAATTGAAAGATGATTCATAGGTAAAGACAGACTGATGTTTTTACCCGGTCTGCATCAGCACTGCATGTCTCCTTGTTTCACTTATAATTGAATACCTTCAAAAAAATTTTGCAGTTGCTTTAGTGCTCAAAATTTCTCATTTATGTTGCAGACAAGAAAAAAGAATATTATAAGAAGATGAGGGAACAATTAAAGCAGGTTGACAAGGAAGACAAACTTTTGGAAAGCAAGCGTCGCCGAGAGAAAAGAATCAAGGAGAAGTTGAAGAGGAAGAGAAATAATGTTGAAGAAGAAGACAGCGAGCAGGGTGTTGACTCTGGGTCAGAAGAAGAGGCATCTAGGGATAGATCCCATAAAAGGTCAAAAATATACTTTGATAGCGACAATGAGGATGGTGAAGGAAGGGCTAACAATGTTGAAAAAGGTATCAGTGCCAGTTCTATATCATTGGAGGAGCAAGAAGCTTTGGCTCTCAAGTTGTTGAACTCCATGCACTCATAAGCTGGTAAGAAATCCTGCATAATGTGTTCTGTCAATTTAATTATTTATTATTAGTGCTATCAAGTTTTGAAAGAGTACTGAAGAGCTATTGCCTATAGTGATGATTGTAACAATTTTGTTCAAATTTTTAAGAGAACAGAAGATCAGGTTTTTGTTTATGGAACCGTCAAAGAACTTTTTCTAGAAACTTGTTCACAAACAATTTTCTATAAATTAGAAAATTAAATCCAAGAGACTTTTTGGTGCTGTTCTTGTTAATTATTTTAACTTATTATGACTTTCATAATTCTATTCCAGTAGCGTACCTCTCGATAATGAGCCATTTAACTATGGTTTTCAGTTAAAAAGTCTTATGCAACTCATAGTCGTTTTATCAAGGTAGCATATTTGACTGGCTTACGGCAAACCATATCGACTAGAACGACCTTCCAATGGGTGAATGGCAAACCTTATTGACAGCCAGGTGATGATGCATAGAAATGATTAAAGAAACATTGGCAATAAATTAATAGAATGACTAGGGTTAACATCATTTTATCTCCAAATTATACATATTTCTCACTCAGCTCTCCAAGTTGTAAATTTTTTCAATTGGCCTCTTGTACTTCTGTTTATTTTTATTTTTATTTTTTAATGGTGATTACTATTGAGATTCATTATATTATTTGGCAATTTAAATAACTATTTAAAATAAATTCACTTTTTCAAAATAAAATTTTATCAAAAAATCCGTACATAAATAAATCTAGCAAAATTGATAGTTTAGAGGGTGAGTTATTATAAAAAAAACATGTAACTGTTGGGGATAAAGTAACATTAACCCAAATGGTCACCAGAAATCAAAAGAGATGCATCAATAGGCGTTAATATACCCTCAAGAATTTACCAAAAAGATTTCAATAAATGTAACACTGACCGCTCTTGCATTTTATTTCTCATCATTAATAACATTAAACAAACAAAACACCAATTTTTCTGCATATTTTTCGCCCCACTTTATCGTTCACATACCGAACGTGAACTACATATAAAATTGACTTTAAGCTGGCTGATCGTTTTTAAAAAAGTTTCTTTCCTGAACATATTCACCCAACTATCATGCTGGCTGATTGTCTTTAATAAAAAGTGTTCCCCATGCAAGATCTAGCATATAAAAACATCACCACTAAGACAATATAAAGTCAAATACAGTATGTAGCAAAGTATAAGATCATAAGTAAAAACCATTTAAAGTTGTACCATCTGAACAGTAGCACCTTCAAACACAGGATGCCACGAGCAACTTAAGGACAGCGAGACTAAAAGATAAATATATATATAAAAAAAAAAAAAATCCAAGATGAAGAAAATAAAACTAAAACATGACATGAAAGCCGCAGAACATGCTACGGAATACCCACTGCAACTAAAATCCTCCAATATAAATGATGATTGGGCCAAATCACTGCAAAGTAAAACACCATTAAAAATGTATCAGTATCCTCTTAGCGTATCAAATAATAATCTGAAGTGCCGAAAATCACAACAATAATTACCTGCTGCGGCTGTTGGTAAGCACCAGGCTGTTGGTAATTTCCATATCCAGCATAGCCTCCATAATAAATGTTAGGGTCTTGGGCAGGAGGTGCATATGTATATGCATCATATCCTTGAGGATATCCATAAAACCCACCACCATTCCACTGTGCCTGATCTGGCTGAATCTGAAATAATGTAATGGTCAAGTCCCATTGTTTGTTAATCTAAAAGGTAATAGACAACAGTAATAAGATATGCTTGCAACTAAAACCTGTTTGCTTGAAGGGCTACGGCCCCATGAAAGTCGAATACTTTGTCCTCCTAACAGGGTTCCATTCAACATTGATAGTGCTTGCTCTGCACAAGATCTGAAGCAAATCGTACATAAAAAAATAAACGCATAAACAAGGTGTTTAGTGGAACTAGGACAGAGAAAGGAGGAAAGTATTGGGGATAGCTTCTATCTAGAACAGCAGATACCTGTTAGCAAATTGAACAAAACCGCATCGTTTGCCTACAGGTATTTTTACATGCACTAGCTCACCAAACTGACTAAATACTTGTCTCAGCATGTCATCATTGACACTTGAATCCAAACCCCCAACAAATATCTGCAATTGAAATGTAAAGAATCACTACCAGATGGATGTAAAGTAGATGCTACCAAACTTTTAAAAAGCTACGCACTGTTGTATTATTTGGATCATTCTCGCCCTGGTTTCCTTGAGCATTTGGGTAAGTAGCTGCACATTGACAAACACATGAGAACTAGCTAATTCAGCAGCACACTAAACTACTTTCCACAGTGGAACCATATTCAGAAAGGAAATTGGAGGAACTCAAATTAAATTACATACTATGACAGTTATAATTAACCTTTTTAAAATGTTTTTAACAGTGTCGTGGATCTCAAGTTCATAACTCCTAAATAACATCCAACTGAAAGACGTGATAATATGATAAATACAAAAGAGTACTAAGATAATGAAGACAACAATTACAGATCAAACAGGGATAAATAACAGACACACTGTTATAAGCCATGAATTGTTAACACGACAAAACCACAAACCCTCCACAAGTTCCCGCTGCAACTCAAGCACACAATCTACATTCCAAAACACCAACCTTGCACCAAGCTATAGGTGGGCCAATCCACCCAACCCAACTAACTGCCTTTTTCCTCTCATCATTACTTATATCCTACAAGTGACTAATCCAACCTACTTGAGAGACATGTCATATATAAAGTCCTGAAACCACAGATTGATCAATTCATAATAAGTTAACAAATACAAAATATTTGTAAGTCAAAATAGACTACATGTAATCTGTCTTAAACAAGACTCGTAGAAGTTGGACATTGGAATTTTCACTCCGAACAAGATGCAACAAAAAAATACAATACTTCATCACCCAAAACACCTTATTATCAGTCTTGTGTTTCTATTACCTAATTCCAAGTCTATATTCTGCCAAACTCCGTTCTCCTACCAACCCATATCAGGAAAATAAAGTAACAGCATATTTATAAGGGGTAAAAAATAAACAAATAAAAAAATAAAAAAAAAGGCTGGCAGACCAATCCACTTACTTTCTTCAGCATTATTTGATGCATCCTCATACAGAAGGACAACCAAAGCAAACCCAACAAATAAAAAAAGAAAAAAAGGAAAAAAACAGAATAAGATGGACTTTTAGATGCTAAAAACCAGACTCTTAGATTGCATGCATATGTTTAAGCATAGAAAGAAAGAAACCATATCTAGTGTACCAAAATTGCAACGCCCCCAAAGGCCTATATTATTGTGCTTACAACATTTCTGTCAAATAATTATACTTTAAAGGGATCAGAAAAAGCACATTCTAGTTCATTGCAGGTTATTCATAATAGACTTTAACTGTCCCAAGCTCACATATGAGCTTTGTCCATTATGTACAAGTGGATTTTAACAATTGACATTATTAAAAGCTGGAAAACAGACCTTAAAAAGAAACTGCTAATGTAAAAACTGAAACTTAAAAGCAGAATCACATTGGACCTAAACACTTGGGAACAATTTCTACCCTACCATATGTAGAGAGAACAGTGGAACAGATCCATGATGAAAAATAAACAATGGTCCCTAAGACTACCATAAGCTAAATAAAACTTGAAAAGGAACTGGAAAAGAAATAAAAACTTGACGGGTAACTCTTAATATAAAAGGAACTGGAAAAGTAATCCTTGAAAGTAGCATAATTGATGCCACGAGTAAATGAAGTATGAAGCTTTAGACATAAACAAAATAACTGACCTAAAATGAGGCCACGCATTAAAGTGGAATCATTTCAGCTGAAATCAGTTCAGGGCCCCCCAAAATGAGAGCCTCGCGGTATCCTGCTTTAAGACAACATGAGTTTTATATAAGTTTTTGACTGTTTTAATATAATTAAACGTGCCCATGTCTAGAAAGGTAAATACTGGAAGGAAATGACTGTAAGTTCCGCCAATCTTCAAGTGAGTAACTGGAAGGACATCAAACTTAGAAAAGAGTTTCACCTAAAGAGTGACAAATAAACAAGCATACAACTTACCAAATCAAAGCATGCTAAACCATAAAATATGAGAACTAACATAGAGACCAAAAATTGAACAACAATCAAACAACAGAATTCAGCTTAACTAGGGACCTGTTACCGCCACCACCACAAGTATCATTCATTATACAGACATACATACCTTTCTGATATTGCTGTCCACCACCACCACCACCACCACCACCACCACCACCAACAGGTTTCTTCGTAGCAGCAGGCCCAATCCGCATGGCCCTAGTAGAGCAAAACTGACCATTCATTTCAGTCATGGCACGCAGTTGTTCACCTTCATCACCAAACCGAACAAACCCATATCCCTTAGAGCGCCCAGTGGTCCTATCAGTAACAACTTTTGCCCCCTTCACTGAATGGTATACAGATCTAAACGTCTCTTGCAAAGTATAATCAGTAACATCAGCTGCCAAATCTCCAACAAAAATTGTATACTCCGGACCTTCATCTTGCCGCCTCTCACCAGCACCAAGTGTGGCCCAGTTAAGCCGGAAATTCTGATCGGTACTTGGCATCAGCGTGCCATTATATGTCTGCAAAACTCTCTCTGCTGCAGCACGAGAGGCAAACTCAATGAAACCATATCCTTCTGGCATACCCGTTTGCTTATTCCGAATAACTTTTGCCGTGACTGCCTGTTCGCAACGGAAGACAAATACCCATCAACCCCCCCCCAAAAAAAAAAAAAGCACTTTGAAAACAAGTAAGTATCACACACTATACAAGTAAAATCTAACCGAATTGCTAAACTTAAGAACACAATCTTTTTTTTCCCCCCTAACCCAAAAGAAAAATTACCGTCTTCATAGTTATGTAAATAAATATGGTTCCACATCCAAACATTATATACAAGTGGGTAGACTATACACATATATATACACCTATCATTGTGAACTGACAAGAATATTTACCTCTCCAGTGTGGGCGAAGCAACTCAGAATATAGTTCTCATCCATCCAGGGCAGCAAGTCACCGATCCAGAGCGAGCGGATCTCATCAGTGGTGGTACCGGGTGCAGGCTGGTACTGCTGACCCTGCAAAGCCTGAGGCGGGTACGACATGGCTGCGAAAGCGGCTTGAGGAGGTACCTGTTGGGCGGCAGTCTGCTGCTGCTGCTGCTGCGGGTTCATCATCCACTGCTGCTGTGGTGGCGGCGCCTGCTGGTACTGTTGCTGCTGACCCTGCTGATCGGACGGCAACCCTTGCATCGGCTGTGGGACCACTCCGGCTGCCGGCTGTTGCATCATTATCTAAATCCCCTTTCAAAGAAAATTTAAAAAACAAAAAAGATGGAAGAAAAAGAAACGAAAATTAAAAAAAAGGAAGAACCTTTTTTAGGGATAAGGAAAATAAGGGTTTAAATTGCCTCCGTCGAGGATAACGGAACGGAGAAGAGTGAGATCGGCGCAAACCCTAGGTTTGGGTTGGGGAAGAAATAGAAGGGATTGAGGGAAGAGATCCTAATCCCACCAAAAGGGTCGGTGCGAAAGAGGATTTTTTTCCAACCTGGCTAGGGTTTATATAAAGATTCGTTTTGCAATGGGACCTTTTATATTGATACGTGGCAGTTTTTTATTGGCTTGGTTGTGATAGGACGAAGTGAGAGTCGGTTTTTTGGGGCATATAGGGCTGGGTCGGTTGTGTGTGTGTGGGCCTTTATTAATGGGCCCCTAATTTTGGGCCCATATTAGAATTATTGAATGGCTTTTCTGTAATTTTATTCCTCTGTTCAAACCCTCCCAAAACCCTTTTTTCTCCCCTCCTCCTCCACCCTCCATCCTCCATTTTTGTTCTTTCTTAAACCCTAATTCCGCGAACAAGACCCAGATTGAAGAAAAGCAAAAGAGAAAAAAAAAAGAAAAGGAAAAATCTCTCTTTTCTTCAGTGGAGGAGCCAAGCTCAGCTTCCGAAGATCACGGTTTTAAATATTCGTACTTTGATTTTTTCAATAGTTTTACATCAAATTTCATTTTGGTTTCTTTGGCCTGCTAATTTTTTTTTTTGGAATTTATGGATTGATTTGCAGTTATGGAAGATGATGATAATGAGATTGAGGTTGAACAAAAAGAAATTCCAAAACTTGCTGTCAATGCAAATCATGAAGCTAAGCTTAAAGAGCTGTTGTATAGAATTAGTTCATTTGAGATTAAGTTATACTCTGATGCTACCAAGGAATTCATGAAGCTACTTAGAAGTGATTCGGGAGGTGAATTTCTCCGGTACTACGTTAGAAGTTCATCTAGTTGCTCTGAGCTTCTAGATGCCTGGAAGCTCAGAAGTGGGAGACCTGGAATGTCTTATATATTTAAATTAATATCTGCTATTTTGAGTCATCCTGATGGAAAATATAGACCAAATGATAAGGAGAGGATAGTTATAAGTAGGGTTCTCGATAAGTTTGCTCGATCGCTTATTGAAGAACACTTGCAAGATGTGTATAAGGAGCTAAATAGTAAAGAGGCAAAATGCCAAAGTGCGGCACTTTTGCTGATGGCTTCCATTGTTAGACGTGGGTCAGGTTTGGCTTCTGAGGTTGCAAAGTATTTTGATTTCAAGCTCCAAGGATTTTCCAAGCTTGCAGAGTTCAAGAAGAAGCAAAATGAGAAAAGAGTGAAGCGGCCGTCATTGAGAAAGTCGCTTGTTGGTTTTGCGATGTCATTTCTTGAGGTGGGAAAGCCAGGACTGTTGAGGTGGGTACTACAGCAGAAGGAAATGTATTCCGGTGTGCTTCGCGCGCTTGGGAATGATGATGACGAGACTGTTATCTATGTTTTGTCCACATTGCGGGATAGGATTCTTGTAGAAGAGTCATTGGTGCCTCCAGGACTGAGGAGTGTTCTCTTTGGGAGTGTTACTTTGGAACAGTTATTAAACATTTCTGGAAGGGAGAATGGTTCTGCTGCAGAGTTGGCTTATGATGTTCTCGTTCTGGTGTGTACTGATCCTTGTAATGGGTTAATGCCAGATCCTATGAGACGCCCGAGTCCTTTAAGGGGTAACCCCAGACGACTTATTGAGTTGATGAAGAAGCTAAAAGCAACTGAGATTGGCTATCATAAAAAATTACTTTTAGCCATTGTTAGTGGGAGACCGTCATTTGGTGCAGCATATATGGAAGAGTTTCCTTTCAACCTTGAAGATTACTCATCGCCCACTTGGTTGGTTTATACCACTACATGTTTCATATAATCTTTCATCTTACTATTCATTTTTTCTATTTTATTATTTCAAGTAGTTTCCTGTTCCCATGAAAAAAGTTTCCTGTTCACGTAAATTTTTCATGGTGACTGATTCATTTGCAGGTTAACTACGGTCACTCTGGCAGCAAATTTGGTTTCCTCCGTTGGCAGCGGCCTATCGTTTGGTTTTCTTGCTTCCCAGTCTCATGTGCCACCTTCATTTGATAGCCAAGATGTGCAAAGTTTTATGAAATGCTTGTTTCCACGTTCATTCAGCCGGTCAGTAATCAATAAGGGGTTGCTTCACCCTGAGTTGCTAGTAAAGCATGGAACTTTAAGGCTTCTTTTGGAGGTTCTAAAGTTGCTGGACTTCTTAATTGGTGCTTTAAGTGAAGCTCAAAATAATTCATATTCAAGCAATGAATTAATACAAGGTTGGGCATCTCTCAAGCAAGAAATTCAAAATGAAGTCCGAATCTTGCTCCCTGATCCTCAAGTTTTGTTGACACTACTTTCTTCTCTGAGTAGTCATTCCAAAATTCATGAATTATGTACTAAGAGAAGAGCGAACTTGGCAGATTTACCTGAGCATGGTAGCAGAAGTGTAAAAAAATTGAAAGCTTATAATTTTAACAATGACTCTGATATTATTGTAAGCGGAATAAGTTTTGATAAAGACAGTGCTTCGATTGAGGACGGTGAAAGAGTTGTAGGTACACCTACAACAGATGAGTTGGATACTGGAAAGGATATCATGAATGTTATTGCAGAAGTTTGGGGGCTGGATCCATGCTCCATTCCTCTTGTTGAAATAAAAGATTCACAGACATACTTCCTCACCAAGCTGCTTGATTCTCTCAAAATTTATTTAGTAAGTTTCTTTTCTTTAAAACTTGTTTTGCTTTAATTGGAAATTAGAATTCAAGGATTTAGTTTAAGTTCTACCATCAATCATCAAAAAATATATCTATGTAACCACTGCTTATAATGGATCTTACTTCCTCTTTTGCAGCAAATATTGCCAACACTACTGGATGGTTCGTTTGAGTTTTTTGTAAATCTCTTGAGCAAACCTTCAACATTACAAACTACTCTGCAGCACTCCCTATTGTCTTTGCTGATAGAGTATGTAGGATGGTCTCCTAATGGAATTCCTGTACGGACCCCAACACTGATGTACAAACATCTCCATGTATTTTTGAACTTATTAATTTTTTCACCAATTAGAGACATAAAAGGTAAAGCATATGGTCTGGCACAAGCAGCTATGTTGAGTACTGGTGCATTTGACAGAAACTGTTATGAAATTGGATCATGGTTTTTGTTTTTACCGGGTTATGACAGAAGAATATCTTCTGTTGGAGTTTCAAGGATGGAAGCATTACAGGGTTTGTGTCAAGTTGTCATCTCATTCTTATGCGACGCCGTTTCTACTGTTGGAAATAATTTATTCAAATATTGGGACATTGTTAAGCAGTATACCTGTCGTTTCACTAGTATTGAAGGTAGCTGTTATCAGGTCACCTCTGTTAGTTTAGTCATGTTACAAATTTATATTTATTTATTTATTTTTTTGGTGAACTGAGATTGTATTTACTGTAGTAGTTAGGTATTCGTGCTCTAACCATGTTTTTTGCATCATTACTGTGTTTATTTGAAAACTGGGTATATTTAGTTAGGGTTTGGCATTGAAAAGTTACAAATATATCACCCTTTATTTATTTTGTCCTTAAATGTTCTATGTTTCTTACTCCCTAATTTCCTCCTATCTTTCCAGCAGATAAATTCCCTGGTTTCAGTCCTCTTGTTGTATGTATACTGCAGAAGTGTCTAAGATTGCTGGATTCTGAATCTGAAACCTTTACATTGCCTGAGAAATCAATGATATCATTATACGTGTCCAATACAGTAAAATATATATTACAAACTCAGGTAAAAGTCTGGTATTTTCTCTTGCTCGCTGTTTGTGCAAAGCTGATACTAAACTGGTTTTGATAGGTAGATGCAAGATTGCTATCTGCTACAATTGAATCAGTCTTGTTCGAGAGGCTTGGAGAACCTAGTTGCATAGTCAACCGTCCTGGAGAATACTGTGAGTGGAGGCCGTTGAAGAATTTATTGCTTCTTTCACAGAGCGTATCAAATCAACGAACTTATAGCATTTTCTCACTTGATAGAAAAGCTACGACTGTTGATAGTTCTTTTGGGATTACACTTGATGAAGTTAAAAGCTACTTAAGGAATGGGGTTGCTGGTGAAATAGATGGAATAGCTAAAGCTTTTTCTTCCTCAATTATCTGTACAACTCCTGAAGAGATGTTGAAAAATTTTCCATCAGTTATGACCATTTCTCAAAGTCTTCTTGGTGTTCCTGTATCTCTTATGACATCGATATTCTTTTCTGAACAAACCCTTCTAGCAAGTGTTTCTAAGTTGTGGCCTGAAATTTTCTTATCTGGTCTGGTAATGGCTGTATCTGATGTTTGTTGCAAAGACAGAAAAGATGATGCTTGTGGAATTCATGATTGTGCTTTCTTCTCTGAGAAAGATTTTGATGCAAGTGAAGCTGCTAATGCTGCTGCCACCTTTAGTGTCTTTTTGAAGCAGGCACCTTTCCATGTTCTATTTCCTGCCATTATGAGCATAGATGGCCCTTATTTCATGGAGCCTATGAAAATAAGGGACCTGCTTTTGGCAAAACTATCAGAATGGAAGACTGACACGTCCTTTGTTTCCTATTTGCGCCTTTTGTTATTTTGGGTTTATCAGTTACAAGCATCTTATAGAACTAAATCATCAGCCAATTTAGAACAGCTTTCTGAGATTTGCTTCATTCTTTTAGAGAACTTGTTAAATCAAGTATTGGTATTGAAGGCTGAAGCAGATTATTCAAGTACTTCTGGGATTCTCATGTCAAGCCAAGAAATTCTAGAAGTGGCTAAAACCATCTTTTGTCACCCTACAGTGGTGACAACACTGATGAGTCCTTTAGGGTCTGTAGAGGACATGGTAATGGAAAAGCTAGGGGACAGTATGGATAGCTTGATTAGTTTATCCAGGCAGAGAGTTCATAAGTTAGATCACTATGTTTTGAATATGTTGGTTACAACTTCTGAGTACTTGTTTTCTTTGTGCGGTGACCACCATTTTAAGCCCAAAGTTGAAAATGATTCTGGTAGACAGCTTGTAAAGTCTTTCAATGGGCTGATACAGATTATTTTTCAGGAAGTTAGAGACCAATTTAATCTATGCATTCACAAGATGGATCTGACACCCCTCCATGCATTTTATGCTTTGCATGTCTTGATTGGTTTTATATCCCCCTTTGAGCTCCTTGAATTAGTGCATTGGATGTTTAGTAGAGTTGACTTAGATGACTTGTCAGCTTGGAAATCTTGCACGACATCTGCTATTTATTTTGGTTTTGTTATTGCTGTTTATGCTTTCAGAAATCTGTCTAATTGTTTGGTGCAGCCAAGATCGAGGAGAATGAAGTACAGTTTGCTGTGGGAAATGGAAGAAAACAGTATCAATGTCAACATTATTGAGGAAATCTATATGCAAGTATCAAAATTTGCCTTGCATTTTGAAACAGATTATGCTGATATGTGTTTGCTAGAAGCTGTTTATGCTGCACGGAAAAGTAAATACATACAATTTCATAATTTTCACACATTTGGTTTGGTAATGTCAAGAGTTATGATGACCACTCCCATGAAAATGCTTTCCCATTGTATTTACAAGACGAGCAAGACAAAAGCTAAATTGTTGTTTCTTCTTACTGATGCAAGCTCACTTCATTTGTCGATTTTTGGGCACTTACTTCTTGGTATTATGAATAAAGATCCTCTTCGTAGAGGCAATGTGATGGAAGAGAGCCAGGGCCTTGCTCTTTCGGATGATGACCATATTATGCTTCTGCCTGCTGCTTTGACATACTTAAATTCAACTTTGTTGAAATTTGGAGAACATCATCTCAAGCATTTTTGTTGTATACCATCTTTCTACTCAAGAATTCTCTTGAATGGTTTCCTTCATTGGAAGAGCTTTGTGTCTGGTGATGTGTTTCGAGAGGAATATGGTGAGTTCTTTCCATCATCTTTGCAAGAACTCATTACCCTTGTCAGTGATAGTCTTCTTGGAAAATCCATCCATATGTTGCAGTATCACTTTGCTTTAAATGGAGATTCAATGAATTTGAAGCAACGATTGAAGCTATTTAATTCTATTTGCTCACGTACTGCCAAACATGATGAGCTGATAGACTGTGATGTTGGGGAATTGGCTTCTTACTCAGTTAATCAGTCATTGAACCTTATAAACAGAGTTGTGGCAAAGATATTGTTTTGCAGGATGTTACTCGTTCCTAATGGTAATCAGGTTCAGTTTCAGCCAAAGGAAGCAGATGGGGTCTCGAAAGATGTTCCTCAGGAAATGGAATTTAATCGAGAGAACTCATCAAGAATTCAGTTTATAAACAATTTGGTCAGCACTTGGCAATTGATTGTTAGGAAAATCCCTTTTGTTTCTGATTCTACGAATGGAAAGAGCACAGACCGTACATCCATTTATAAGTACTTGGAAGCTTTCATATTGAGAAGTATTCTTGAATTAACCATAAAAATGCATAATTACCTTATCCAATTAGAATCTATTCCCTTCCTAGAGCAGTTGATGAAATCAGCACTTATATGTAGGTTTGAGGATCCCTCAACTTTGAAAATGCTCCAAGGCATCCTAACTGTGCTGTCTGATGGGAAATTTTCACGTGATTTTTATCTTCAGCTCCTGCTTGCTCACTCTCAGTTTGCTCCTACAATTCATTCAGTCTCCAGCCTGTCTAGTTATTCTCATGTTGGTGCCTTTCTCAGGCCTATGTCTGGTATTTTGAGATCTCTTGTCATCCCTACTGGCCATAATGCATCTGATGGGAAGGTAAATCTGGAAACAACTGAACTCTACTTAAAGCGGTTGGAGGTTATTAAACTATTGCGGATACTCTTTCCATCCAAGGCTCATTGTGCTTGTGATTCTGGCAAAGTTTTAGGCATAAATTTTAAGGAATTATATTTTCTGCTTTTGACTTCTTATGGTGGAAAGCTAAGTGAAATTGATATGGAGATATACAATCTGATGCGCACCATTGAGTCTATTGATGGTTTGGTGGGTGAAAATGTTGCTGGGTTGGACTACCTGTGGGGCAGTGCTGCTTCAAAAATAGAAAAACAACAGGTTCTGGAGCAGGATATACCTTCTGATATCATGAATGGTGCCGAAGCAATCAAAGAACGTCGCAGAAGTCTGTTTAGAGATAATCTTCCAATTGACCCCAGAATATGTGCATCAACGGTGCTTTATTTTCCCTATGACAGAACTTCATCTGATGAACCATTATCATTGGACAAGTTTCAATCCAATAACTTGGTATGCCTTATTTCTCTAGAGGAAAGAACATCTAATTTGATTTTTGTAGGGCTGCAGCTTTTATATGGTTTGTGTGGTAGTCAATTGTAATTGTCAACTTATTATTCCTCTGGATTATATGCAGAAGCATTCTCCTGATGTTGCAAGAGTAGAACGATATGATCCTGCTTTCATTTTGCGCTTCTCGATTCATAGTTTATCTGCTGGTTATATTGAACCAATGGAGTTTGCCTGTTTGGGCTTGCTTGCCATCACATTTGTTAGTATGTCATCACCTGATGGTTCGATAAGAAGATTGGCTTATGATACTCTTGTGGGATTTAAGAATGCACTGGAGGTGAGGCTTTCTGTATGTGAAAATGGATCTGTGAAAGTCGCTGTGTGTTGTCTCTGTATGTTAATTTTAACTCTCAAGTAAAAATCATTAATCCTTGTGTAGCTTTTGGTTATGAGCTTTCAACAATCTTAGATTCACCAATCTTAGAAGGTAATCTTAGTAGAGCAGACAACAAAGCAGACCTGGTTAGTTTTATGTGTGACTGAAAAAGCTTGCAACTGTCCCCTAACTAGATGAAAATGTTAAAAAATAATCAGTTTATAAAATAGAGTGCTACCTTTTTGTAGGGTAATTTCTCTCAAGAAAAGTATTGCACTCGACGAAGCTAGGTTTCTATACGAAGCTTGATTTATAGTCAAAGCCAACCTATGCCTTCATTTATAATAGCAGTGTTTTATATGCTGGAAGCAATTGTATTAGATTACTGTTAGATACCTATGGTACATGTTTGTAAATATCTGAGAAAGCACTGATTATGTTTTTGTATCTTGATTTTGTTTTTCTTTTTAAATTTAAATTGCAAATACATTAGAGCATCAGATGCTAATGCAATTATCCATTTTATTTGTATTCAATAAAAGTATTGCTCTTTTCTACATTGGTTCGTGGTGGTCCTCATTACTTCTTTTCCATTCTTATTGGAGTTGTTTGTTAATCAAAGTTCAAACTTTCTTTAACAGAAATGTAAAAAGAGGAAGGACATGACGCGAATTCAACTTCTGCTGACTTGTATGCAAAATGGTATAACAGAACCATGGCAGAGAATCCCTTCTGTTATTGCAATTTTTGCTGCAGAGGCATCTCTAATATTGTTAGATCCTTCACATGATCATTGTGCAACCTTAAGCAGGCTTTTAACACATTCATCTAGGCTGGACATGAGGGTAAAAGTTTTGTCATAAATAGAATTTCTAATTTTATTTTTCCTTTAGATTCTATCCTTGCTGCTTAGATGATGTTTCTATAACTGCAGAATATCCCTTTGTTTAAAGAATTTTTCTGGAGCAGTTCTATTAGTTTTAAAGCAGAAAGGTTGTGGATGCTTCGCTTGCTATATGTGGGGTTAAACTTGCAAGATGATGCTCAAATTTATATTAGAAACTCTGTTATGGAGAATTTAATGAGCTTTTATACGTCTCCCCTTTCAGACAATGAGTCCAAAGAATTGATTCTTCAGGTGATTTCTTACCTCATTATGATGACTTGAGTTTATTCCCTTTGGTATTGCTTTAACTTGCTCTGGTTCATGAGTCCTGGCTCTTGATTGAAATTATGAAAAAGAGAAATGGCCTGTTTCTTTTGTTCACATTGGTTTATTATGAGTGTGCAAGGCATCGCTTTTCTTTCTCTCTTTTTTTTTTTTTTTTTTTCCTCTCTCCCTGGATGTGCATGCACCATTCAGATCACCATACAGAGACATGGAGTTAAAATTTGATATTTGCTAAGGTTGTTCCATGGATTTTATCTATCCTCAAGATAGTGAGTTTGCCCCTCACAGCTACTTTATCTTGAGGTTGCATGCAAGACAGTGTTTCTAGATTGACAAGCATCCGACACTACCACCCACGCACACCGACCCTCCAAAAATAAAAAGTAAAAAGAACGTAAGATGTGTTTATTTTTGTCTTGTACCATATTATTGACAACTTGGACTTTTATCTTATTTGTTCTGCAGGTAGTGAAGAAGTCCATTAAATTGCATAAGATGACAGCATATCTGGTTGAAAACTGTGGTCTTTTTTCATGGTTATCATCTGTTCTCTCAATTTCCAACAAAATGCATTTGAGAGAAGAAGAAAGCTTTATCTTAAGGCACTTGGTTGTGGTTTTAGAGGTAAATACATGAACAGTTTTCGCTCCTAACTTTTCTTCATCGTCTTGAAGTCCATTCTTTTTCCTTTTGTTCAAATGCTTTGCAGTGTCTTATGAATATCTGCTTAGTTTCAAATGAAACTTGTCAACGATTCCTTTTATCTGATATAGACAACATGCAGTCCTCATGGCAAAAATATAAGCGTCAAAGAAGTACTTGAAATGTTTGCATTGTTGCATGTCAATGCTAGGGACAGAATAGTTATCAAAGAAAAGAAATTTGTAAGAGTAGAGAATTGCAAGGCTTACCATTGTTTTTTTAATTTAAGCTTCTGTACAAGCATGGATAGTTAAATGCCTATGGCACTTATAAGACTTGTGGCGAGAAAAGAAATATCAATAATATTTTAAATCTCATGACACTAATGACGAGTCTTTTATTTACTGCTTTTAACATTACCATTATATATATATAAATATATATATATATATATTTACCATTGTTTTATTAGTTTAAGGTTGTATACAATCATAGAAAGTTAAATCTCTAGCACTTATAGGCCTTATGGCAAAAACAGAAATATCAGTAGTATTTTAGTTCTCAACTAACTTTCGTATGTTTTTCAATTTAGGTTGTTAATGGTGTTATTTCTTCCAGAAATATCATTGAGTGGCTGCAAAAGTACGCCCTTGAGCAGCTCATGGAACTTGTGTCTCATCTGTATCGATTCTTAGTTGGTGGTATGACGTTGATAAAGGAAAATGCTGCACTGGTCAATGCTATTCTAGAAATAATGATATCAACGTTGAAGATATCCCTGAAAAGAAAGATATATCAGCCGCATTTTAACGTATCAATTGAGGGTTTGTTTCAACTATATGAGGTTGTTAATATATATGACAATGCAAAATCTTATCCTAATGTAGAGTTTGGGCTCAAAGTCATACTGACGAGTGCACCTCCAATTACCATTTTTTCCATGGTATCTCTCTCTCTCTCCCTCACCACCACCCCCCCCCCCCCCCCCCCCCCCCCCCCCCCCCCCCCACCCACCCACCCAAAAACTATCTATCTATCTTTTTGTCCGCATGTATATATCTATTAGCAGTTCCAAAGATTTTTCAATTAATTTACTTTCTTGATTTATTAGGATAGTCTAAGAATATAGCAGGAAAGATTTTAGAATATTCGAGTAAATTACAAATATAAAAAATTAATGTCAGTTTCGTTTGGTTCAGTGGTTGGGACTAGTATATCAGGTTTATTGCATTATATACTTATCTTAAATAATATGCTAGGACCTGAAGGAATATTCCTTTAATGCTTCATGATGGAGATGATATAAAATATGAATTTGTTGTGCTATCTTACCAATGCTACTTTTTATTGCTGGTATTTCAATGCTAGTTACTATGCTTATGGAGGCTAATTAAATAGTTCCATTTCCATTTTGGTTAAGTAAATTTTTTTTATTGCCCTAAGGAGATGTGTCTTATCCACTTTGGTGCCTTTAATTTAAATGAACTCTGCAGTGCCCCATTTTTATGTCTCTTAAGCTATCTTTACTATTTCCTAGATTCCTATAAACTTAATTTATAATTTGATTAGTAAGGAAGTAGAACATATTAATTTAAAAATGTTTCCCCCTAATTTGTTTTCAGATGCCTTGTGCATAACTTTACAAATAATTAATCTTTGCAGTGTTTTCTAAATTTCACAACAATTTGCTTTGATCAACAGAGTCAAGCAAAGCTTTCAAGTTTTGTTATTTGGGCAATATCTTCTGCTCTGCAAGCAGATTCTGCAGAAATGCTTCAAACCAGAGAATCTTACTGCTGTACAGTTATTCCAGAAGGACAGCAATCTGAAAATTGTCTAACATTCAAACTTCTACGTTGGCTGACTGCTTCTGTAATCCTTGGGGAGCTTGTTAGGAAACCTAATTATTTGGAGCCAAATTTGAGATCACGTGTAAAAAATCTGCAGTCGTTGCTGGGCCATGGTGAAAATGCATGCAGAGGAATCAGCCAAAGTAGATTTGGCTGCGAGGAATTTTTAGCTTCTACAATAATCTACTTGCAACAGCTTGTTGGTGCAGATTACAAAGTGCTACCATCAGTTCTATCTGCTGTTACTTTTCTTCTCTGGGATAGCTCCATTTTTGCAGGTATGTTATTTAAATCAACTTGATTAATTTATTTGTGTTATTGTCAGATCATATCGATTTGGCTTCTGGGATGATTATGATGCAGCATAGGTTTAATGAGCTGCTTTGGTTATAAACTTTAAGAACATGGTTCTTATACACTATCGTTTTGTTGTTCTGAAAGAAATTAAATAGAAAATCTGCTGTCTTTTTCCAACTATGAATGTTTTTGGACAAAAAATTACAGACATGAATATGTATAGCAAATGTAGATTCAAGAGATGCTAACTTTATTTAATCTGGATCAGATTTTTTCCATGATCACCGGACACTCATGGAATCGCTATGGTCAAAGATTCGATGCCCTGCTGAAGCTAATCCTGCTTGGAGATGGTAATATTTTATTATCTTATTGCCCTTTTTTATTTCCCATTTCTTTGCAATCCTCAGTTCTTGAACAAAGAGTTGGAAAGCATGGTATGCTTGCCCTGATTGTTTTGTTTACACAAATTTGCATAAGGTGGTTTACCATATAAATGTTTTCTCGTATCTTCATTGAGATTGTAGGGAGTGGGCAAACTGAGAAAGACAGGTGTTTGTTATTACTAGTCCTGGTTTCCTTTTTAATTTTTATTATTGATATTTTTGTTACTATTGAAACGGGAGAACTTTTTTTCCGATGTAATTGAACTGTTGGTAAATTAGAGAGAAATAACAAATTGATGAAAATTATGGCCAGGTTGAAAAACTGAAATGATTTGATGAACCTTGGATCTAAGAATTCATGTTTCTTTTGCCCGACCTTTTGCCACTTTTCATTATTTATGTTTTTGCAGGCCTGTTTGTCACATATGCTCTGTTATCCTTTATAAAACTGAACTTATCTATCATGTTATTTGCTGAAGGTCATTTTACCAGCCATGGAAGGATCCCTCATTGGAGCTGACTGAATTACAGAAGATTGAAGAACTCCATGCTTGTCAAACTCTTTTAGTTATCTTCTCCAATGTGCTTGGAAGTAGACCATCAGAATTTCAGATCTTATCAACTGAAGATGTAGAAAATTTTGATGTTTTTCAATGGGAAAAAAGTGTTTTAGAAACTTAAAAATAGCAAGGAAGCTTAAAAAAAAAAAAAGAAAAGAAAAGAAAAGAAAAGGAAAGTGTCATAAAATTACACAACATTTGTAAATTAGAAAATTTTGTCGGAATGTACATATATGTATACTGGTGTACTTTACCCACATTTTCATTTTCCTCTTTCGATGAATATTTGATTAAATGAAAGCTTAACACAAAAGATTCTGCTTAGTTAGCATCAGTTTAAGAGAAGCTACATGCCGAAACAAAAGTTAAGCTTTCTAATTTCTATAATCTTGTATCCAGTGGGGACCAATCCTTGTTCAAATAATGGCCGTAGTAGTAGAAAGGCAATGGACTTTCATTATCAAAGTTTGTCGTTAATATATGATTATGAAATTAGACTATTATATTATACTCCACATCACAATAATTAACTGGAACTTCCAAAGTGCAGCTTTCCTTAATTACCCAAGTGGCTATTATTTTATTTTATTTCCTAAATTTTTTCGGTGGAGATCTATAGTTTGGTGTCTTTTTTCTTCTCCTATTAGGAAAAAAATATTTACTTTTGACTGTGAAAAAAAGGGCAAAAAAGAAAAAAGAAAAATAAATTCAACTTAGCTGTATAATTAAATTATTTGTACGACAAAGTTTGATTCTATAACTTTATTTTTTTCAACTTTCAATTTTGATATTATTAAGTTTATATCATGGAACTGTTTCAATACGGAAGAAAGAAATAAAAATCCAAGCTTTCCCACTACACGGAACCAAAAACAGGATCTTTGTCTTGGCAACAGAGCAAAACAGTCTAGAAGCTGCCAAAAAGTACATTCCCAAAAAACTGCCTGCAAAATCCACCATTCTCATCTTTGCAGGAGACTAACCAAAGCAAATGGATCCAAAACCCATCATCATCCTCATCCTACCAATCATCCTTTCCTTGATCGCCACGGCTATTGTCACTGCTTCGGCTGACTCCTCCTATGTTCGACCTCTGCCTCGCAGAACTCTTCAGTTCCCATGGAACCCAAAACCCTCTTCTAATCCCCAGCAGGTATTAACTTCATCAATTATTATTCTCCACTTTCTATTTTATTTTCTGGGTTATTAATGTTTTCTCAGGAAACAATCAGAATTTTGTACTATGATGTTAGGTTGCCGGGAGCTGATGATGGGTTTTTTGTATTCTCTGATTTGAATCTTGCTCAACTGAGCATTTAGGCACTGTTTAATTGCGTATTACTCGATGCTGCCCGTGTATCTCAATTGATCAATTTCATTGAATTGGAAGTATTACTAAACTAGATAATATGTTGGCACAGTAATTAATGCCATGTTGTTATGAAATCGGGTTGATTTGAGGCTTTGAGTGGATGCAATAATCTTCGAAATAGCATTTCTGAGGCATTTATTACATTGACATAGTTATTCTTTAATGGGTCTCATTTAATAAAGTTCTTGATGTTTGTTCATGGTAAGAGTGTTTTAGAACAATAATAAGCTTCAATGGACAAATTCCTATTGCAGGTGCACATTTCTTTGGCAGGAGACAAGCACATGAGAGTCACTTGGATCACAGATGACAAGTCTTCACCTTCGAAGGTTGAATATGGAACGTCACCTGGGAGATACAGCTCCGTAGCTCAAGGAGAAAGTACCTCTTATAGTTATTTGTTCTATAAATCAGGACAGATACACCACACTGTCATCGGGCCTCTGCAACCTGGCACTGTGTACTTCTACCGGTGTGGAGGACAAGATCCCGAGTTTCAGCTCAAAACCCCTCCTGCTCAACTTCCTGTTACTTTTGCTGTGGCAGGGGATCTGGGACAAACTGGCTGGACTAAATCAACGCTTGATCATATTGACCAGTGTAAATATGATTTGCATTTGCTACCAGGAGACCTTTCTTATGCCGATTATATTCAGCATAAATGGGACACATTTGGTGAGCTGGTGCAGCCACTTGCGAGTGCAAGGCCATGGATGGTAACACAAGGGAACCATGAGAAGGAGAACATACCATTATTAAAAGATGCGTTTCAATCCTATAATGCTAGATGGAAGATGCCATACAAGGAGAGTGGATCAGGTTCCAACCTCTATTATTCATTTGAAGTTGCGGGCGTACATGTTATCATGCTTGGTTCATACACCGATTATGACATATATTCTGATCAATACAGGTGGCTGAAGGTTAGTTAACTTTCTCTTCCACTTCTCAAAACGTGTATTACTTCTCTCTTGAACTAAAGTAGAAGAGGTTTAATTAAAGGAATCTTTCATGGGGCATGAACATCAGGGTTATTTTTTGAAGTAATTATGCTTTTATCTTTGCATGCAAGTGCAATTTAGATGTCTTTTATATTCCTTGTGTTTATCTGTTTGGTAAACTAATAACATTACAGCAGATTTGTTATTTACAATGGAAATTTTCTGTCATCCTTGTGGAGTAGGCTGATCTCTCAACGGTGGATCGCAAAAGGACTCCTTGGTTAATTGTGCTATTCCATGTCCCATGGTACAATAGCAACAAGGCTCATCAAGGTGAAGGGGATGATATGATGGCATCAATGGAGCCTTTGCTTCATGCTGCTAGTGTAGATATAGTGCTTGCAGGCCATGTTCATGCCTACGAACGCTCGGTATATACCTATCTTCATTTAACAATTCTTTTTCCAATTTAAATTTGTATTTCTCCTTTTTAACTGTGTTGGTCTTGTTTGATAGAATCGTGTCAACAATGGAAAAGCAGATCCTTGTGGTGCTGTTCACATAACCATCGGTGATGGAGGAAACAGAGAAGGATTAGCTCACA
Source organism: Ziziphus jujuba (assembly GCF_031755915.1). Lineage (NCBI taxonomy): Eukaryota > Viridiplantae > Streptophyta > Magnoliopsida > Rosales > Rhamnaceae > Ziziphus > Ziziphus jujuba. The sequence goes on along the minus strand of NC_083379.1, from coordinate 38,282,879 downwards.
AGTATGTCCTGCACTGTCAAAGACTAAATTTTCAACAAAGTTACTGAAAATCATGTTTAACATCTTTTAATTTAGTTTAAAATATTATTTCCAGTGCAAAGATTGTTTAGTTGTGTTTGGACGTTGATAATATTGTTTATTGATTGAACTTTTTTCAGTTATATATAACTATTACTTGTTAAAAAGGGTTAAAATTTCAATTAATTCTTTGAATTGACAGGTATAAAATCCCATCACCTGAGTGGTCTGTATTCCGTGAAGCAAGTTTTGGCCATGGTGAGCTCAAGGTAGTAAATTCGACTCATGCCTTCTGGAGCTGGCATCGGAATGATGATGATGAGCCTGTAAAGTCTGATGATGTCTGGATAACGTCATTGGTCTCTTCAGGATGTGTTGCTGAGAAAAGCCATGAACTAAGGAAGATACTTATGGCACCATAGAATTATATGCAGAGTTGGTTGCTCTACTCTAATTTGCATGAATTTTTATCTTACCAAGGTGTTGATGTAAAGATTAGCTGAAATTATCTATCATAGTTGTGTGAGTCCAGGAGAGCCGCATTCATCAGTGAACAGCATGATCCTTTTAAGTGTGTGGAAGAACGATGCCTTAAGCCTCGACTTAATTGGCAAAATTACTCAGTATATTGTACCTGAGAGATTGAAGCATCTCGCTTATTAGAAAATAGATGGAAGTGTATCCGTTTATGTCAATTAGCAATTAGCTGTGTAGCAGTTTTCCTGCAATTTGCATTGTTTGTATGTGAACCTCAAAACGTTACCCTCAAATATCATTACGGCATTTTGCTATCTAAAAAACTTGTGTCTCTTGATCTGAAAGATTGGAAAATATCATTATGTTGGAAATATTTCTTTTCCATATATCTCGATAGATATGAATTGGGACTAACAGTGTCTTTGAGCGCAGAGTCCATGAAATCTGACTTGGGAGTTTAAATTGGCATGCAGTATACTTGTCTGCACGGTTTTAGAACCATTACTGACCATCTACAAACGTTTAGCTTCCCTCAATCCTCTGAAATCCCATCACTGGTCTGTTTACCCTTCCAGAGTATAATCTGCTCATCCTTGAACAGTATAGGTGTGCAGGGCACCAGATCCTGAACATAAAAAGAACACAGAAAACAGAAATGAGACTGAAGTAGGAACTCCAACACTAAACAGACAGTATAGCTTCTAGCTTAATTTCAAGCGTCCAGCGTACCCTTAATTTAACACCTATCCTTTTGCAGTCACTAGTACCAACATGTGTGCAATCTAGCCTCACTACTTCTACGGTCTTGAAGGCCTCTCTCACTCTCTCCACAACATTCACATATACACCGTTCCTGGCTGCCATGAACAACATTCACCAGTAAGATCCATGTCAATGAAAAGGAATGCTACCATGCTATATACCTATGATCTTTGTACTTTTATTATAACAAGAATGGAAAGCAGTAGTTCATCTAAAATTCAGAAGCTTCATAAATCAAATTTTCACTTACTAAGTTTCATTAAAGGGTCGGAGTTCAGTCCTCTGTTTCTCAAATCCTTTGTTTCGTCAAAAGTTAACCCATCAGCAACATTCTTCACAAGCTTCAAATAAATGGGTGCATAGGGCCTCCACAGCATTACAGGTATAACTGGTCGATTCTTAGGATCATAGTTTCGACCTCGGTATAAAAGGAGGACATTAATGTTCCGGCATATAATTTTCCCACCAGATTTTTCCTGTAGAGCATTAATATCTAAATCAGCTGAAACTGAAGAATAACAATAAAAGATAGATAGATTCTGCATCAAATTCAAACCTCAAGGTGAAAGCAAACATTGTCAATGTCAAGAGTTGGCACACCCAAACACTTGATCCTAACAGCTTCAGCCCGCTTCCAGTGGTTGTGAATATCATCTATCATGTTGTGAGTGACTCCACCCTTCCCTAACACAAATTATCAATCCCCTTTCACTCACTGACAACACAATTTAACCATCATCCAATTACATATGTTTTCAATTTACGAGTACAGGCTGGGTTGTATACACATACACATCCAAGATATGGTTCACCTCCAAAATTATCAAGTAGCTACAATGTCATTGGTACAAGAAGTAAACACAGAATGGCAACTGGAGTCGAAGTAGTCACATTATAGTATTAGTATCATCAAATATACTTACACAAATTCAGAGTTTATATACTTGATTACAAATCCTTTAGTTCTGGGTTTGGGCATAAGGTAGTGAAGCAACATGATAAGAATGGTCAAAATCCCAGATTTTCTTTCACCTACCAAACAAGCTAAGTGATCGATCACCAAGCAAAACTTTACAGAAAACAAAGAAAGCTTTGCAAATAATTACAGGAAAAAAAAAAAAAAAAAAACAAGAGAGAGCTTGTAGCAACTTACCCAGATTAATTTGCCGAGCGCAATCGCTGTGACGATACCGTTCCACCAACTGAGCAACTTCGTCCTCCGTAAGGGGGTCTCCAAGAACCCTGTTCCGCTCTTCTGCCACCCTATCGATGTCTACGTTCTGCTGGGCAAGTGCGACGGTCCCGGTCCATTTCCGGTCGAGTCTGCCTGGACCGAAAGGAGAGAACTTTGGCGACTCTCGGAACCCAATTGGTTCCACGGACGGGTTGGTTTCCGAATACGAGTACATGAAGTCAAAGGGCAGGTCCGATTTGAGAGGTCGAATGGGTTCCTTCTTTGGGGGGTTTAGATCATTCTTCTTCTTCTTCTTCTGGGTGTCTTTTTTTTTGGGTTTTGGGAGTGTGGAAGCCGGAGAAAACGGAGGGTCGTAGGCGTCTTTGAGAGACTGGGTTAGAAGACGAGAGATGCATAAAAATGGTTTCTTTGCGTATGTTTGTGGAAGTGAAGAACGCCATAGGAGGAGCTTAAGCATCGATGGCGGAACAGAGAGTGACTATGATTTGGTTGCTAATGGCACTCTGAGAGAGAGTGAGGGAGCTGTGAAGTGTGTGATATTGGCAAAAACAGATGTAATTCTGCGGTTAAACATTGCCAATGGTGCGGTTTCAAAAAAACGACATGCTATAGTACTTTCATATGAGCAAACGACATCAAAAAGATGCATTGAGGCAAACGACAACATGAACAGCTAACTGCTTTGGGAGCATCAATCGTACAAAAACAAGAGAAATGCATAAGAAGTTTCCTTGAAAATTAGTTTCTTATGCTTCCTTTTAAGCATGGACTTTATACTTGTCTTTATAAAAGAAGGGACAATATATATATATATATATATATATATATACACACATACAAATGAAGCCCAGTTCTCGGTTAGGCCATTTGCCATTTGTTACACCAACACAAATTTCATTAATTTTTTGCAGACAACTCAGGAGGTTCAACCTGTTAATTCCAAATTAAATTTCCAAGCTTTTGCTAATCTCGCATTAGCAAAGTTCAGTATAAAACGACGAGTTAATTACATCTTGTAATTGATGATACTGATTGCAGGGAAAACAATTAATTTAACAGAAGGTTAAGGAATAGCTGAATCTTCAAGTAAATCATATAGACTATGTGATATAAAAGTAGGGTGCATAAAATAAAGGTACCCTTTTGATGTATTTGATGAAATGTGGGCTACAGAAACAAGTTCTAGTAAACACGAACTAAACACCGATATAAAAAATAAAAAGAGTACAATTTATAATATAGCGACCAAAAATGGTCACCAACGACATATAATGATGTATAGTTTTGTCTGTTGCTTTCACTAGGTTTCAAGATACTGTCAAAACCGTACTAAATGAAACTGAGCGGAAGGTTCATACATCACCTGCATTGCTCAGCCTTTCTTCTTTACACCGCTTTTGGTCCACAACCATAGACTCTAAAACATCCAAAAGATTATCCAACCCCTCAACATTGTCCCCCACTGCCCTTAGTGCATATACAATGCTCTCAAGGGTGGACAAACATCCAGCCTTTGGCTGAATCCTGACTTCACCATACAAGCTAACCTTGTCCAATTCCAACTTCAAATGTGGCAAAAACTTCAACCAGGGATTTTCAGCATACATTTTCTTGGCCTTTGACCATGTTCCATCCAAAACAATCAAATTCTTCACCTCAAAATTGATGTCCTCTACACCATTTATACTAAATGCCTCTTTAGTTGGATATAAGAGCGCAGATCCAGGAGGCACATCAATTTCAAACTCCATTTCCTCTTCCAATTCCAAGCGCCCTTCCACTGGCTGCTTTTGCAACTTCCGTACACTAAATCCTTTTGAAAGAGCGGTACAAGCCGCTGGAGTGTCTAAAATCTTATTGAAATCTGGCTTCTCCCAATCGCTTTGCTGCATCCAACTATGGGAAAGAGAGATAACAACACCATGTTTGCCGACTGTAGCAGTGATAATTGGTCCATGTTTGCCAACACCATGTTCATCACTTTCTAATTCGTTTCGAGTATTTTCACAACCTATATCACTCTCCAAACTGCATTTCCCATTAGCATCAACAAAGCCAATGCTTTTCTCTCTGGGGCATTTTGCAAACGATTCACATTCTGAGTTATCCACATTTTCTTCTTCTGAACCCATTTCACTGCATTCCTCAAAGCTTGACTTTCGGGTATCCATATTTTTCACATGCTGATCACAATCTACTCCATTGGAACCCATATCACAATTCTGGTCCAGTGACCGAATAACGAACCGGGCTTCCATGTGCACATCAGAAACAGCGGATACAATCAGATTCTTGAGGCCTAGTCTCGCAATCTTAGCAGAATTAAGAGGGTGTTTTTTCTCTAGACTGTGCTGGAGAATAGTCACCCTAACAGAGTTATCGAGCCGGGGTTTCTTGATTCTTTTGCAGAGGCAGAGCCAAGCGGGTTTTGAACATGAAGCACAAGTGGGCCTCTTGGAACCGGCCTGAGTCGCCACCATCTTTCGAGTTCGGGGAGGAAAGAAGAAGGGTTTTTGAAATAGCGCACAGAGCTGGTTATAGATGACCACCGCCATGGATCAAAATATCAATCTGCTTTTTAAAACCGTCAGAAGGAAGCAGTGCGTAGACGACGGGTCGGTTTATAGCTACCACCAAGAACCGGTCCTTTTGTACCACAAGCGACAGGTCGTTAAAGCCAATGACTCGCAGTGTGATATCAAGCCAAAGTCAAGGGTTATTTTAGGGAAACCAAAAGGAAATAAGGATGGTTGGTTTTTTTATCGCTTTTTTGACCAACGGAATTCCACGCGCCAATAATCGTTCAGAAAGCAAAAGAAATTTTGAGAAATAGTCGTTGTTTTCGCTATCTGTGATCCACGAGAAAAACCCAGGTGCTAGTTTTTTGTTTTCCGAGAGATTTTGATTTTTTTGGAGAAACCCAGCTGAAGAAAATGCACGATTTCTGCTTTACGATCCCGTACGGGTTGATTCTTGGGGTTGGAGGTCTTATCGGGTACTTGAGGAAGGGGAGCACATCTTCTTTGGCTGGTGGTTTGGGAACTGGTTTCCTGCTCATTCTTGCTGGCTATATCAGTCTCAAAGCCTTTGGGAGGAAGAAGAACTCGTATCTTGCTTTGATCCTTGAGACGGGTATGTATTTATTTATTTATTTTATTTCAAAATATTATTACGATTTTCTTTGAGGTTTCTTAGGTTGTCTTTCTGATTCGTTGGTCTAGTATTTACATTGGGGATTGAAAAATGACTTGTAGATTTTTATGATTTGGACTATAACTTCAATAGGTATCAATATCAGGTGTAACATGTGACCAAAAGTTTTAGTAGTTTTATTGACAATTAAAGGAAATTAAAAAATCCATGCTCTGGGTCCTTATTTCGCTGAAATAACGCTTCCTTGTCTTCTGTTCTTTTGTTTAGGATTCAAAATTTTTAAAATTTTTAGTTTGGATTGCACTCTTTTGGCAGGCAGGATCTTGAATTTTTTTGGTACCTCATAAGTATAGCTGAAGCTATGTACTTCTGCATGACTAGAAGCCTTAAATTTGAGAAAAAAATAATAATAAAATATGGTTCCTCCACAATTTTGTTATATTGTCTTTATGGACTGTCTGTTATGGTTGTTCTATAATAAGAAATGGGCATCACTAGATGTATCCATATGTCAGGGATATGCTCGATGAAGTGGTGGGTAATGTACAATTGGAGGTGAATGTGAAATTCAAATAATGAAATTTTAACAGCGGAGCAACTTTTGTGTCTATCTTTTCGTATGCTTATATGAGAATCGAACAGGTACATTTGGATAGTTATCCCAATGTATAGTAGGCTTCTTGCTATTGGGATATATCTATTGATGGCTTTAAGAAGTGTCTATGACTTCAAAGAGTTGTGGAGAGGTCTAAGTTATTGGAAATAGATTTGTAGCTTGATTGGGTGATTCAGAAGAAGTATTTTAATGTGTATCATGGTTTTTGTTTTTCTATTAAATGTCAAGAATGAGTCTTTTCTAAAATAATAATGTCAAGATAGTTATTTAAGAAATTGGTATTGTTGGTAAGGTGAGCATGTGGATATGTACACACATGCACATGGTCCCATTGCAGCGAAAGAGAAAGAAAACCAAGTTTGTTCTTTTTTCTTTTTCCCCATGTTTATATTGAGTTCACTGTAATGATCTCTTTCAAGTTCAACTTAAAAAGAAATTTGTTTTGAAACTGATTCATCTGCCTTAAAAACAGTTTGTGCAGCCACAGTCACATATATAATGGGACAGCGTTATCTGCTAACTTCTAAGATTATGCCAGCTGGTATTGTTGCTGGTTTGAGGTAAGTTGGGTGTAAATTCTGCCTCTTTAAGAAGTCATGCTCTTCTTTGTTGAATTTTCGTTTCTTTTTTGTTTATCATCTTGAATTAAGTACTGTATCTAAATTATGAATGTCATTTTGTATTTATTTAAACATTAGAAGTTATGAATCTGGTTCGCATTATAATCCTTACCATGTCTGCTGGTATGAGTGAGTATGAGATGTGGCATGTGGAATTTTACAGGTATGTTCTCCTTGGGTTTAGAGGTTTAGAATACCTGCAGATAAATTACAATTTCCCCAAAGCTTAAACTGTTAGAAAGTGAACGAAACCATGTATATTAAGCCAACATAACAATTACCTGACAGTAGATTTGTAGATGTTTTGAAGTCTTGAAAATGCAGAAAGTAGTTTCTAACCATTATATGCTGGATTGACTGTGGTAAAGTCCAAGAAATTTTCTCTGAAGAAGCTACTGTTAATTTGATGCTACAGCCAAATTGATGTTGGACGGATAGAGTAGAAAAGAAGCAGAAAATTAAGGATAGCTAATATCACACTAGAACAATTTTAGTAATTACTCCTAAAATCCCTAGGCATCATATCTAGTTTTGGTTTACATCACACAAGACCAGTGAAAATAATTTTCAGAAATTATTTGTATTATTATAAGCTGTTTTATAAGATTATAAAGATCCCTATTTATAATAAAACCACCTGACAACAATAGGAAACTAAAATAAAAATAAACCCTAATTAAATAAAGAAAATAAACAATAAAACCACCTAAAAATATAAGGAAACTAAAAAAAAAAAAAAAACTCTAATTAAAAGAGGAAACTAAATTAAACTAAAGCTAGTTAGATCCTTGAAGATCCCAAATAAGCCCATCTTCACCCAAATCAAAGTTTGGGCTTTAGAATATGGTTTTCCTCTCCTTTGATAAGTTTTTAAAGGTTGTTTGCATCTTGCATCACAAATGTATACTCTTGTATTGAATTTTACTAAAATCTAGAATTGTGCTCCCCCCTTTTATAGCATATCTCACTATTGTCTTGAATGATAGTTCTATAGGTGATATCTTCTATCAAAAACATTTTTAGAAGTTTGATTGAACAAGTTGCAGAACTCTTATGCATTCACATACCATGCTGAAATGTTGGCTATTTACACCTATACTTTTTCCCAATTTGCGCTATTTCTTCTGCCCTTTTATTTTATTTTTTATTTTTTATTTTCACCCTCTATTTCTTCGTCTGCCTTCTTGCTCTACCCATTTCCATCCCCTGAAAATAACAGTCTCGCCGATCTTATTTAATTTGCAGTAGCCAGTGGATTTTAATTATATGTTATTTTATCCTTTAGTGTTGATGTCCCATGTCGGTTTTGGATTTAATGTTGCATTTTGTTCTTATCTACAACCATGGAGTGATAGTTTGGTTCCAGGTGTATAATGGAAAACCCATTCTAATTATTATATTAAAATCATATTACATAAATTTGGATTTCCAGACTCATTTCTTTTTCTTTGGTTAAAAAATTGCATTCTTACTTGCAATTGTTTTGTGTTGCAGTGCTCTTATGACTGGGTTTTATTTGTTCAAGATTGCAACGGGGGGCAACCATATCCCAACCAAAGCCAAATCATGATGTCTGAAGTGAAAGCTTCTTTTTCAATTTTTTTTTTTCCTAAATATTTTAAATGGATGTATTTAGATCACACGCAGCCAGAAACATGTATTGGATGTCTTAAATTTGTCGATGTAACTTGTACTGCTAGGCATTGTGCTAGCCAATTGTGTATGGCTTTTCTTTTTGATAATATTGGAGAAAACTTGGTTGTAGACTTTGAATCAAATAGAATTCTGGTTGGACATAAATGATTGCTCAGATTTTTGTTACTGATGATGGGGAATGCTTTTTCCTGATGTCCTGAAACTGGAATGAAACTTGTTTACTTTGTCGTAAAAGGTCCACAAAAAATTAATGTGGAAAATTTTATTCTGATTAAACATCAAAATGAATCTTTGTATATGGAGAAATGAGTCTCTACCTGGTGAGTCTAAATGGTAGTTTTGGTTCTTATCCATGCATTCCATGAATCAAAATTCTGGGATATGCCTGATTCTGTTCATCTTTATCATTTTTAAATAATTTATCATTTAGAACTGACAAACATGGTGGATTTTTCTGCCTTTCAAGATAGTTAAGATCGTTTTCATCAACTAATATTGAAAACCTTTTTTAACATTACTTTATGTACAATTGTTTTTAACATTACTTTATGTACAATTATTTTTAAGTAATCTACTAATCTCTCTCCTTTTGATTTTTTTTTTTTTTCCCCTCTAATTTGGCTTGATTTTGCTTTGGGAAAATAAATACTTTTTAAAACTAGAAGATGGGTCTTAGCTAAAAAACAGACATGGAATTTTCATTCTGAAGGGAAAATACACTCAACACAAACAGATTTAGATTCCTTCTATAAACTCTGATTTAGTTTTGAAGTTCACCTACTCAACCCATCTTCTCAATCAACCTCCCTTCTCCTCTTTCTCTTGATCTCTGTGTCTAAAACATCATGAATTCCTTACTCATTATTTTCCTGCTCCTCATCCTAATCTCCTTTCTCCTTACGAGAGGGAGAAGATCATCAAAAAGGCTGCCTCCAGGTTCACTAGGAATACCCATAAATAGGCCAAAGCATTGGACTTCTCTGAGCTATGCATGCCAACAAAGCAGAACAAAGGCTACAACAAAGAGAGAGTACGGGGCAATTTGAAAGCTTAGCCTCTTTAGAAAACCAATAGTTTTCATCCATGGACAGGCTGCGAACAAGTTTCTGTTCAATAATGATAGCAGCAGCCTTTCCAACTAGCAAATTGAGTCTATCCGGAAGATTTTAGGTGACCGGAATATATTGGTACTAGCGATCGCTGCTTTACAGGATCTTGAAGTGTATCAAATGGATGTGAAAATAGCCTTTCTGAATGGAAATCTAAATGAAGAGATCTACATGGAGCAACTTGAGGGTTTTACCGCTCCAGGACAAGAAAAGAAAGTCTGTAGATTGGTAAAGTCCTTATATGGACTTAAATAAGCTCCAAAGCAATGGCATCAAAAATTTGATAATGCCATGCTAAAAGATGGATTTAAAATAAATGAATATGACAAATATATCTATGTAAAAGATACAGAGAATGGATATGTTATTCTATATTTGTATGTAGATAACATACTTATAGTAGGTAGTGATGACAATATGGTCCGAACTACAAAAGTCATGTCAAATTCTAAATATGACATAAAAGATATGGGGTTTGCAAATGTGATTTTAGGTATGAAAATCACGAGAACTTTGAATTAAATCATTCTTAATCAGACACATTATGTAGATAAAATACTGGCTAAGTTTAGTAATGATGATACTATTATGGCCGGAACACCCATAAACATGAGTTTACACTTACCCAAAAATAAAGGAGAAGGTGTATCTCAAGTGGAATACGTTAGGGTGATTGAAAGTCTGATGTACTTGATGAGTTGTACTAGACTAGACTTAGCCTATGCAATAAGTAGACTGAGTAGATCAACGAGGAATCCAAATGATTATTATTGGAAAAGAATTGTCAGAGTACTAAGATACTTGCGATATACTCGTGAATACGGACTGCACTATACAAGATATCCTGCTGTATTAAAAGGATACAGTGATGCAAATTGGATATTAAATATCAAGGATTCAAAATCCACTAGTTACTATGTGCTCACATTAGCAGGTGCAGCCGTGACATGAAAATCCTCAAAATAAACTGTGATAGCTCGATCCACGATAGAATCTGAGTTTATCGCATTAGATAAATGTGGTAAAGAGACAGAATGACTATGCCATTTTTAGAGTACATTCCTAAGTGGCCTAAACTAGTGCCAGCAATAAGTTTACATTGTGACAGTCAATTTGTGATTGGCAGGGCACAAAATATTATGTATAATAAAAAGTCTAGACATATTAGTCTTAAACACAATTCCATTAGAAAATTAATCTTAACTGGAGTTATCTCAACAGACTATATAAAGTCAAAAGATAACATTGTAGATCCGCTAACCAAAACATTAAACAGAGAATTGGTTGAGAAGTCGTCCAGGGGAATGGGATTGAAGTCTGTGAGTAAAGTTGATATGATGGAAACCCAACCTCATTGATTGGGGATCCCAAGATCTAGATTCAATGGGACAACATAATTGTAAAGACTGGTATGAATCACTGTGGGGGTTAATCATCTACCCATTCCTATGATGAAATAGTGATAGAAAAAGACTAAGCATGAAAGTATGCTTTTAATGATTCTTATAAGTATGTGTGGTAATCTATGCATAGTTATACTGATTAATAGGAATTACCTATGTGAGAAAGAAAAGTGGCCACTTCAAAGAATAATTGTTTAGGGCACAATTCTTTAAAAACTCTCGTAGAACTAGAGAGGTGTTCAGGGCTAAAATGAACACAACAGTAAAAACTGAAGCGTACCAGGAATGAATCATGTGTGGGCTATGATGTCAGTTACACAAAAGACGAAATGGTTCAAAGATATCGCATCTACCATAAGTCAATAAAGAAGATATAGTCTCAAAATGGAAGGTTTAAAGAATAATATCTACCTATCTTATGTAGATTCCAACTGCAAAGCTTTACCACCAGAGTCATGTTTATTTTAGAAATCAAATCATTCATGTGGAGGATTATTAGAGTTTGGGCCCAGACCCACATATGTGAATGATTTGGGCTTTCGGTCATTTTTCTCTTTATTACGTTTTGATGAAATAATATATATTTTAATAAATAAATAAAAAAGTATTTTGAAATAAGTGGGTTGAGAGTTTTACAAGAAAAAGACTCTCTAAGTTGAGAGTTGTCTGGGATCACGTTGTTTTAACGTTCTTTTCAGTTTTTGAAAAAACACAGAGAAAAAGTTCTTGAGTTTTTTAAGTGAAAAACAGAGAGAAAACAGTGACAGTGGTAAAGTGAAGGTATGCAAAAGTTCGAAGGAAAGGTTTTGGAGGTGGCGTGTCCAAAATCTTGCAGCCGTTGTATCCTGAAAGATGTTCGTCATAAAACTCCTACACCAGTGGGTATAAAACGTCTTAAGTACACTGTGGTATCACACAAACCTTGGTTATATGCTATTATTTTTCCCAACAATCTTAATTGTTGTAATTTGGGCCTAAGTTTGAATGATTTGTAAATGGGCTTTTGGGCCTTTATTTTTGTTTTTGTACCCTACAGTTGATGGAGAAAATAGTATTTTATTTTAATAAGTAATTTAAATATTTTTTTTGAAAGTAGAGGGTTGAGAGTTTGAAGGAAATAAAACTCTGCGATGAGTGATAGAAGAAGACATGTTCATTGAAAACATTCTTTTCAGTTTTTAGAGGTTTTTATAGAGAAAAAGAATTGTTGAGAAATACGTGAAAAATAGAAAAAAAAAATAGTGACAATGGCAAAGTGAAGGTACACAAAAGTTCAAAGGAAAGGTTTTACAGGTGTTGTGTCCAAGATCTTGCAACCGTTGTATTCTATGAGATGTTCGTCATAAAACTCCTGCACTAGTGAATGTAAAACGTCTTAAGGACACTGTGGTATCACACAGGCTTCGGTTAAACTTCCAGAAAGCAAATCAATTAAGGAAATACAGGTTCTAAATTCTCTGAATATCTATGTAATTTTATTTTACATTACTCTGTTATATGCACATGTATTTACATATATATGCAATTATTTTTCCCAACAATCTCGTAAATGTGTCAGAGATGCGCTTTTATTGTTCTTGAAGCCAGATTCACTGAAGCATTATGTGGGAAAAATGGATGGAGAAATCAGGAAGCACCTTCAGATGTATTGGCATGGCAAGCAAAAAGTAACAGTAAGTCAATGTTATCAAAAGCATGTTAATGAAACACTAATACCGTTGCTCTGTGCTATTTACCAAAAAAAAGAAATACCATTGCTATGTGCTATGCATTTGCTTGATAGACATAGTTGGATCCCCTTCATAGCTTTTGGGATTAGTGATAACTTAATACGGTATTAAAAAAGCTTGGTAATCATGATGTCTTGTATTCAAATCTTAGTACCCTATTTGTGTTAAGTACTTGTTCAGCCCTCTTTTGGTCCCTTAAAAATTCAAATCTTAATACCCTATTTGTGTTAAGTACTTGTTCAGCCTGCTTTTGGTCCCTTAAAAAGATGTACATAGTTGGGTCCACTTTAATCAGCTTAAGTTGAGGTCAGTGGCAACATAACAAAAACCACACTCACCTTCCTCTATAATCTTCTCTTTATAGGAGGCTAACATGACTGAAGAGTTTTTACACACTGTTTATTCCAATGAAGATATTATATCTAATTTTATCTTGAACTGTAAATTTGCTGAGAATCATTCTATAGTTAACGTACTTCACAAAACTCTTTTCAAATCAAGCTGCATTAAATCAATCAATGTCAAGAAATATTTTTTCACCACTGACAGGTCCTGCCCTTGATGAAGAAACTCACATTCAACATGATATGCTCTCTTCTTTTTGGGCTCAAGGAAGGAACTCAAAGAGACAAATTTTTGGAGTTTTTTTAACAAATGATAGAAGGAATGTGGCCAGTCCCTCTTAATTTGCCTTTCACACGCTACAACCGTAGTGTTAAGGCAAGCGTGAATGTCTAAACCATGTTGAAGGAATTCATAGATGAGAGAAGAAAGAAACTCAAGCTGGGAGATGCTTCTCCAAAGCAAGACCTTATTTCTTGCATGCTTGGCATGGGAAACAAAGAAAATGAAGAAGTACTTACTGAAAAGGAGATTGTCCACAACGCTATGCTAGTCATGGTTTCAAGACATGACACTACATCTATTCTGCATACATTCATATTGCGCTTTCTAGCTAATGAACCCGCCATTTATGCTGCTGTTCCCCAAGGTATTCACAATGACATAATCTGCAATAACACAATTAATCTACTAAAAGCCAGGAGTGTCACTTTCCATGTATAATAAGCTATTATGGTTGTAGAACGAGAAAAGATAACAAGAAGCAAGCCTTAGGAGAGTTACTGACATGGGAAGACCTTTCTAAAATGAAGTATACATGTAAAGTAGCAATGGAGACTCTGAGGGTGGTTCCTCCTATCTTCGGTGGCTTCAGGAAGGCTTTGAAAGATATTGAATATGGTGGTTACCTAATACCTAAAGGATGGCAAGTATGTCAAAATCATTCATCTTTGTTTTAAATGCTTTTCTTTTTATTCCTCTCTGGCTTTAGTCCTTTGAGTACTAAATTCCCTTTTGCTTAACATTTAGATATTTTGGGCTTCATCTATGACTCATATGGATACTAGCATATTTCCAGAACCATCAAAATTCGACCCCAGTAGATTGGAGAAACAAGCACCAGTTCCGCCCTATTGCTTTGTTGCTTTCGGAAGCGGACCATGGATATGTCCAGGAAATGAGTTTGCAAGGATTGAAACTCTTATGGCAATTCATCATCTAGTCACTAAGTTTACATGGACGCTATTGGCAGACAATTCTTTTCGTAGGGATCCCATGCCAGTTCTAGCACAAGGATTACCAATTCAAATAATGCCAAGGAAACCATTGTAACATTGTTCTGTTTTTAGTAGCAGCCATACCTGCTTCTGACAGACCTAGTTGCCTTAGTTCCAAATTCTCAACCAATGCTGAAAATATACAATAGCAGAGAAGGTTTCCATGTCTAAAGGAATCATTATGCTATATATATATAGATATACACACTTGTTTTTCTATCTGAGACATTACTAGTTTTTCTTTATGAGACATTACTATTCTCGTTAATTGATGGTCAAAACTTTTATTATTCTTTTTCAAAATTCTTTCAAAATTTCAAACCAACCCTTCTTCTATTCTCCTGTCTCTACAACATCATGAGTGCTCTATTCACTATTTTCCTGCTTCTCATCCCAGTCTTCCTTCTCTTTTGGAGAGGAAGAAGATCATAAAAAAGGCTTCCTCCAGGTTCACTAGGAATTCCCATAATAGGCCAAAGCATGGGCCTTTCTCTGAGCCATGCGTGCCAATGCAGCAGAACAATGGCTGCAACAAAGAGTCAGAAAGTATGGTCCAATTTCAAAGCTAAGTCTCTTTGGCAAACCAACAATTTTCATTCACAGAACGGCTGCAAACAAGTTTGTTTTCAATAGTGATAGCAGCTGCCTTTCCAACCAACAAACTAAGTCCATCCAGATGATTTTGGCCGAAAGGAATTTGTTGGAACTGAGTAGATCACAAGCGTGTTAGAGATGCCCTTTTGTTGTTCTTGAAGCCAGAGTCACTAAGAAAAATGGATGGAGAAATGAGGAAGCACCTTGAGATGCACTGGCATGGAAATCAATAAGTAACAGTAAGTCAGTGACATTAATATTATTTATCACTATCAATCCAAATAAAATAAAGGAGTCAATGCTAAACAAATATACTACCCTGAATGTTGGTAGCATAATGATACTATAAGATAAGCTACAAAGTATGAAACTTCTATGTATGTTTAAAATTAAGGAATTATGAACAGGAATTAGGATGCTCACATGATTTACAATGTTTATCCTAACCATATTCTATAGTTGTGTTAGAACAATCACTCTTTTCATATATCTAATTCGATCCTCCTCTTTTAAAACTTGATGAGTACCAGAACCTCTCTCTAGTTTTGCATTAATCAACGTCAAGAAATGTCTTTTTGGCTGGTGATTACAGGTGCTACCCCTAATGAAGACCATCACATTCAACCTAATTACCTCTCTTCTTTTTGGACTTCAGCAAGGAGCAGTCAGAGACAAATTTTTGTAGTGCTTTCAACAAATGGTACAAGGAATGTGGTCAATCCCTCTTAAGTTGTCTTTCACATGCTACAACCGCAGCCTCAAGGCAAGCAAGAGGCTCCAAAACATGTTGAAGGAACTTATACATGAGAAAAGAAAGCAACTAGAGCAGGAAGGTACTTCTCCAAGGCAAGACCATATTACTTGCATGCTCAGCATCCGAAACAAAGACAATGAGGAAGTACTAACAGAGAAGGAGATTATTCACAATGTTATGATATCCATGGTTGCTGGATATGACACTTCTTCTGTTCTTCTTTCTTTCATTATGCGCTTCCCAGCTAAAGAACCTGCCAGTTATGCAGCTGTTGTTCAACGTATAAAAGGACTCTCTCTCTTCACTCTCACAACATGCTTTGTTCACAGATTAAACAATTAAAAGCAGGAAAATATGAATTGCTATTATAAAATTGTTATGGTTGCAGAACAAGAAGAGATAGCTAAAAGCAAGGCCTCAGGTGAGTTTCTGACAGGGGAGGACCTTGCTAAGATGAAGTACACATGAAAAGTAGCAATGGAGACTCTGAGAATGGTTCCTCCTATCTTTGGTGGCTTCATGAAGGCTTTGAAAGATATAGACTTTGATGGATACCTTATCCCTTAAGGGTGGCAAGTAAGTCAAAATCTCATTACTCTTTTTTTTTTTTTTCTTTTTTTCAATGTTTAAAAGACAATAGGGTGTCTATTTCCTTAAGTCCTTCACTGGTTCTATAACTAAAAGCCTTCTTGTTTTAACTTTTAGGTATTCTGGGCTTCACCAATGACTCATATGGACACTAGCATATTCCCACAACCGTCAAAATTCGATCCCAGTAGATTCGAGAAACAAGCACCAGTTCCACCCTACTGCTTTGTTGCATTTGGAGGAGGATCACAGATATATATGTCCAGGAAATGAATTTGCAAGGATTGAAACTCTTGTTGCAATCCATCATCTGGTCACTCAGTTTACATGGAAGCTATTGGCAGACAATTCTTCTAGCTGGGATCCCATGCCGGTTCGAGCTCGAGGATTACCAGTTCAAATCATGCCAAGGAAACCATTGTAACATATTCAGTTTTTAATAGTAGCCTTGCCTGCTTCTGAATGACCCAGTTGCCTTGCTTCCGAATTCTTAACCAAGGCAGAAAATATATAATAGTAGAAAAGGTTTCCATGTCTACAAGAATCATTATGCTATATCTTTTCTTTTTCTAAGACACTAATGTTCTCTTAATAGATGGTGTTTGGAAATTTTTATTTATTTATTTTTTTTCCCAAATTCTTGGGATATACGATTCAAAGAGAGCCTTTTTCTTTGAGTTTGAAGTTTATACAATAAAAAGAAATCCCTTTATCCTTATTGGCTCCTTATAAACCCAGACATTTTGCATCTAAAAATCATTGAAATATGTTCTCTTTATATTTGAATTTTGCCGTCATACTCGAACAGGAGTCTTAATAATTGTCTCGCCCAAAAACAAATGCATATATAAAAGAGGTTTAATCGGGTATTGCAAATTTAATTTTGTATTTTCCTTCTTAATCCCAACTTTAGTTAAAAACAAAAAATTCATTCATTACAAAGTTGGTGTCTCTTCCTATATGTGAAAATCACTTAAACTATTTCACTGGTTTTCTGCTCCTTTTTGCTTTACAAAAATTGGCTGTAATTATCCCTCCCAACAATATAATAGTTGAGTTTTAGCATTCAAATATAAAAAAAGATGCATAGACTTTTCAGCCTAAAAGAGTATATACCCAATCAGCCACCCAAAAACCCAACAAAAACAAATCCAGGTTTCTTCCATAAATCCCATTTAATTTGAGAGACTAAATTCATTTAATTCAAAAATATCATTTATTACAAAGTTGGTGTCTCTGCCTATATGTGAAAATCACTTAAACTATTTCACTGGTTTTCTGTCTTTCCTATTAGCTTTACAAAAATTTGCTGTATTTATCCTCCAAACAATAGATTAATTGAGTTTTAGCATTCATATATTTAAAAGAATAAAAAATAATACATGGACTTTTCAGCCTAGAAGAGTATATACCCAACCGGCCAACCAAAAACCCAAATAAATGAATCCAGGTTTCGTCTATAAAACTCCCATTTAATTTGAGAGATTACCTGCACAAACCATCTTCTTTACCTACCTTCATTTCCCCTCTTTCTGTCACTTCACAATCATGGATGCCCTATTCACTATTTTCCTGCTTCTCATCCCAGTCTTCCTTCTCCTCACAAGATGGAGAAGATCATCAAAAAGGCTGCCTCCAGGTTCACTAGGAATACCCATAATAGGCCAAAGCATTGGCCTTCTCCGAGCTATGCGTGCCAACACAGCGGACGAGTGGCTGCAACAAAGAGTCAGAGAGTATGGTCCAATTTCAAAGCTAAGTCTCTTTGGAAAACCAACAGTTTTCATTCATGGACAGGCTGCAAACAAGTTTGTATTCAACAGTGACAGCAGCATCATCACCAATCAGCAAACTGAGTCTCTTCGGATGATTTTGGGTGAGAAGAATATATTTGAACTGAGCGGCTATGATCACAAGCGTGTCAGAGACGCACTGCTATTGTTCTTGAAGCCTGAGTCACTGAAGCAGTATGTGGGAAAAATGGATGGAGAAATCAGGAAGCACCTTGAGATGCATTGGCATGGCAAGCAACAAATAACAGTAAGTCAATAATATTCTTTCCAATAGTACTTTACGCTGAATGAGACATTAAAATGGTAGGATAATGACAGTAAAATATCAGCTACAAAATTTACCACTACTATATATAATTTAGAATTATAGCAGCATGAACACCCTCTTGTATCATTGAACTATTAATTTCATTGCAAGCAAATCTCGATTAAAAAAAAAAAAAGGCTTTTGTAGTTTCCACTGCCATTAGAAAAGGATTCGATAAAATCGATCCCTGGCCATGTCTTTCTACTTGGAGTTTCCACATAAATCATAGTCACCTTCAATTATGATCTCCTCGTCAATAGAGGTTCACATGATTCTAAACACTGTATATTCTAACCATAGTCTGTAATTGTGACAGAAAAAGCCACTTTTTTCATTTATCTAATTCCATCCTCAAGTTTAAACTTGCTAAGAACCTAAACATAGTTCAGTAAGTGTCCAAAAAATATATTCAAAAAATCAAGCTTCATTAATCAAAGTGAAGAATGATTTTTCACTGGCTGATCACAGGTCCTTCCCCTGATGAAGATCCTAACATTCAACATAATATGCTCTCTTCTTTTTGGGATTGAGCAAGGAACACGAAGGGACAAATTTTTGGAGTGTTTTCAACAAATGATAGAAGGAATGTGGTCAGTGCCTCTTAAGTTGCCTTTCACACGTTACAACCAGAGCATCAAGGCAAGCATAAGGGTCCAAAACATGATTAAAGAACTTGTACAGGAGAGAAGAAAGGAACTCGAGCAGGAAGGTGCTTCTCCACGGAAAGACCTTATCACCTGCATGCTTAGCATCCGAAACAAAGACAATGAAGAAATACTAACAGAAATGGAGATTGTCCACAATGTTATGGTATCCATGGTTGCGGGATATGACACTACATCTGGTCTTCTTACTTTCATAATGCGCTTTTTAGCTAATGAACCTGCCATTTACGCAGCTGTTGTTCAAGGTAAACAGAACTCTCTCTCTTTCACTCTAACAATAGGCTTTGCGTTTGCAGATTAAACAATTATAAGCAGGACTGCAGGAGTAAAAAATAAATAAAAATTCATAAAATAAATTACTACTTTTTCAGAACAAGAAGAGATAGTTAAAAGCAAGCCCTCGGGAGAGTTTCTGACATGGGAGGACCTTGCTAAGATGAAGTACACATGGAAAGTAGCATTGGAGACTCTGAGGATGGTTCCTCCTGTGTTTGGTGGCTTCAGGAAGGCTCTGAAAGATATCGAATATGGCGGTTACCTCATCCCTAAAGGATGGCAAGTATGTCAAAACCATTGTTTTCAATGCCCTCTCTCTCTCTCTCTCTCTCTCTCTCTCTCTCTCTCTCTCTCTCTCTTTCTCCTGCTTTAGTCCTATAAGTATTCCTCTTGCTTAATGTTTAGATATTCTGGGCTTCATCAATGACTCATATGGACACTAGCATATTCAAAGAACCATCAAAATTTGATCCCAGTAGATTCGAGAAACAAGCATCAGTTCCACCCTACTGCTTTGTTTCATTTGGAGGAGGACCGCGGATATGTCCAGGAAACGAGTTTGCAAGGATTGAAACTCTTGTTGCAGTACATCATCTTGTCACTAAGTTCAACTGGAAGCTATTAGCGGACAATTCTTATTTCAGGGATCCCACGCCGATACCAGCACAAGGATTGCCAGTTCAAATCAGCCCAAAGAAACCACTGTAAATCTGTAATATTCAGTTTTCAATCACCAGAATTGTAGCCATGCCTACTTCTAAAAGACACCAAACTCCTTACTTCCAAATTCTCAAACCAAGGTTGGAAAACTTGTACAACAATTATCATGTTGCACTGTGTTAAATTATCAAATAAAGCCTATTATTAAATTTTCTGTGGCCAATGGATTTGAACTAAGGTTAAATATAATATTGCACTGTGTTCTGATTTTCAACAATAAAAGTGATAATTTTCTCCCTAACGTATAAAAATCAACCTAACTGTAGTTACTATATTGAAATTATATTATACAAATCTTTTGAACTTATTTGATTTATTTTATAGATCCTCAAGATTTTAAATGGATGTATTTGGATCACACTCAAACCGAAACCTCTATTGGATCCCCTAAATTTGTTAAGTTTTCAGTGGCCAGTTGATTTAAATTTTAGTGTAATTCAGTGCCTCCAGTCATGGATGTTGATGGCCAATAGCAGTTGGATATGATGTTGCTCTGTGTTCTCATTTTCAACTATTCAGTTTTTCTTTTACCCCCAAGTGTAGAATGAGCTACAGACTGTGACCATTATATTGAAATCATCTTATATATATAAACCTTTTGAGCTCATTTCATTTATTTTGTTAAAAAAAATTGCTTTCCTACTTGCAATTGTAATTCTGGATTATGGACACCAATCATCACTTAAGGTTTATACCATACTTGTAAAAAGCTGTAGAAAACCTATACTTAAAAAGAAGCTGGATCATCTGGTGTCTGAAAAGATCAGAAGATTAATAAACTTGATGGATTGAATATTTAATTCCGATGAAAAAATTCATATGAGTTGTACCTGGGACTCTTTAAGATGTTATAGTTTTTGTCTTTATTCATTCAGCTCTCTGTGCGATCACTCTATTTTCAAATTACTCGTCAACTAGAATCCAAACAAATGTGCCAAGTTTGCTTTTAAGATAATTAGTTTTTTTTTTTTTTTTTTTTTTTTTTATTCTTTGGTTATAAATAAATAAATTGTTGTTGTACTTGTCTTGTCAAACTAAAGATAATGAAGCTCCTAGCTAGAAAACAGGCATGGAATTTTCGGCCTAGAGAGGAACAATACACGGAACAGAAAAACAGTGCCGGCCCTGAGTGCGCACTGCCACAACATCCCATTTGTCGGGGTCTTGAATATTTTAAATTTTTTTATTATTTTTTTAAGAATATTTAAGAAATTGAAATATTAAATTTCTAGTAAAAATAATAATAAAATGAACATTTTTTTTATTATTTTAGGTTTTAAATTAATTTACAACTATAGTTATCATTTTTTTTTTTTTTTTTTGCCTTCAACAAGACTATAAATGTGATCACATACATATACTTAATCTTCTAGTTGTTTTATTATTTAAATGAATTGACAATGGTGTTTATTAAAAAAAAAAATACTAGAATAATTTGATTGTAATAGTTTAATTATAAATTATGCATCTAAAAAATATTAAAAAAACCAACCTATAAAATATGCTTACCCAAAATCCCAGGCCGGCCTTGCAAAAACACATCTAGGTTCATTCTATGAACACTGATTAAATTTAGAACTAGGAATTCCTACGATTAGGAGTGGGCAAAAACCGATCTGACCCGACAAAACCGACCAAACCAAAAAATTTGGGTCGGTTTGGGTTAGTTTTTATTGTTTAATCGGTTTGGATCGGGTTATACATATAAAAATGTTAGATTTTCGGTTCAGATTACGGGTTGGAAGGAATTTTAACCCACCCAATCCGAACCGAACCGTTTCATAACCAAAGAGCCATTTTGCAAAAATTATTTTCATTAAATTATTTCTATGAAATTTTGTAAGCCATTGATCTCTCACCATCTAATTACCACCGTTGGATTTCAAGATGAAAACACAATACACAACAGTGACAGCACTCAACAGTCAACACAATCTCAGATTCTCACAAAACGAAATTGAAGCCCTAGCATTCGCGTCGCCAATCGCCACTCGCAGGCAGCATCCTCCGGCCAGCCACCACCCGATTGAACTCCCAAGCAACGCCACCACTTGAACAACCGCCGGCACCGGACCCAGTCCACTCGTCGCCCTCTCGCCGATCACCATTCGCCACCACTCGTCGCCCTCCCAAGTCCCAAGCTCTGCAGGTAAAAATCATTATATTTCTTATTATTATTATAGTGATTATTGATTGATTGAAATTGAAAGGAAATCTTTCATAATTTTATTTTATTTCGAGTTAGCAACTTCTATTTTATTTTTTTTTCGTTCCTTTCTGCTTCCCTTCGGATTGGAAAATTAAATAGATCTTTGCATCTCACACAATTCAAATCTTGTAACACTCAACACTTTCACGAGGCTCACTCTACATCCTAATTACACAAACACTGAAACACCTATGCACAAATTAAACAATTTTCCGGGAAATTGCAATCATCCTTCACAACCCAATTAAGCTAAAAACCCAGAAATGAAAGCAATGAAACACAGAAAACAAAGAGACAGAGACAGAAAGAGACTGACTTAGCTGAAGCAGACAAACGGAGTCTGGGCTCCACGGGACTCGGAGAAGCTCCTCTCATCTCAATCGATACAGCAACAAGATGAGAATGGCACCATCTGATTCTGATTTAGAGAAAAAACAAACACAAGCAGAAAAACAGAAAAATAGTATTTTTATTACTTTCTGGAAACACCCAAAAAAAAAAAAAAAAAAACAGATTCAGAGAAAGCAAATACAGAGAACTGAAAACGAAAAGTAGAAAATACCCAGTTGCTGTGATCTATTTAAAAGAGTGAGTAGCGGAGCTTTTGCTGGCTTAAAAAGAGTTAAAGACTGCCATAGAAGGCAGTTAATTCATTACTTTTTCATGCTTTTGCCTAAAACCCGGTAATCCAATAAAATATTGAGTATTGACTCAGACTAGTCAATGTTAAGAGTTCTTTAAATATATTTTCTAAATTTTACATTTTAGAGAATTAAATGGACAAAAAACCTTTCTCCTTTTTTTTTTAATTCAATAAAAATATTCACCTGGTTTTTCCTCTTAAAAGATAGTCAAATTTCACTTTTTTTCTTTTCCTGTTATTTGGGTGATGTTTAAGTTTATTCTTTTCTTGTGTAATGGTGTAGGTGCAGAATGATTTGGTTGGTGATAAGTGATATAAAAAAGAACAATGATTAAGAAAACTAATAAGTGGAAACTTTTTGGGTTATGTACAATTTCTTTATCAAATAATAGTAATTTTGAATCTAGAACTTTAAAAATATTTGAAAATTAATTTCTTTGTTGAACAATCTGTCATTGCCAATTTGATTCTTGCTCTTAATGGTTAAAAATGCATACTTGTACTCAATTATGTCATTTGCATGAATGATGGAAAATAAATATTATTTTTTTATTTCAATTCATTTATATTTATGCCCTAAAATCTTGTGCAAATCAGAGTGTTTATATTGTTGTTTGTTTGATTCAAATGGCTTATTTTGTTGAATGGTGGACTTGGCAGTATCTGTCCAATTATTATATAAATTCATCATAATAATGTTCATAATTATGTACAAGCTAAACTTAAAGTACAAGCTGCATATATATATATATATATATATATATATATATATTTTTATTTATATATTTATATATAATTATATATGAGGTTTTTTTCCTCAAGTCACTCAAAATTATTTATGCATAACTAAAACTTTTTGTCTTGATAAATATGAATAAAAACCTTAACCTGCATTTTTTGTTCACAATCGCAGAATATATTGGAAGAAAGCTACTTCTTCAGTCACCTTCAAGGACCAAACAGCTTGCCTGAATCACCTGTTGGACAGGCTTCTCAAACTCTCAGCAGTCAGCACTAATTTGGGCAGTGAATCTAATTCCTCTCCAAATGGTAGAACAGATGTGGCAGGTTTGATAAGCTTCTAATTCTCTGGAATTTATTCTCTTTTAATTTCCTTTGGTGGTTGTTTCCCATTACTTAAAGAATCTATGCTATTTTAAATACATAAAATATTATACATGGAAACTATGGAATGCTGTTTTTTCTAATCAGTCTTAACACCAGGAGTTTGGATGGAAGAAGTGTATAGCAAACTTTTTTTTTTTTCTGTTTTTTCTAATTAGTATTGCAATTTTATTTTTTTTATTTTGCTTTGTGGTCTAATATATTTTTTTCCCCTGTTTTGTAGATAAAATCAAACAGCCTATCGTGACTTGCATAAATCGAATAGCATTCCTTTTCTTCGTTTAATTCCAAGATCACAAACAATTGTGTGATTGTCTATTATTTGGAGGTAAGTTACTTAGCCTTTTTCTCGTTATTTTTGCATGTGGGAAGGTCAAAAATTGCTTTTGGAAAGTGTAGTGAAGCATAGGCATTGCGAAACCATTTGATGAACCAATGCAAAAAATACCCTAATAGGATGGAGGATAAAAAGCAACAAGTTCTTTCATTTGAAAGTGGTAGTAGCAATTTGGTCTCTATGAGTACAACATTTAGTAAAGAGGCATGTAGGCTTGCATGTGCAGAAATGATCATCATGGACGAGTTACCATTTAGCCACGTTGAAGGAGAAGGGTTTAGAAAGTTTTGTAATGCTTTGAACCCTAAGTTTGAACCGCCATCTCGTAGAACAATTTCTAGAGATGTGTTTCAGTTGTACTTAGATGAGAAAAAAATTTTGAAGAGTGTGTTTTCATTGAGGAAGCAAAGGGTTTGTCTTACGACGGACACATGGACTTCCATTCAAAATAACAATTACATGACTCTTACCGCTCATTTCATTGATGATGATTGGAAGTTGCATAAGAGAATTTTAAATTTTTGTATTGTGCAAAATCATAAGGGTGAGACAATTGGTAAGGTTATAGAAAATTGTTTGATTGAATGGGGTATTGAAAGGGTTTTCACAATAACGGTTGATAATGCTTCTTCAAATGATGTGGCTGTTAATTTTTTGAAAGAAAAATTAAATTATTGGAAAGGAAATGTTTTGGATGGTGAGTTTTTACATGTTCGTTGTGCTGCACATATTGTAAATTTAATTGTGACATTTGGATTAAAGGAAATCCATGATAGTATTGCTGGAATTCGTAATGCTATTAGATATGTTCGATCATCTCCTTCAAGGTTAAACAAATTTAAAGAATGTGTAGAGAAGGAGAAAATTGAATATAAAGAAACCGTAGTTTTGGATGTGTCTACTAGGTGGAATTCCACCTATTTGATGTTGAACTCGGCTTTGAAGTATCAAAAAGGTTTTGATAGGATGATAGATGCTGATGGACATTATCTTGGATATTTTGAGGAAGATGAAGTAGGAAGGAAGAGAGCCGGACCACCTCTAATTAAAGATTGGGATAGTGCAAGGGTTTTTGTGAAATTTCTTGCTACTTTTTATGAAGTTACCTTAAAGTTTAGTGCCTCTTTGACTGTTACTTCTAATATATGTTTTCATGAATTGAGTTTGATGTATAATGCACTTGTTGAATGGAGTAATAGTCAAAATCATTTGATGGCCGATATGGCAAAGAAAATGTTGATAAAGTTTGACAAATATTGGGGTTCACTTGGAAATGTCAACAAGTTGTTGCTTATTGCCATTGTGCTTGATCCACGATATAAGCTGGAATATGTATCATATCTTTTTGAGGATGCTTATGAAAGTGGTATGGTTGAATCTTTGACTAGGGATGTAAAAGATACTTTAGTTAACCTTTACAACTTCTATAAGGAAATTGATTCTATGAATGGGAGTTCTAAAGTATCAAATTCAACTGATGGTCAATCAATGCAAGCACAACAAAGTGGGATGATGATGGATTCATTGGATGATGGAAGCATAGATGATCGTCGGCGTTTGAAAGAATCACAATTTAAAAAAAAAAAATGGAAAAAAATGAATTGGAAATAAAGAATGAGGTTGATAAATTTTTGTTTGATCCATGTGAGGATGTGGAGAGTGAGAAATTTGATATTTTGGCTTGGTGGAAAAATAATTGGACAAAATATCGAATTTTATCTCAAATTGCAAGAGATGTATACGCCATTCCAGTTTCTACAGTAGCATCCGAATCTGCTTTTAGTACCGGAGGGCGTATTCTTGATGCATTCCGAAGTTCATTGGGTCCAAAAATGGTGGAGGCTTTGATTTGTTCTCAAAATTGGTTGCAATCAAAGCCTATGACGTATGATTATAGAGTTGAAATACCAATAGAAGATGTCGCATATTATGATTCTATTGAATCGGGTAAGAATTTTTTTTATTATTATTATTTGTAATTTTATTTTTATTATCTATTTTAGAGTTTTTAGAATTTTTTAGTAATATTTACAACTTCTTTTAGCTTACTAATTAATCTAATATCATATTTTAATTTGTTTAGGAGCATCTTGGGTTACAAAACAAAGTTTACCTCCACCTAATTGATATATGATTACTTGGTAAGTTTGTTGTTAATTCCAAATCATCAATTATCTTTTAAGTTAGATAATATTTTAGTAATACACTTAATGTTTATTGATTGCTAATTCTTTACATTTAATGCTTAATGTTTAATGTTTATTTATAATTTTAATGTTTGTTGAAGGATGAATGGAATTTGGTTTATTGAGGTAGTGAGCTTGTGGTTGCTGCTGGTGGCTTTTCATGCAATGGAGAATGTGGAAGAAAACAATATTTAAACTAATTTTTATTTTTATGGATTATTAGTTTATTTAATTATAAGTTTATTTTAAAATTTTAGATTTCAAATATGGGTTGTATTTTATTTTGTAGCTAATAATGGTTGTAGACTTGTTATATACTTTATTTGTTGATGTATGGTTTATAATTTGGTGGTGGTAGTTGTAGATTTGTATTATAGTTGTATGATTATGTGTTGTATTATTTAATATGTTTGATGCTTAATAATTAACTTATTTGGTATTTTTGTTTAGGTGGATGGATGTATGTTAAAATTATTTAATTTAAAGAATAATTTGAAAAGAATATCTAATTTAAAATATAGATTGATGATTAAAAAGGTCTAAAAAAATTTTTATACAATTTTGGTCCGAAAAATACCAAATTCGAAATATATATATATATATACAATTTGGGCCGAGGCCCAACACGAAGCCCAGACCGGCCCAACCGGCAAACCCAACCCAAACCGATCAAGTATGGTCGGTTCGGTTCGGTTCGGTTTTTGTATTGGGTTCGGTTATGTAACCAACCCAAACCGAATTGGTCGGTTAGGTTTAAAAAAACCCCAAAAACCGAACTAATCCGCACTGAGCCCATCCCTACCTACGATAGGTCTCAGCCCGAAAACATATGCATATAGAAAAGAGGTTTAATTGGTAATTGTAAAGTTACTTTTGTATTTTCCTTCTTAATCCCAACTTTAGTTAAAAAAATAATAATAATAATAATAAATTAATAAATAAAATAAGAACCAATCAAAAATAAAACAAAGACAAAAACAAAAAATTCATTCATTACAAAGTTGTCTCTGCCTATATGTGAAAATCACTTAAAACTATAATATTGGTTTTCTGTCTTTCCTATTAGCTTTACAAAAATTTCTGTATTTATCCCTCCAAACAATTAGTTGAGTTTCAGCTTTCAAATATAAAAAACAGATGCATAGACTTTTTCAGCCTAAAAGAGTATATACCCAATCAGCCACCCAAAAACCCAACAAAAACGAATCCGGGTTTCTTCTATAAAACTCCCGTTTAATTTAAGAGATTACTTATACAAACCATCTTCTTTACCAACGTTCATTTCCCCTCTCTCTCTCTCTCTCTCTATCTCACTTCACCATCATGAATATCCTATTCACTATTTTCCTGCTTCTCATCCCAGTCTTCTTTCTCCTCACAAGATGGAGAAGATCATCCAAAAGACTGCCTCCAGGTCCACTAGGAATACCTATTATTGGCCAAAGCATTGGATTTCTTCGAGCCATGCGTGCCAATTCAGCAGAAGAATGGCTGCAACAAAGAGTTAGAAAGCATGGTCCAATTTCAAAGCTAACCCTCTTTGGAAAACCCACAGTTTTCATTCATGGACAGGCTGCGAACAAGTTTGTCTTCAATGGTGACAGCAGCATGATTGCAAACCAGCAAAATGAGTCTATTAGGATGATTTTGGGCGACAGAAATCTAACAGAACTGAGTGGTAACGACCATAAACGTGTTAGAGATGCACTTTTATTGTTCTTGAAGCCAGAGTCGCTGAAGCAGTATGTGGGAAAAATGGATGGAGAAGACAGGAAGCACCTTGAGATGCATTGGAATGGCAAGCAACAAGTAACAGTAAGCCAACGTTATCAATACTATGATTTAAAAAATATAATATAAAAATTTAAAAAAAAAAAAAAAAGCCTTCAAATCAAATGCATTTATCAATGTTAGATAAAAAAAATTTTGTTGTTGACAGGTCCTGCCACTGATGAAGATCCTCACATTCAACATGATATGCTCTCTTCTTTTTGGGATTGAGAAAGGAGCACGCAGAGACAAATTTTTGGAGTGTTTTAAACAAATGATAGAAGGAATGTGGTCAGTGCCTCTAAACTTGCCTTTCACACGCTACAAACGTGGCCTCAAGGCAAGCATAACGGTACAAAAAATGTTGAAGGAATTTATAGAAGAGAAAAGAAAGGAACTCAAACAGGGAAATCCTTCCCAACGGAAAGACCTCATCTCTTGTCTGCTTAGCATGCGAAATGAAGACAATGAAGAAGTACTTACTGAGAAGGAGATTATCCACAATGTTATGCTAGCCATGGCTGCTGGGTATGATACTACATCAGTTCTGCTCACTTTCATTGTGCGGTTTCTAGCTAATGAACCAGCCATTTATGCAGCTGTTGTTCAAGGTATTTCAAGATCTTTCTTTTCCCTCTACAACAACATGGTAAATTGCCATAATAAATTGGCTAACCTTTATCATTATCTTGGCTTTATAAACTGTTATGGTTGCAGAGCAGGAAGAGATAGCAAATAGCAAGCCTTCAGGAGAGTTTCTGACATGGGAGGACCTTGCTAAGATGAAGTACACATGGACGGTAGCAATGGAGACTCTGAGGATGGTTCCTCCTGTCTTTGGTGGCTTTAGGAAGGCTGTGAAGGATATCGAATATGGTGGTTACCTAATCCCCGAAGGATGGCAAGTATGTCAAAATTATTCATCTTTGTATTCAATGCTTTTTTCTCTCCTGCTTTAGTAAATGCCCTCTTGCTTAATGTATAGATATTCTGGGCTTCATCAATGACTCATATGGAAACTAGCATATTCCCAGAACCATCAAAATTTGATCCCAGTAGATTCGAGAAACAATCACCCGTACCACCCTATTGTTTTGTTGCATTTGGAGGAGGACCACGGATATGCCCTGGAAATGAGTTTGCAAGGATTGAAACTCTAGTTGCAATCCATCATCTGGTCACTCAGTTCAATTGGAAGCTACTAGCAGACAGTTCTTTTTGCAGGGATCCAGCACCAGTGCCAGCACAAGGATTACCCCTTCAAATCACGTCAAAGAAAAACTACTAAAATTGGTTTCTGGGTTACTTATCATTAATGCCTCATTTTGTGGTCCAAATTCTCAATCCAAAATTCCAAATGGAAGAAGTCAAGCATCAACCATGTTAGTTTCTCTTAAATAATCTCCCAAAATTTGATGGTATTCCATATTCAAGATTGGCAGCCTGGACACAAGCTTAAAAAGTTTGGAAGCATTGTATAAATTAAGGAAATAAAATACATCACAATTTCTATCATGAACATTGTACAATAATTTTAAGTCCTCCATTTGTACCAAGAAACATATTTACAATCGACACCGATGAATTTTTCATTGTGGCATCTTCCATACTTTGTTTCAAACAATACTATGTGAACTTACATCAGAAGAAAACCAGTATGACATCAAGAGGGTAACAAAAAGAAAAAAGAATGAAGACTTCTAGCAATTCTGTGGTCTGAAGTAGTCAGGAGGCAGAGATGGGCACCTTTCATTCATATTAGGGTATGGTTCCATTGTATTGTATCCAGGTAATTCCATTCGATATTTCCCTCGAATCTGACAAAATGGAAGCTCTACTTTGTCCCCTTCATTGCACCACTTTGGCAGGCGGCTTGAATTACTCTCAAAGAATTTTAGCATGTATGCATCTTTTATCTGCATAATCAAAGATACACATGTGAAATAACTCCTTAAGAAAGAACTTTATACAGAACTTTATTTCTAAATCACCAAAAGATCATATCTCAAACAGATATCTGTAAAACAATCTAACAAACTTTTTTTTTTTAAAAACTTTTCTGTTCCCTAAAATATTATTGTAAAATGCATATTGACAAGGCAATGAAGGAGGTCAGTGCTCGTCCATTTTGCTTATAAATGTCTTACCATAGGACCAATATGTATTTTTTAAATTCAAAATTAATTTATTTTCTACATATAAACCAATCCCTTTCCCTTCTATCAGCGCAATCATACAGCAATATTACTTATTTAATCTGGATGATCTCACCGTAAACTCAGTGACTTGGATTGATTTAGCTACTGAATCAAATAGTCCTGCCTCCTTGTACATTTCAAGAACAAAAGCAACGCAAGATGTTGACTTCCCATCACTGTATATCCAATCATCTTTCTCTGGAATTGTCAGCAGTTCATCAAAAGATGACCCACGCTTTTCAATTTCTACTAGAATATTAGGAAGATCAAGGCCCTGCATGAAACGAAAAATCTGTATCAAGTAATTCAAACAATAATGATGATATATTAAATTCCAAATATTATTTTGACTAGTTCCTTGAATTTCAACCACTAATGAATTCTGGACCAATGAGGTCCAACATATTTCTAAATTAAACAGTCAATTACTTGCCAGTTTTGTGATAAGTTCTAATAACTGGCAGTCAAACCTATATTATAATTTATATATTCAGCCATGAGATGATGGTGACCAATGAATCGTCACATATTAAATTCACCACATGATCTATATGACAAAATCGTGTTTAACAGGGAATGAACTTTTCAGGCCATTTAGTTTACATCTATGGGCACCAAATATACCATTCTTCTAACAACAGGAGTTACAGGTTTTACAGAAAAGAACCTGACTAATTCAACCAGAGTTTTATTTAGCTAACAATTTGCATAGAATGAAATGAGGATATCACCATACCTGAGTCCCAAGACGTTTGTTCAAGGCTTCATTCCACATATTAGCAGCATAATCAGGTTGAACATGATTCCAAATTGTCATAACAGATGCGACCTGTTGTACCACAGAGCTTAGAATTGAATCAAATAGCCAATGAACAGGGAGAGAAAGAGAAAAAGAGAGAAAGCACAACAAGGTACATTAGTGTTATCTTTTTTTCTATGTAGACAACACACCCATGTAACAGCTATCTATGGCATGTCTCAGAAAATGCTCATACTAGTAGACACATCGTGGAAACAAAAACTAAAGCAACTTTTATATCATACTGAGGTGAAACCAAAATTCAGAGATAATAAAATCGAAACACTGTGTCTCAACCTGATTTTGAAATAACCTACCCAAAAAAGGTCAGAAATTGTGGCTAGGATTGCAAAAATAAATAAACAAATAAATAAATAATAATAATAATAATAATAATAAAAAGTTAGACACAGAAAAAATCTCTTCACTAATTATACAGCAAAACTTGCATTCTAATAAATCTTAAGTTAAGATAAAAGAGTCATACCAGATGAGCATCCAAGGGAGGCGGAAAGTTCTTGTCTATGGTATCTATCCAGCTAAATATCATGTTATGATATCCATATGGTTTGCCTGCCATGCTCTTTGCATATTCCCAGGCAGCAGTCTCATTAAACTTTGCTCGCATATCGGGATGCAAAGGAAGCAATGCAATATGAGGATTGGAGTCATCGTTATTCAACTCAAATTCCCACCACTCATCCCAAGGTAAAACAGCAATGATATCTTCTCCCTACAAGAATGAAAGAGAAAAGCATCACTTGTGCATCAACCCCGAATCACTTCTGTGTATTCTTTCTTTCTTTCTTTCTTTCTTTCTTTCTGTTTTCCTTCTAAATTGCCACATAAGACCACACCTTTTCCATCTTTACCAAAGCACAAGGTTCAAAAAGAAAAACAGTAATAGAACCATGGATCCTAATGCCTAATAGTAATTCATCACAATTGTCTAAACGGAATACATAAAAGATTAAATTGCCATCTAACAAATAAGTAATAAAACTTACCAAGAAGCTGTAGAAACATAAGGGCAAAATATATGGTCTTTTGTTAAGACAAAAACTTGATCAAGAAGCAGTAGAATGAGAAAAGAAGGTGGATGTTCGCCAAAGTTATAGAATGGAATGCCCATAAATCTGAGGGCAGAGACAATCAGAAACTTATAGATCAGCCAGGGTCTAGTACCGACCAAACTGGGCAACGTGAGTGCAAGCTAATCATATATATCCAGACTAAATACTGAAAGGTACATATACTAAATACCTAATCAAAACTAATAAAGGTGATACCATGCAGTTCCTGAATAAATAAAATGATTAATGATTATATCTAGAAACTAGAAGTAACTGCTTTTTTGTATAACATTTAGCTAGTATAATGAGTTTACCTCCTCATTCTCATGTCCTGATTCACCAACCCATAAATTGCCTTCAGAATCTTTTAAGCAAATAGCAGTATGACCAGCATAAGCTCCAGTAACCCACTTCTCAAGAGTCTCAAACCCACCCCATCGCCCACGTATCTTTGATATTGCAAGGAAGTCTCCAGAGTGAATATCATCAACACTGATGTTTGTTACCCATGGCTGAGGACGTTGATCAAATGAAGCTCCCATGTGTTTCTTGAGAAACCCAATGTTCGAATTCTCACCCCATCCAGTATTTGTGAATAACGGGAAGACATCCCATAATGCTTGAAGAGTTCCCAGCATCCCTGCTTGCATCAGAAAAATGGAAACACCCTTTTGTTTCACCTGATATGTGGAAGGAACAGGTTACATTACACAAACATTCATTCTTCAAAACAAACCTAGTGAATTTTGAGTTACAAAAACTGCCAACTTACATACTCATACTCAGCTTTCCCTTCCCATTCTTCAAACTCAAGCGTATGCTCCCGAGACAGGAAGTAGTAATCCCATGTTACCCGGTATGGAGTTGCAAAGAGGTATATATCCATACATGTCCAACTATGAGCTTTGCTAACCTGGATTAGTTAAGACTTCTAAGTCATTGCAATTTAGAAGTTCGAATTGTAATAATTTGATTTTGCCTCGTAAACAAACAGACCATGCTGGTAAATTTATAAACCACTGTAGCAATATCACAAGATACAAAGCTGCTAAGCATTATTGAGTTTAACAGGATCATATGAAGTGACACACTTCACATCCCCAACATAAAAAACCGTTGAGGAAATTTCTTTAATTTAAATTCTGAACTCCGCTTTCCATGACATATTAATAAGCAAAAGAACCAAGGAAAAAGCCACATTCAAAAAGGAAAAAGACGCCCCGGAAACCGATAATGCATTTGGAATTCTATACTCAAAATGTCTATAATTTTGTAAATAGAGTAGCTACGACCAAACCCAATTAAAATCAATGGCGGTATCTGATAGACCACAAACCTCAAATTACTCATCAAAAGAAAACCCGTATAAATTGAAAATTAGCAATTAAGTTCACAAATTCCAATATTAAATATGCAAATCTCCAATCTTCCACAAAATCAAACTAGAATCGACTAAACTAAGAAAACTAAGATTTGAAAATGGAACATAGCAAAAATCAACTTAGATAACCAAGAACTCAAATTGCTAAAAGAAACGCTAAAAAATAAAAAATAAAAAATGAAAACAAATCCCAACAATCTCAAATCAAATTTTTATTTTATTTTATTTATTTTCTCAAGAAAACCTTGATATGAAGTGTGCCACCACCAAATTCACTTCCGGTCTTGTTGTGGAACTCCATCCAAGCAGTATTCTCGTAAAAGCAAGCTCCTTTCCACTCCAGAGCATCGTCTGGAGACGACGCAGAGCCAACGAAACTGGGAAGAAGGTCGACAGCGCCGTGAAGGGAGTTGAGGACTGGCCATGAAATGTGTCTGGGTAAGAGAGGAAGCACGTCCCGGGGATGAAATGGTAATTTTACAGCAAGCAGCAGTTGAGGCGCCAAGAGGACGATGACAATGGCGGTTGTGCAGAGCACAGATGCAGAGGAAGCCATGGATTTTGCTTGCGAAACTCAAGAAGAGAGGCCCTGTGTTAATCTATCTTCCGCTCCTCTCCAACATTGAACTTTAGTTTCTTTTGCGCATACGATAGTCGTTTTGACTTTCCTGGACGCATATGAGTGATACCGTTTATTGTTTTGCGCTCTATCCAAACGACGTGTAGTTTTTCATGCATCCTTTCACATAATTATTATTATTATTTTTTTCGTCGGAATATCCTTTCCTATAAGTTATTAATTAGTTGATTTCATTTGATAACGACAAAGTAATTCTTTTTTTTTTTCCTTTAATTGAAACCAATTGCAACGTAATTAAACTTAAAATTAATTTCCAAAAAGTTTATAATATTCTATACTTGAATTCATATTCCAAATGCAAGCATGGACCAAATTTATTTAGAAACCTACCAATGCTAATTGAAATATATCCAAAAAAATAAAAAAATAAAAAATTACCAAACTAGGAGAATTACAATTTATTTCTATAATTATTATATACACTGTACAATCTTCCATTTGAAATCACTCGCTTAAAAACATATTTAGAACATCAACTACATGTATATCAAAGTCAAACCTTAACTGATTTTATATGAAACAGAGTATGGCTAGAAAATGCTGCTGTGGTGTGTAGTAGTAGTGAGGCGGCAGAGTTGGGCACTTTATCATCCATATGTATGGGGTACGGTTTTAGTTAATTGCGTCCAGGAAACTCCATTCTATGCATACCTTTCTTCTAATCCGACAAAATTGGAAGCTGTACGTTGTGGCCTTCTCATTGCATTTGCACCACTTTGCAGTCTGCTTGAATTGTTTATTCTCAAAACAATTTGGGCATGCATGCATGCATTTATCTTTTATCGATCTCCAGTTTCAAATACAAAAATTAGGTTACATGAAGCTCTTGGATCGAAAAACTCCAGCGGCTATATACACTTGAAGATTCAAAAAAGAAAAAAATTAAATACAACGCCGGAGGCAGGCCGACTTCCTTAACGCCAATTGGAATCTGTTTTTCATCACTCACAAAGAAAACTCTCCCTCTTTCCTTTCTCACATATGCAAAAGTTCTTTCTCTCTCACAAACAATTTCTTCACCCTTTGGATTGAAATTTCAAGAAAAACTCAAACCCAAGTCCAAAAACTTTAAATTTGAGGACAAATATTTGCACTATTAAATTTGGAAAATGAGTTCCTCTTCGATTTGCCTTGTTCTTTCTCTTTTCTCTTTCACAAACTAGGAAACCCTCTTTCTCAGAAGCACTCTTTTCTCTTCTCGACAAAAATCAGAAATCTCACCATCTCCCTTTGTCAACAATATATATATATGTATATTGGTATGTGTGGGCTGTAACTTACTATTTCTTCATAATTTTTCCGTTTGTTTTGAATTGATTTAATTATTCCCCCAACTGGGTTAATTTAATTGTTCCACCTTTGAGAATGAGAAGTAGAAGGCAGAAGTTTTAGTTGAAGGAGATTTTTGTTTCCAGATTAAGAGAATTTTGTCCCCTTACTAATGGGTTTTTTTATTTAGGGAAGAACAGAAGGAGTAGTGGAGCGAGAGGAGAAGAAAAAGAGGCATTTGTGAGGAGGGATAAAGAACTTCACGTCTGTAAGAGAGGGAAGAGAAAGAGTTTTCTTTGTGGGTGACTCTGTTCTCTGATATGGGGGAAAAAAAAATCCATATGGCATTAAAATGAATGGAAGTGGTACTGACAACTGAATGCACTTGAAAATTTTCCCATCGAAAGATGCTTTCTTTCACCACCCATTTTTTACAAAGTTACCAACATGCCACTAATTTCTTGAAAATTACAGAAAGCTACAGTTTTAATCAAAATTACGAAAACGCCACCGATTCTACGAATACGAAATTAGATTTGAGTTTTCAAAAACTACCAAAATGCCATCCATATCTGTAAATTTACATAAAACTGTACCCGTATTCAGAAATTCACAAAAATGCCACAACATCTTAAATTACAAAACTGCCACTACCAAAATTACGAAAATGCCTCAGTATTTTAAATTACCCAAAAACCACAGATTTCTGCCAAATTACTAAAATACCACTGTACATGAACATTACAAAAATGCCACTCCAGTAATCAAATTTACGAAAATGCCACTTTTCTTATTTGCAAAAATGCCACTAAACTAATGGCACAACTTTCACAAAAATTACATTGATGCCACATTTACAAAATTACAAAAATGCCATTCAGTTTTACAAAACTACCAAAATGCCACTCATTTCATAAAATTACAAAATGCCATTATTTTTCACAAAATACCCACAATCATCAAATTTACGAAAATGCCACTATTTCTCATATTTACAAAAAAGCCATTGCTTGAAATTACTAAAATGCCAAAACTTTAACCAAAATTACATTGATGCCACTGTTCAAAGTTACAAAAATGCCACATATTTTAAATTACCAAAAAGCCACTTATTTCTACCAAATTACTAAAATACCACTGAATTTTAATTACAAAAATGCCATACTTTTCCATAAAATAACAAAATTACCTCTCAGTCATCAAATTTACGAAAATGCCACTTTCCTTATTTGCAAAAATGCCACTAACCTAATGCCACAGCCTTCACAAAAATTAAGGCACCACCTAGCGTTTCCAACCCATTTCATGAAGTGGTACTTCGTAGCCATTAATTCTTTCCATATCGAAGGAATAAATGCATAAACAAAAAACTCAAACCAATACCAATACTTATAATAATACTAACAACAATAATATAACAATAATCATTTAACACGTTTTATTGAAAAAATGAAAATGAAAATACAAAATAAAATATACAATCATTTGGTTCCACCATTTTCACAAAAATTAATAGAACTTCATATTCTAACCGATTA
Organism: Ziziphus jujuba; assembly: GCF_031755915.1. NCBI lineage: Eukaryota > Viridiplantae > Streptophyta > Magnoliopsida > Rosales > Rhamnaceae > Ziziphus > Ziziphus jujuba. Next base: position 38,245,656 of record NC_083379.1, on the reverse strand, counting down.
ATTGCTTACCACGTACACTGTTTTTTTTCTTTTTGAGGCACTTGCTACATTATGTACTTTGTTAGTGTTGGAGAAAAAATGTTCACTTCTTTCGATACCTTAATTTTTTAAAATCAATGATAATTCAATTTAATATGATTGTCAAAAAATTTTAAAATTCTAAATTTAAAATTCAATAATTCTACCTAAAATTTTAAAAAAAAATATGTAAAAAAGAATGTTAAAAAAAAGAAGATATAAAATAAATAATGACCTACCTTTCAAGAAATGATCTACATGTAAAAAAAAATTGTTAGAGAAAAGATATAAAATAAAGGATGACCAAACTTTCAAATGGTTTACGTTTTGGATTAGTGGTAATTTAGTTAAAGTAGTGAATTAAGTTTAGTATTGTCAACTCGGCAGTCTTTCAGTTAGCTTGTAGCTCAGTAGTTTTCAATTACACCGTTAAATGACAACAGCCTATTTTGTTGGAAGGTTAGAAGCATGTGACTAGTTGTTGTATTAGTTGCATTGATTATACTGTGTATAAATACTGAATTGAGCTCTAATTGTAGTCGAGTATTGGAAAATCTTAATCAGAAATTAGCTGCAACTCTCTATCGGCTTTTCTCTCTGTTTCTTGCCCCCCTTTTTTTTTAATTATTATTTTCTTACCGTCAAATGGTATCAGAACGGCTTTAAAATGGTAAATTCAAAGTATACACTTCTTGTTGTTTCACCATTCTCTAGTAATATCATGAAATTATAAGAAGACAATTTCATACTTAAACACACGCACAATTTCACAAGAAGTCTCGATCACTTAGTTTGGACCGATCAATATACCAGTAATAATAAAGCCTTCAGTCAACTGTAATATGAATCGAGACATGAATCAGTATTCTGGACCCAATATTCTGTACTCTGGCTCTAACAAACATCGATTTTCTCATAATAATCCATTTTATTGAACTTACAATGGAGGCTATAATCATCGGGGTAGCTAGAGGTTACTTTTGGCAGATGCAGAGGTAATAATGGTCGACCAATTTGTCAAATATGTAAAAGGCCTGGTCACACTAGAGATGTTTGTTACTACAAAACCCCTCTACCTTTTCAACGGTCTAGTTCTCGTATGCAAGGACGCTATTCTATTAGCCATGCATGAAGCTGTAAAATATTTGGAAAAAGAAATATTGTTAAGAAATATTATTTTAAATCTAAAAATCAGTTTTCTAACATAACAAGCTTTCATGTCCGAAGCAATACTATATTAGGTACGGAAATATTTCTAGTATTCCCGATTTATAAGGCTCCGTACTACTTTTCATTTAATGACAATTGGCTGATATGTTTACGTTTCCACGTCAGCTGTTTTCCTCGTAAAAACACATTTACCGCTGGTGAAGACGGTCTATTTTATTGTTTATTATTTTCGGGCAAAACTTGAAGCCGTTTAACGCTTCTATAATAAGCCGTAAAAACACATTTACGGTTGGTGAAGAGTGGTCTATTTTACCACTCTGTCATCAAATTGATCATCAATCAATTAAGAAATGTACGTTTAACGCTTTTACGATTCCTCCATTGAAGCCGCATCCCTTTTTTATTTGGTGAACAAAGCTGCATCCCCTTAACAAAGAAGGGAAGGGGAACTAGAAAAAAGAATAATCAAAGTAAAAAATCAGAGGATAATGCTAAAAGTATGTATTATTTATTTGTATAAATATATATTGGATGGGATATATAACATATAATAACGTTTAAAGATATTTTTACATGAAATATATATATATATATATATATTAAGTTTGTTATTCTTAAAAAAAAATTTAAATAAAATAAATGATATAATAATTTTAAAAGAAAACTAAAAATATATTGAATAAGAAAAATGATTTGATAATTGTTATCAATTTAAAATTTAATTATATTAATTCTAAAAAATAATATAAATGACATATCGTATTTGATAAAATGATATAATATGATTAAACAAGCTTACGCTTGTAAACTTGGATTAGAGACTATTTGCAAATATGTTGAATACTTCTTTTTGTATGTAGATGAACTATAACTTTATTAGTCGGCGAAGATCTTCCTCATTAGTCAGCGGAGATGTTTTTGACTAACATTTGCAGACTGGAGCAGGGCTTTGATTTTGTTTCTTTTAAATATATTGCTAGATCTGCTAATAAGTTCTCCCATGTTTTATGCCAATGGGCCCTATTTTGTAAAGAGGGGTTTCTGTCCCCTAACATTTTGTCAAGCTCTTTTATTGTAATTATGGATCAGGAGAGAGGTCCTTGTGATAGGTCTTGATCCTAAGCATCTTTCTTTGTTTTTATTCCCTGCCTTTTGATTGTATAAATTTTTTTTTTAAATTTTTAAATCGGTTAAATTTTAAAATTATATTTATTAATTATTAATTATTAATTTATTTACTTTTTAAATAGAATTTAATAGATTATTAAATTTAATTCATATTTAATTACTTTTTAAATCTTTAATCATAATTTTGTTAAATTTTAAAATTATATTTATTAATCATTCATTTTTAATTAATTTATTTTTTAAATAGAATTTTAATAGATTATTAAATTTAATTCATATTTAATTACTTTTTAAATCTTTAATCATAATTTTTAATGTTAATTATTAATCATAAAAAATAAATTTTATTTCAATCAAATAAGATAAATTTTATTTGAAATTGATTAATAATCTCGTTACTCAAAAATTATAAACCATACAAATTTATTGCAAACACGTTTTCTTTTTCTTATTACTATTTTTTTATGGAACATATTGCAAGTACGTAATGTTCATTTTTTCTTTGGCGGTAGGTGGTTGATGTTGACGACCCGTGGATTGGAATTTGTCCTTCCTTATTTATCGTGATCTCACCCTTTATTGGAAGAGTTTGTTTGGGATTGTTAATTATTTCTTGGACTCTCAATGATCTAGTCGTCAACCTGACCAGAATATCTTTTTGCATAAGCAGTACTGATTGAAGATCTAGTTATAGGTCTGAGAGAAACTATGTCCCGTAACAAATATTAACAAATTTTGGTTGTACGTATAAGTAGAAGCTGGCGCAGATTTTTTTATAATATTTTGTATAATTACTAGCTTTATACATAAAAATAAAAATGAGATAAAGTATATACAACATATAATTTTTGTTCTACATATTTTTTATTATTTTCTAATCACAGTCAATATAATATTATTTTATTTAATTTTTTTAAAAAAAATAAAAATAAAAATAAAAATAAAATGAAAACTCATTTTTGATTGGCTTAAATTTATGAAATCGCTGATAATTTTATATGATATCAGCACTAGAAAATCAAAAGATTCTGAATTCAAAAGCTCAAAAAAGTTCTAAAAATCCAAAAGAAACAGAGAATATTAAAAAAAATATATAAATAAAATAAAAATTTACATTTTAATAGCTTAAGCTCTTACAATCAATATTCTATTTTTTTTTAAATATATTCAAAAAGAAAATGTTTATGCTGTCCATGCCCACAATATATATATATATATATCTCATTGGCTGGAACTTATCTTTCCGTTCCCAAAAATCCCACCCATTTTTGGTATTTCAGTCTTTCATATACACATTAAGCATCCCATTTGGCTCTTATATTAAGGTTTCTCTTTTTACTTGCTCTTCATCCTCCTCCAATGTCGGTCGACTCATCATATCTTCCTGCTGTCCGTACCAAAACAAAACCAAACACTAACCCTAACCCTAACCCTAACCCTAACCCTTATAATTACCAGCAAGTCGCATCTGCGGACAATGCTCGTCAGAGGCTGGACGACCAATCCACTCGCTCAACATGGTCTCATCGTGCATGGATGGCAACTGGCTGTGTTACTCTACTCATATGTCTGGCAAAGTCCATAATTGGCGCAGCCAATTCCCACATATGGCTCCAACCCATTTTACCAAGCTTGATCGGCTACCTACTAGCCGACCTTGCATCAGGATTGTACCACTGGGGCATTGATAATTACGGAAGTGCCACTACTCCATTTTTCGGACCACAAATCGAGGCATTTCGAGGTCACCATAAGTTGCCATCGACGATAACAAGGCGTGAGCTTGCCAACAATTTGCATGAACTTGCTCGTGCTGTCACCTTTACAGTCCTTCCCTTCGACCTTTTCTGTGATAATCCGACTATCCTCGGATTCGTCGGTGTTTGGTCCGGTTTCGTCATGTTTAGCCAGCAAATTCATGCTTGGGCACATGGCACGAAGAACCAGCTTCCGCAGCTGGTGGTGGCGCTGCAGGATCTCGGCCTGCTCGTGTCTCCGTGGCAACATGCAGCGCATCACCGGCCGCCTTATAACAACAATTATTGCATCGTAAGTGGGGTTTGGAACAAGTTTCTGTATAGGCACAAGATTTTTGAGGCATTGGAGTTGGTTGTGTTTTCTAAACTAGGTGTGAGACCTAGATCTTGGGATGAGCCAAACTCTGACTGGACTAGTTAAGATAGCGACATATGTAAAACTTACCACAATAACAAAAATTAGTATTTATATACATATATACGGCACCTTAATGGTTGACTTGCATGCTCATCTTGTATATAATAAGCTTTCCCTTTGTATTATCAGCGATATTAGAATATCTCTTATTGGTAATAAGACATATATTTCATCTTTTTATCTTTTACTATGTTGAATTACCAGGTTCCGAGATCAGATCTAGTAGTGAGGTATATTCACACGTTTGCAATAATATATATGATAACCTGAAAATTATATCACACATTATCAAACTTTCAACTCACTGCATTAATTAATTAAAAGATTGATATATAATTAAGCTTTATAATTTTGAGTCTTAATTGATCAGAACATATAACCATATGCGAATAATTTGTTAATCCCATAGCAACAAATAATGCAAGAAACAAGCTGTTATGAGCATCCCTCAATGTCACATTATTTTAAATTTCATATTTTTCACATGACAAATATTTATTTTTTCTATTTTACACTAAGGTAAGGATATTTAAACTCAAAATTATTATCTAAAATAGTGGTTTTGATGTCACGACTTGTCCTTACAATACAATAAACAAAAAGAATTTATAACCTTGTCCAACAATATGCTTTATTTTTTTTTATTAATAATATTCATATTTGTCCATATAAAAACATTATGATTTGGAACTTACTCTCAAACGAAAGTAATATAAAATAATTTTGCTTTTTTAAATATTTAGGAAACCAAACAAATTGATCGATCTTTGTTTTAACTTTTCAAAATACAAAAGAGATTGCAATCCTCTTTTTAAAAGCAAACTTTTCAAGGTAATAATAATAATAATAATAAAAAAATTAAGCATATATGTGTATCTATACACACATAAAGCATATGTGTTTATATATTATATTATTTTTTTTATTAAAAATAATTTTTTATATTATACTCAATAATAATCTATAAATATAAAAAAAAAAAATTTTAAGGGTCTAAATACCAAACTTAATTGTACATATAACACAAGCAATTATAATATAAAGAAAAGCACATATAGTATTTAATCAGCCTAGCTAACATCAGACATTTCAAACTAACTGTAAACTCACAAAAAGCGTAGCCAAACGAAATATTAATGTACAAAACGGGTAGAAAAAAATGGTGAGTTTTACATTAAGTAGTGAACTTTGATGTGAAAAGGGTCCGAACTACCAATTCAGTACTTCCATAGGGATCACTCGAGCCAAGAATTCATTTTGTTACAAAAATTAATAGAGGATCATATAAATTTTTTTGATCAGTAAATATAAATACAGAGTATCATATTGATGTGTAGTGTCTTTCTATAACCACATTAATTGCTTTATTTACTACTAACTACCACATTATTAGCTACAATTTTCTGAGATGATGGATCCTTCTCTTTGACCTTTGGCGACCAAATATAAATCCTCTGGGAAAAAAAAAAAAAAAGAAGAAAAAAATTGTCAAAGAAATGTTTTTTTTAAATGGAAAAATCATTTTTCTAACCTAACAAAGCTTTCAAGTCCTACCACGATTATTGAGTTCCAGTTAAGCAATATTATTAGAGTCTTGTCCTTTATTACTATTGGTGATTATCATCAATTTATGTGATGAATTTTAAACGAAATAATTAATTATAATTTTTTATATTAAATTTTAAAAAATAAATATTTTAATAGTAACCATTTAAATTTTTATTTGACATATCAATTTCATTGATGATTGTTCATCAATAATAACAAATAATATTTATTATTTTATCATTAAATTTTTCTATTTCTCATTAGTAGTGATAATCATAAGTGAAATTATTGATGATATGACAAGTAGTGATACGTTGTGTTTAATTATATATTAATTTTTTATTCTAATAACTTTGGAAAAGTGAAATTTTAAGGACAACCACGTAAAATGTTAAATGAAATATGTGTCTCATAAATAATGACCAACAAATTACATTTTTCAATATTATTAAGTAAATTATCAAATACACACATTGTAAATGCCTAGTCTTAAAATTACATATGTTCAAAAAAAAAAAAAAAAGGAAAAAAGAAAAGAAAAGACATCGCACACATCAAACATATTAATTAATTCTGGATAAGGTTGTTGTTATGATTGCCCTTCAATCTTTATCTTCACTTGTGTTTTGCCCTCCGATTTTCTTTTTTTTTTTTTTCCTTTGGCACTTTACCACCCAACCTCTAATTCTGTTTGCATCGCTGGGATAAATTTATTACCCTATTTGCATGATCTTCAACCTTAACTTACCCTTGAAAGTCCCTTTTACATTATCTTCAACATAACTTATCTTCTAAATGGTTTCATTTTCATAGGAATTTATCGTAATGGTATTCATATTTAGATCTTGTCATTATATTTTTAAATAAAAAATCCAAACCAGAGACATAAGAAATAATGAGAGAAAACAATTCAAGCACAAGATGGATGAAATTATGCAGACTTGTTTCTTTAAATTCCTTCCTAAGATCAAAACAAATGAAATGGAATATGTTCTTTTTTTTACTTAAAATGCTGCATGTGTTTGGACTGACCTTCTATGGCTCTAATTTCTTCTCTCAGAGATGAAAAAGGAATTTTCAATGGTAAACTCATTGTGTTTTTTGTGTTTTGGCTTAAGAATTACACACTATATATTGATCTACACAAGTTTTTTGAAAATTTTATTTTGGACAAAATTTATGACATGGGCTTTGTAGTTTTTTTTTTTTTTTTTTTTTTTCAAGTGGAATAGGATGACATGATTTGAATCTTTTGATTTGATATTAAAAACTGCAGATTTTGTCTGAAAATTGCAAAATCCGTGGAAAAATACTAGGCTGATATTTATCTAGTTTGGATATATATATATATATTTTTTTTTTTTTTGGTGTGATAATATGAAATTGATATATATTTCTATTTTAAAAATTTATATCTTGCTTTTAATACTTTTAATATGTTTTTTTAAATTAAAAATTAAAATTAAAATAATATTTGACTTTTCAAAAAAAATTATATTCACTCTTTATATAAAATATTTAATGAACTAATTTATAAATTTATAATTTTATCTGCATAATTTTTATGAATTTATTAATTATAATTTTACATTTTATTTTTTTTAAATACTACTATGGTGTAGAAAAGAAAAAAAAAAGTGTGAAATCATAATTATTTACGAGAAAGTGCAAACTAAAAAGTTGTTATACATACTATTATTAAAGTTGGATAAAAGAAATTTTACTCTTTATGTTTTAAAATTTTTCAAAATATTTTCTATATCGTCAATTGTCAATTGTGCTTTTTAAAATAACGATTGAAGATGCTTTTACATCACTTTCAGCAATTAATTTTATTGATTTGCTATTTTTCTAACTGTATTAATTTTTGATATAGCAATTAATTGACAAGTATAAATATCACCAAAAAACAAAAATTGACAGGTATAGATGTATTATTTTCCTAACTACATTAATTGCTAGTGACTTGACTATAATTAATTCCACCAAATTTCTATTTTCCAACCACTTATATATTCTTATTTACCCAAAAAAAAAAAGAAAAAAAAACTTATAGATCCTATTAATTAAAAAAAAAAAAAAAACTACAATAACGTGTTTTTTAAATAGGGATTGCAATTTGCCCTGCACGGCTCGATACCTGCGGTGCACCGCCTTTAACGGGGCTGTTTTTCCTCGAAAATTCGAGGATGTGGGACGGGCTCGGGGTAAATACCTAAAAACCAAGTCGGGGACGGACCGGGGATGGGGAATAATAACCACGCCCCGAACCCGCCCCGATATATATATATATATATATATATATATATATATATATATATATTTATGTATTATTATTTTTTTACAAAATTTCATTTATGTAAAATTATTTACTTCTTTTTTTTATTTTTTTTTAAATATATATTTTATTATAATTGTAAATTTGTTCTTTAATGTATTTTATTATATTTTTATTGCATTGTAGTCATTTTTTTTATATTTTAATCATAAAATAATTTTTTTATATAAATTTTTTTAAAAAAATATCAATTAAAAAATAAAATAGAAAAAATCGTTCCGTCCCGTCTTCACACCGCAAAATCTCCGATCCCGTTCCATATCTAAAAAAAAAAAAGAAATCGCAAAAATGGAATATAAAATTTTCCGGAACGGAGACGGGCCTGCACTGCCCTTTTGACATCCCTATTTTTACAGAAAAAAAAAAAAAGTTGTTTAGAAATGTTGTTCTAAAAGCGAAATGCATTTTTCTAACCGAACAAAACTTTCATACAGTCCACACACCATTATAAAGTACAATTGTCTTATTCAATATTAATTATACAGGGACACATGGCAAGTATTCAAGCACACTTTGGACTTCTGTGATGACCACTGAGGTTTCCAAAATTCAAAAGTAGATGCTCAATAAGCTATGAACTGATTTTTGAGTTGTTTTCTGATTGAAGACGTGGCGAGAACATTTTGGCCGTTTTAAATATTTTTCGATGCAAATTAATAAGGTGGACCATGGAATATCATGAACTTTAGCAGCTATGCTACGTTATCAAAATCGTGCAATCTAGGTATGCTAATTTTTCAAAGAAGAAAGATGGAGAAACCAGCCCATTCTGCAAAAAAAAAAATTCACGTTTTTCAAAAAAAATAAAAAGAAAATATTAATGAGTGGCCCACGTTACTCATGACGTGGTATATTTTATAAATGTGGTATCATCTGAACTGAAACCAGAATGATATAGAAGATTTTCTGAGACGAAGCACCATATATACTGGCTCCTCCTAATGAACAATTCAATATATTATCTTTTATTAAAAAAAAAAAATCATTTCCACAGTCAATTAGGAAAAATATTTTTCCAACTTATCTTTATATTGCCTTTTTTTTTTTTTTTTAATTTATAATGTGAGACTTGATATATGATATATTGTATACAAATAAATATGTGTCTGTATGTAACTAATTAGAACCATCATGACATGTTTTTTTTTGGTAAATTAGAGCTGTCATGTAATGATAAGGGATTGATTGTATATTTTTAAAGAATGTATTCAAATAATCATAAAAAGTACTATTAAGGTCAGAAAAAAATTTCACCTAAAATTATTCTGGCACATCATTTCCTAAACAAAATTTGATCAAAAAATACGATGACTCTGCATTTTTGAATCATAACATTTAGTAATTGCGTTTACAAATCAAATTAAATATTGCTCTACACATCAAATTATTTACCAAGTAATGTGATTATGATAACATATCATTCTTATTTTATTGGTTGATAAATAAATATAATTTAAAATATAAATTAAAAAACAAAAGAATAAATGTAATTCAATCCAAATTAAGAGCATTTCAAATGGAGAATGTAGATTAAGTTTTATGTGATATGAAAATTAAACGTTGTTTAAATTTATGTAGACGAATTGTTTGATTAATTCTAAAATTATTATACAAAAACTATTTATAAATATTAATTAATTATACATTTTATTATTATTTTTTAATTTTTTAGGAATTTTTATAATGTGTAACATAACTTCACTTTAACAATGTTTATGTTACAATTTAACATTTATTTTAGATATTATCATTAAAAAGTAATATTTTTAAATATGATTTACTTGACTTATGTAATATATTTATTTTTGTAATTTATATTTTCATTGAAGATACTCTAATAAAATAGAATTACTCTATTTTAAATTTAAAAAAGAAAAACAAGCATAAGCGCTACACGAATTAGGATGCATGTTAAATTGTAATCTTTTTATTTATTTTTTTCTTTTTGACAAATAGCAAAGCTACTTAAAAAATATAAACAAGGACTACATGAGATTCAGTATAAAACCAAAGCAGCCTCCAGGCCCTCGAAGAGTCATCGGCTCGCAATCATTCCCTCCATAAGTCCCACTTCTTTTGCCCACAGCTCCAGATACCAAAACCAAACCCCCAAAGCCTCAACCATCACCAGCTAGCTACTCATGGACGTCAATGCTCATCTGGGGCTTGATGATGACCCATCCACTCGCTCAACATGGTCTCATCGTGCATGGATGGCAGCTGGGTTTACCACAGTTCTCATATGTCTAGCAAAGTCCATAATAGGTGCAGCCAATTCCCACACATGGCTCCAACCCATTTTAGCAGCCTTCATAGGCTACGTGCTGGCCGACCTTGTGTCCGGATTCTATAATTGGGGCATTGACAATTATGGCACTACCTCTACACCATTTTTTGGTCCCCAAATAAAAGCATTTCAAGTTCACCATAAGTTGCCATTGGCAATAACCAGGCTTCAATTTGCCAACAATTTGCACGCACTTGCTCGTGCTATGGCCTTTACATTGCTTCCTTTCAACCTTTTTTGTGACGACTCAACAGTCCTTGGCTTTGTTGGTGTGTGCTCAGGTTGCATTATGTTTACACAGCAAATTCATGCTTGGGCTCATGGCCCAAAGACCCGGCTTCCTCCCCTGGTGGTGGCACTGCAGGATCTCGGCCTACTCATATCGCGATCGCAACATGCCCCGCATCACCGGCCGCCTTATAACAACAATTACTGCGTCGTAAATGGGGTTTGGAATGAGTTTTTGGATAAGCACAAGGTTTTTGAGGCATTGGAATTGGTTGTGTTTTTGAAGCTTGGTGTGAGACCAAGATCTTGGGATGAACCCAACTCTGACTGGATTGAAGAAACTGATAACCCATCTCAAATGATAGCCAATTCATGATCATTTTTCTCCCCTTGTTCATAGAATAGGACATATGTAAATAAATAAACAAAATTTCTTAAAATTAATTAAGGATGATATAAACGTAGTAAACCTTTTTCATAAAAATAAGATATATGTAGATGTTGGTGTTATACCCTGGAGGGCTTATTTGCTCTGATGATTCACCAACCAAACCACACCACAGCATGCCCTCAGAGTCTTTTTAGCAAACAGGTGAAAGGCCAGCATAAGATAAGAACCAGTAACCCCACCTCTCAAGAATCTCAAAACCAACCCATCTCCCACTACTATTTGTATTTGTACGCTTAGTCTAATGTTAAAACTAATGAAGAATAAGCTTTTAGATCATTGTTTCGACCAAGTAAAAAAAAAAGTCTCCAAGTTGAATTTCAACTCAAAGATCAAGATATCAGACTCAAAGCCCACTCCTTCATAAAATAAAAATCTAATTTCGTGTTCTTACTATCAATTACATGATTATTGATCATACCGAGTATCCCTAATAAAAAGGATCCGGCTTTATCAACACTGGTTTGAACTTTGAACTTTTAAACAATAAACCATCTACTTAAGACCCATTTTATGGCCCATTATTCAATGCAAAAACTGATCAAACATTTGCTATCATTGGCAAATAAATGGACCAAAATATAATTTTTTCCTTATTTGAAAGTTTAATCCAATATCCCAAAATTTTATGGCATTCTCTGCTCTGACAAACAGAATTATACAACATTGGAAGTATAATGTTGATATCAATCTAGCCAGCAGGTCACAAAATAAATAATAATTTGTTTCTTTTGCATACATTAATCTACGACAATCTAAAAGTCTTCCATCTCTACTGTACTGTACTGACTAATTATAAACATATATATATATATATATACATATCTAATTGAATAATTCTGTGCTGACCAAATCTTCCACCATATCTCATAATCTGAAAGATTGCAGTTGAAGCACAACTTAACATCACAATAAACTGAATGATGGGTTTACAACAAATATTGAGAAAAGGAGGTACTGAGGAGTCCTAGCAAGTGGGTGGTCTGGAGTAGTGAGGAGGCAGAGATGGACACCTTTCATTCATATGGGGGTATGGTTCCAATGTATTGTATTCAGGTAATTCCATTCTATACTTTCCTTTAATCTGACAGAATGGAAGCTCTACAATGTCCCCTTCATTGCACCATTTTGGCAGCCTGCTTGAATTGCTCTCAAAAAACTTCAGCATGTATGCATCCCTTATCTGCAAATGCATTCAAAAACCCAAATACAAACTAATTATATATTCAAACACAATTAATGCTTAAGAGCAACTATACGACTTTATTCATTCTAAATGGGATATCCACAGGGCCTTTTTTAGCTAACTGTTGATTTTACTAGGCTATTCAAGACCATATAAACAGAAATTTTATTGTATATGAATCATGAACTCACTGTAAACTCTGTGACTTGGATGGAAGAAGCAATTGAACCGAAAAGTCCAGCGGCTTTATACATTTCAAGAATATAAGCAATGCAGGAGGCCGACTTTCCATCACTGTAAACCCAATCGTCTTGCTCTGGAACAGCCAGCAGCTCAGCGAAAGATGTCCCACGCTTTTCGGCTTCTACTATTATATCTGGAACATCAAGTCCCTGCATCAAACACAACAGAAAGTTATACCAACAAATATTGATATGATGGCAAATTAATAACCTAGGAGTGTTTTAATACCTGAGTTCCAAGTCTCTTGTTCAATGCTTCATTCCACAAATTCGAAGCATATTCTGGTTGAAATTGATTCCAAACTGTCATAAAAGATGCAACCTGTGGTACCACACAGCTAGAAACTAAGAACTCTGCCTAAAACACTTAATAGCAGCCAATGAACAAGCTGAAAGAGAAAAAGAGTAGACTTAATTACATTCCATAATTTGGCTGATTTAGTTAGCTATGAATAACGAGAACGTAGAATCTCGTTCTTTTTCCTTCAGTTGATTATGTTCCAGTCAAATAATAATTCTACTTTTGACAGAACAACTATTTTCACTTTTATCAGAGATCTTTTATTTGGTAAATTCCAACATGATTGTATCATCTCAGTTGTGACAATCAAATATGGTAGAGTATTCATAATAGAATTTATTATGTTCACAATGTGGACCATAGAAGTTACTGTATTCATAATGGAAAAAGATGTTCATGAACATTGTAAAACTTGCATGATATAAAATATACGTTAAATTTAGGACCAAGAAATTGTGAATTATACCAGATGAGCATCCACGGGAGGTGGATAGTTCTTGTCTTTGGTATCTATCCAGCTAAATATCATGTTGTGGTATCCATATGGTTGTCCGACCATGCTCTTTGCATACTCCCAAGCAGCAGTCTCATTAAACTTGGCTCGAACATCAGGATGCAAAGGAAGCAATGCAATATGAGGATTAGAATCATCTTTATTCAGCTCAAATTCCCACCATTCATCCCATGTCAAGATAGCAATAACATCTTCTCCCTACAGAAAATAGAGAAAACGAAAAAAAAAAAAAAAAAAAAAAAAAAAGCACCTCTTTTGCATCAACCCCAAATTATTGATGTTTACTTCCATCTAATTAGGTTTCTTTCTTGTTCTTCTACTTTGATCTATATATCAAATCCCAAGTCTCCAATAAGTAATTGGTTATCAATTTACCTCCTCATTTTCATGTCCTGATTCAGCAACCCATAGCTTGCCCTCAGAGTCTTTTAAACAAACAGCAGAGTGGCCAGCATATGATCCACTGACCCATTTCTCTAGAGTCTCAAAACCACCCCATCTCCCACGGATCTTCGATATTGCAAGGAAATCTCCTGATTGAATATCGTCGACACTGATGTTAGATGCCCATGGCTGAGGACGCTTTTCAAATTTAGCCCCCATGTGCTTCTTCAGAAACTCAATGTTGGAGTTCTCACCCCATGCTGTGTTTGTGAACAAAGGGAACACATCAATTAGTGCTCGAAGTGTTCCCAGCATCCCTGCTTGCATCAGAAAAATCGAAACACCCTTTCGTTTCACCTGATATGATATACATATAGATATACGTATCAAGTTATACAACACAGAAATTCATATTCCCCAACACAAACTTGATTTTAGAGTTAAAAAATAAAAAATAAAAAATAAAATAAAAATTGCTAACTTACATAGTCATATTCAGCTTTGTTTTGCCATTCTTCGAACTCGAGTGTATGTTCCCGGGATAGGAAGTAGTAGTCCCATGTTACACTATATGGAGTTGCAAAGATGTATATATCCATACATGTCCAACTATGAGCACTGCTAACCTGATATTTAAAACTTTTTTATCAACTCAAAAAGCTCTAACAATTCAATTTTTGATTGCAAGAACTAATAAGCAGTATAGAGTTTTAATTTAACACCACCATAAACAAATACAAATCTAAGAAAAACCAATTAGATATTCCAAAACTCAAAATTTCCAGAAAAAGCACTAATTGAAAACCAAAAGAAGCAAAAAAGAAAAAACTATCCAAATAGATGATGAATTTCATTTTGGGAATGACGACCTTGATATGAAGGGTACCACCACCAAATTCACTGCCAGTCTTGTTGTGGAACTCCAGCCAAGCAGTGTTGTCATAAAAGCAAGCTCCTTTCCACTCCAGTGTGTTCTTTGAACTGGAAGAAGCATACCCAACAAAAACAGGCATGATATCCTCTGCGGTGTGGAGAGACTTGAGCACAGGCCATGAAAGCAGTCTGGGTAAGAGAGGAAGAAGATCACGAGGGTGAAATGGTAATTTTACAGCTACATGGTCATCTAGTTGTGGTGCTAAGAAGAGAGTGATGAGGGTGATGATGAAAATTGGTATGACTGTGCACAGCAGTTTAGAGATGGAATAAGCCATGGACTGTGCTCCGTTTGCTTTTGCTCATAATTTTTTTTGGTAAATATACGGCCTTTGACATTTTGGACCCATCCCATTTATTATTTTGGTTTTGGTATACATTAACATCGTTTTATATTTATTGTTGATGTATATTTATTATCATTAAACTATTATATCTCTTGTACAATTAAAATATTGGTGACGTGGATCTTGCCTGTGCATTAGAAACTAAAATCTTATTGTCTACCATATATATTAAATTTGATTTGATCTGATCTGAGTTTTCCATGCAAATTAATTAACCGTGGATAAAGAATATTCATGGGGAATAATCAAATATGATAATGCATAGTTTAATTATTTAAGGAATAATGTATGCGCCTCTTTGATATTTAATTAAGATAAGCCACTTGGTTAATCAGAATCCAATATCCAATGGCTCGCACATGTGATGATATGGACTGGTATAAAAGTTTTTTTTTTTTTTTTTTTAAAAAAAATATATATATATATAAAATAAATATAAAAACCACTGTAATCAATTATGAGAAAAATATTTTTTGCTAGGGATAACAATTAAATGTAAAAAAATCATCAAATATTAATTAAATAAATCTTCATTGATGGTGTTGGATGGCAATGGAAGAAATAGCATTAGTATTCTGCCATGACCCCAAAAACCAAAAAATATATATATAATGTTGATTCTGTGCAATTTCACAAAAATTGTTTTGCCCCATATTGATGCAGTATTTTTCTAGCCGAATTAATTGACCTACTAGCTTTACTGCAAAGTGCAAATGATGATTATTCCACCATTTCCATGTTCAACCAGGTAATTAATTTTCCCCCACCCAATTTATCAAAAATAAAATCAGGGTACTTAATTTTGATCACAACTTTTAGAGATATAATGTTGTACGATCTTAAAAGAATAACTATTTATTTCTCATTAATTCTTTTTTCTTAGTTTGGGAAATTATAATATTTCATTAAGTTGTTATTTATAATTTTACTATTATGCATATGAAATCATTCAATATCGGTATTGGATAAAATGCATGGCTTTATAAGTCTGAAAATCATTAACTTGATTATTCCGAGCAATCATAAAATTTTTACAATTGTATTCAATAAATTTTAACATGCTTGTTAGACGCTGAAGCTTAGTGGGTATATATATATTATTTTGTCACATAACTATTGTAAAATTATTCCACCCCAGTATTATGTTTTTATTATCAAACAAATAATTACACAGCAAAGTTTAAAAAGAAAACACTAATTCTTTTTTTTTTTTTTTTTAGTCTCTAGAATGATTATAATTGCGCTTTACCATTCTATTTTTCATTATAACATTAATTTCTGGTCAAAATATAACATCAGATTTTCTATAAACTAACAAATGAGTGTTTGAAAATTACTTACTTTTTTGGTTTTTCCATTTTGACCCTAAAAAAAATTGCTTTTTCTTATTTGAATGATGCCGTGTACGGAATATAATCTATAAAAGGATGGCTTTAGATGCTTTAAGAACTTGAATATTCCTCAATTGTCATAGTCCTTTACTTAACACATGGAAACAAACTGATTTCCCATTTTTTGTCCATACATTTACTTAAAAAATTAATTTTACAAGAAATTTCTCAAAACAGGGAAATAAAAAAATATGCAAATAAAAATAAAATAAAATAAAATAAAGAAAGAAAAAATTCCACCACAAACACCCATCACTAGATCTCCACCCTTGCTTATCATGACTCCGCTCTTTTTGTTTTTATCTCTAGCAAATTTAGACCAATCCAACGGGTAGAACCATCCCACATAATCAACCCCAAGTTACAAGGCAATGGACTCCCTCAAGTAAGACAAACCCATTTTATGGTCCAATTTCAATGCAAAAAGGATTGGCAGAGAAAGTAGATGAACCACAAAGTGC
Source organism: Ziziphus jujuba (assembly GCF_031755915.1). Taxonomy (NCBI): domain Eukaryota; kingdom Viridiplantae; phylum Streptophyta; class Magnoliopsida; order Rosales; family Rhamnaceae; genus Ziziphus; species Ziziphus jujuba. Next base: position 38,228,557 of record NC_083379.1, on the reverse strand, counting down.
AGGACTTTTCTACGTAAAAGGACCTTAACAAAAAGTACCCAACTCTACCACGGATTCTCTATGACATTCTGAGATTTGCATAACACCACGCAGCCTCATGCCCACCACATCATTGCCTCAAAGGCTCTAACTCATATCCTCCACAGAGCCACAACTCTTTTTTCCACAGCCACTGTTTCATTCCTCGTATATATCGCCTCCCATTTTGGCTCTTATATTGGTTTCTAACTTTCACTCTTAGACCACAGTTATCCGATGTCCATCTTAGCCCAGAATAAGTTCTTTTTTTCAGAGCAAAAAAAGTTCTCCTCTTTGAGTTCCCATCACCATGTCCACGCATCCCCATTTCCCATTTTCCGCACACGGGTGCATTGCTTGGCCACCACAACCACCACCACCACTGTCAAACCTAAGCCCAACCCTGACCAGTTACTGGTCAAACCGCAACTCATATCTCCACCCTCCCCGGTCTCCATCAAGGCTCGTCCGGTGCTTGATGACCCAAGTCTTCTCTCAACATGGTCTCATCGTGCATGGGTGGCAACTGGGTGTACTACGGTTCTCACTTCTCTGGCAAAGTCCATAATGGTTGCAGCCAATTCGCACATATGGCCGGAGCCCATTTTAGCAGGCTTGGTTGGCTACGTGCTGGCTGATTTAGGGTCCGGAGTTTACCACTGGGGAATTGACAATTATGGCCATGCCTCTACTCCAATTTTTGGTTCACAAATCGAGGCATTTCAAGGTCATCATAAATGGCCATGGACAATAACTAGACGTCAATTTGCTAACAATTTGCATGCACTTGCTCGTGCTGTGACCTTTACAGTGCTTCCCATTGGCCTTGTTTGTGATAACCCAACTGTCCTCAGCTTTGTTGGTGTCTGCTCAGGTTGCATTATGTTTAGCCAGCAATTTCATGCTTGGGCACATGGTACAAAGAGCCGGCTTCCACCTGCAGTGTTAGCACTGCAGGATCTCGGCTTACTCGTATCACGGTCACAACATGCCGCGCATCACCGGCCACCTTATAACAACAACTACTGCATAGTTAGTGGGGTTTGGAATGAGTTTTTGGATAAGCACAAGGTTTTTGAGGCGATGGAGTTGGTTCTGTTTTTCAAGCTAGGTGTGAGACCTCGGTCTTGGGATGAACCAAACTCTGACTGGACTGAAGATATTGATACCCCATCTCAGATCATAGCCAACTCATGAACCTCTTTTTTTTTTTTTTTTTTTTTTTTTTTTTTGGCATTTCTATTCCAAGTCATTTCATTGCAATATAATAGTTCATGGAATTGTTTGCAGAATGTATAATGTATATTGTACGATTTGTTTCAGGAGATTACCTGGCACTTGACGTTGAATATGATCATTGAATTTTTAGCTCGAGGCTTCAAACTCATCGTACTGTGGCTTCGCAGTGTCTTCTGTTATAGTTTAACTGGTCTAATCTCCATATGAGATGGCCTAACTTGCAAAATATATATATATATATATATGTACATGGAAGGTTGCAAAAATCAGAGAGAATACCCAAATTGGTACAACAAGATCATGTATGTCCTTGCGACAAGCTTTTCGCCAATATATCTGTCCATTTTTTTGTTGGTTTCTTTCATGGCATATTGAACAGTACAGAACCAGAAATTGATACAATTCCTGATTCTAAAACCAAAAGCTGTGCATTTCAATCAAATTTTGGGGACTTTTTATGAATTAAGTTGTAGAAATTAAACTTGTCGTCAACACTCATACAAAAGATGAAATACATCGTCTATCAACAATTTGTTGGACCAACTAGTGCTACAAAAATGCAAATGAAGGAAAAACCACATTCAACACTGTTTTCAAACCCTTTAAATTTGCATTATAGTGAGAACCTCATGTTTACATATCAGCTCCTACAGAAGATGAAATGGAAGATACACAGGGGAACCAATATCTACATTTACCATCTCTGTGGCCATCATCAATCATTGCAAGACCTTCCTGCAATAGTTTGACAGGGTTTTATGAGCCCAAAGGATCTACTACATACATAAATAAAAAGAGGAAAAGAAAAAAGGATGCCTAAATAACAGTATAGACCGGCGATAGCACAAACTTACCTCTAGCAAAGTGTCAAGAGCATCAGTTGCACGGCCAGAAGTCCAAGAGAGCCGTCTTTCTACCTCATTAACAGTCACAAAGCCTTGAGCCTACAACAACAAAAATGAATTAAAGTTGTATTAATCAATTTTGGTTGAAATACCGACATGCATTCTGATTTCTGATTAACTATGCAAGTAAATATTATAAGCCAGTTGTAAATTAACAGTCTCTACCCAACAGCATAAGATTACAACAGGTCACATTCTCCAGTTTGGCCTCTCCTAATTATGTAATCCAAAAAAGTTAATTTGTGTGCCCAAACTGAAAAGTTTTGCACCTACTAAGCACAACTAGTTTGCAAGAGGTGACTTGCATTAGTGTCACTGTAGAACAAGAGGAAGGTAAAAGAAAAAACCCATACCTCCATATGAGAGTCAAGAATAAAAACACCTAGCGAATATGATTTTGGGGCAGGGAAAAATCCAACAAAATACTAGCTCGAAAAAATACATGACCCATGACAATAATTATTTTGCCATCCATAACTTGATCTGAATCTCCAAGAGTGCAGAGATATTCATAACGCAAATGAAACATATAAAATAGAAGTTTTGTTTGAAAGAAAAGATTCCAGGTGAATAAGTTAGAACATGAAATAAGGATAGTAACCTGGGCTAGCTCTAAAATTTCATTATGATCTTTGTTCAACTCCGTTGGAACAGAACGAACAAGCTTTTTCTTTCCAACTGAAATAACCTCAAAGCCACTACCCAAAACCTGGAATGAAGGGAATAGATGTCAGCACATAATCACATGGTAAAAACGCTTACAACTCCAGTAAATAATCTAAAATGTTTGAGGCAACAGCACATCATACAATAAACAATTTCATAAATCCTTTTAGCAGGCACTCAAATATTGCAAAAATTTCGATCACAACCAAAAGAGAAGAAAAAGAAGAAGAAAAAAATAATAAAAAAAAGCTTGTGCTTGCGATCATTAATTGCACAAATAGTCTTAGGCACCACAATACCTTTAGCTTACTTATAGCACGCAGACAGTCATCCTCTGAAACAGCTCCACGATCATTCTTCCGCCTTTGACGAACCATATTACAGAGCTCCTGTAGGTTGATCAAACCTCCATTGTGAGGTCGTGTTGCCAAGCAAATCTCAACAATTTGCACCCCTGTCTAACCAAGAACCTCTAGTTCAGTGTATATATAAAGCATATTGTACAAGTAAAACAGCAGAAGCTGTCTGAATATACATCTTAACTTTATGGCTTAGCATTTATAACAATTAATGAATTCAGATCTTCAAAAGCTTAATCGCAAATTGGACATCTAAGGAAACATATAACAACAGTATTCTACAAAATATTCTGAATTTGCAGTTTAGCAGAGGCATGGAAAATATTCTGTCAAACAACAGAGTCTAAAAGAAGCTAGAAATTCTAGAAAGAAACATAAAGAGGGTACTAATTCAGGCCAAAAAAATAAAAAACTCATAATTACAAAATTTCACTTCCCTGCACATTCCCACTCTCATATGCAACAAGATAAAGAAGATGATACCAACCAAGTTCATAGTAGAAGTCACCAATCCCCAATAGCTCAGCCCAGAAACCCTTATTTGACGCCAAAGGGTCAACTCCAACTTTAGTACACATCTCATGGAATTGTGATCTGAATGCAGGATTCTTGCGAATATCGTTCTGCACCGATCACCAATACAGATTGAATTTCAATCAGTAAAATCCATAATCTGCTAATTACATAGCTGATATCATTATAAATTCAGAACCCCATGACAGTCCAACTCACCACAAACAATTTTAACCCAATTCAACATTAATAAGTAAACGTATCCAAACAAACAGTGATAAAGATTCAATTCCTAGCTATCCAAATTTGCAGCATTGACATTTTCTTAGTTTTGTATCTATAAGGTTTCCATTCATATTTGTATTCTGCACTGCAATCCAATTGTGGGTCGTTGCAAATTTACAAAATTAACAAACATGTAACTAAATTTGAGAACTTCTAGTAGCTTGAGGAACAAACTTAAAAAAGAAAAAAGAAAAACCTTGTGCTTGCGAGCAAACTCTTCCAATTGAGAGCGGAACGTGGTAAGCTGTTCCTTCATAAGATCGGTTCTGATCCTGGCTACATTCTCACCCAGCAACCGATATTGATCCTACAATTAACAAAAACACAACTTTTTTTAATCATTTCATCAACTTTATTATAGATATTTGGCTTTCGAAACAAGAAGAAAAAAAAAAAAATCGATTATCAAATCAGAAAGGGAATCGAAGACACAGAGTGATGAAGAAACAAACCCTAGCAGCAGCGGCGTTCTGTAAGCCACCAATTCCTGGTCTCCTCCTCATTATTGCTTTTTTGAATCGAAAGTTGTGTTTGATTTTCTTCTATTTCATCTTCATCTCCATAAAGGTTTTCATTTTCCCCACACTTTGAATTATTCAATCATCCTAACTTCTTCGTACTTATTTAAATAAGTTTCGCTTTACCAATTTGCTTTTCTGTTTTCACTTTGCGCTGACAAATGAGAATGAAGTTTCCACTTTCCACAGGGTCTCCCTCCTTATTTCTCTATAAGCACCGTAGGAAACCCTAAATACACACCTATTTTACATTGAATTACCAAAAAGTGTATCAGCCTTTTTTTTAAGTCTCAAACGTTTTCCATTTTATTTTCAATATTTTTCCTTTTCTTTTATTAATTATTTTAATCATTAAAATCATCTGCTGGCCTATAAACTATCCGCACTAGAAGAATTCATGTCGAAAACAGTAATAATAAGGGTTAAATGCCCCTTTATACTATGGCAAACTTGTACATTAGGCCACCTAGTTTTTAAAGTAACCCCTTAAATTGACAATTTATCCCTCTCTACAATTTCACGCATCACCTTTGCTTCCCAAGTCACTAAAACTATAAAGGCTTCTAAAAAAATAACATAAAATAAAATATCTGCGTCAGATTGATTGGAACTTATAACAGATAAAATTGAACAAAATATAATAACACAAAAATTCAAATACCATGCTCATAAACGAATCCATCGAAGCTAAAGCATTAAGCCAAAGAACCATTGGGCCCTCCTCCGTTGGCTTCCTCTCTGAATCAATGAAATAATAGAAGAGATTACTCCCAAGGTTTTCATCAATTGTCACATACCTTCAAACACAACAACCCATTACAGAAAAACCACCAAGATCACTTTTTGCTAACATAAAACCAAAAAAGATAATATATATATATATATATAAATTTGAAACAAATACAAATGGGCATTAATAATTACCTGCTTACCCAGAGTAATTATTTAAAGAAAAAGTGCCATGGAAATCAGGAAGAGTTATCTCATGTGTTGTGATTTTTTATATCATTGTGAGTGTGATCTTGATATATTATCAGTGTTAAAAAAAAAATATATTTATAAAGGTATGTTTTAATCATTTAAGTATTTTACATATATATGTTTACGTTTTAATTAACTTTATCTTCATCATCAGTGTAAAACCCATGTATTTAGTTTCTTATATTTTCTATGCCTAATCCTCTATTCTGTTGAACTTACAGGTTTTAAATATCATAATTAATGGAAGAAGGTAAAAAGCAAAATCTACAATGTCAAAGAAATACAAACTATTGTCATATTATACTTATTGAAGATAGAAATAAAAATCTCAAACATATTTGTAGTTGTCTAAATAATATTACCTATCTTGTTTGTTATATTATAAAAAATATGAACTTTCAGTTTAAATCTTAAACTAATCTTAAAATACTAGAACTAAATAGTAATAAACCAAATCCTAAATTAGTCATTTTAAGTGGAACAACTACTCTAATAAAAAAATTTAACCAAAATGAATTTCATATCATAAAAGAAATATTAATTTACTAGCGATAAGTTTATAAAGAACCAAATTTCCGCATAAAAGAAAGAAATAAGATTTTAGAACAAATAAGACAAGTTTGTCTAAAATATGAAAAACTTTTAGAACATTATAAGTATGTTTTTAGTATAGATGAATGATATGAAAAAGAAAAAATTTCTACGAAAATTAATTCTCTATAAGAAAATTTAGAAACTGAAAGTGAAACCTCATCAAGTTTTATTTGGAGAAGAAATTTTAGATGAAGAGCAAATGCTTTATAATATGGAATTCAAAGAAGACATTTTTAAGTCTGAATAAGAGCTAATCCTCATACTTCAACTAGGAAAAAAAATAATAATTAAAAAAATGAAACAATAACTTTAAAAGATGTTGTGGAAAAACTCTTTCTATAATAGAAAAAAAAAATTAATTGTTTAGAAAAAGAAAGATTAGAAATAAAAGAAAATGATGTTTATAAAATTCCAAAATTGAATATACTTTCAGTAAAAAATATTTGAACACTTTAATAGAAATAAATAAGCTAAATACATCCAAAAAGAATAGCTGAAATACCTTTATTAGACAAATATATTACATGGGATTAATCCAAATAAAAATCATTAATCTTTTTAGACTAGAATTAGATACTCCAGATTCAAGAGAATAGAGGACTAGGCATAGGAAATATAGATTCAACAGAATAGAGAACTAGGCATAGGAAATATAAGCTTTATAAAAAAAACCTAAGTTTATGTGTTTTCAAATTAATGATGAAGATTAAGTTAAATAAGTATGCCTTTACCCAAAAAAAAAAATGTTAAACAAGTATGCTAGAAATCTTAAAACATATATATGGAAAATACTTAGATAACTAATACATATCTTTATAAGATAAAAATTTTCTTATATTGATAATATATCAAGATTACACTCATAATAATATTAAAAATCTCAATACATGAGATAATTTATAAGGCACAAGGATTTTAAGGTTTTCATCTCAATGTTCTTAAAAAAGAGAAAGATGTTACAAAGGGAAGAAATAGATTCCAAGGAAATGAGATTATATGAATGAAGCAGTTAGAGAGAATCCAATAAATCATATCAAACACAGTTAAAAAACATACACCATATATGGATTACCATAAAGAGCTCATATCCAAAAGAGCATGCAACTTGCCGACGTCGTTTCATACCCACTCTATAAGGCATGGTCAGATGTCGTTTTACCTCTAGATCTTGCTTCTGTCGTTTTTCTTTAAAGCCACTATCGTTTTGGTTAGTTAAGATCAGCTAGGGTGACACGTGAGAGGCATGTTTGGTAGCACCGTTTATAATCCGTTTGTTAAATTGTCGAGAAAGCCTCACGTGGAACAAATTCTCAATTGGAGGCTCAATGTGATACTTTTAAAACTAAAGGGCCCAATGTGCAAGTTTGCCCAAGTATAGGGTATTAAAAGGCATTTAACCCTAATAATAATAATAATAATGAGTATCATTGGCTTTCATGGAAGGTCGAATAGGAGGATTTTACTGTTCACTATCTGAGGCATTCAATAATCCAATTTACTTTGTAAAGGCAAATGTTTCAACAGTCACCAAACCGCCATTTTCTTATCAATACTTCAACAGCCATGAACTATTACAGCAACAACAATTTCCGTATTCAAATTACATTACAAAACAATTAATTTTCCACAAAATTACACAAATCAGTACTTTGTCAAGCTAAATTCTGAATAAAATTTGTATACTTTCAAAGTAGTTCTAACTCGAGACTCTTTAGTGTCACCTGCAATAAAAAAGTATATAAAAAAAAAAAAAAATCTTAAAAAGTAAACTATAACTTTTTCTTCGTCAGTTACTAGCCAATTCTTTCTGGTTGAAAAACCAATCACTACCTATGCTGATATCCCAGTAGCTTCCTTAGGAATCAAAAACAGAAAAGCTACTGGAATAAAAGTGCACAAGACTTGAATGATAATGCCCATAAGCAAGTTATCGAAGGAACCCGACGATATGCTCAAAACTGAAGCCAAACTGGCACCCACAAATGATCCTATTGTGGATCCTAAGTTGTTTATTGACATAAAAAGGGCAAATAATGTCCCTTCAATTCCAGGTGGGCATAGTTGTCCAGATAAAATCAGGAATGGCATAAACCTGCAAATCATGGAAAAAAAATATATCCACAACGGTAAGATAAAATTGTGTGTTGAAACTTCTTAGCAAAAGAAAGGTATTTAACCAACTTCCTTACATCCTTTGAGGGTTTTATACTGGATGCATTTATGCATGCATGCAGGGTGTAGATGGATGATAGAAACAGATACCAAAACAGATGAGATGATCACATTCATGAAAAAGATTATAAAAGAAGACTGCAACAAGAAAGATTAGCACATACTTGAACTGATTGATTGCATCACTAAGAGCTGATCCAAACAGCACCATTGTCTTATCTGATATACCAAGGGGAACATTCATTCGAGACACTAGAACAACATCTAGAAGACTCAATAGAGACAAACCCATATGAGCCCACCTGCATCAATCAAGATGAAAGCATTATCAGAAAAATCATAACAAAGGGAATATATTGAGGCTACGTATAGATCTAAACAGCACTTACAAGAGGATTTTGCGCAACTTCATCGTCTTTAAGTACTTATTATAAGTAAATGTTCCAAACATGAGGCCTAACCATCCAACAACACGTGCAGTCCCCAAGAAAGATGCTTCCAATTTCAAGTACTCAGTCTGATAATAGAACATGGATGTTGAGAGGTTTGGAACTGTAATATGTGCTAAAAAAAACCAAGCCATTGGTCTGACCTTCCCAAAGGCAAAAATAAAAATAGCAGAAAATTAAAATGATAAACAATAAAATAAGAAAAAATAAGTATACAGTATTTATTGGTTGACTCACATAAAGTTTGTATTAATTACCTGAAAATGAGTGGTTGCCTAAAAGTGCGGCACAAATTATAAGTGGCTGCTTTCAGAGAGTGGAACCACCAAGAATATGTCACTGAGTCAACTTTTTCAGGACTCTGGTGTTTAGTAGGAACAACTAGTTTCTTCTTACTGTTCTTTTGGCTCTTCTTTCTCCTTGAAGTACTATGTTTGGATTTTTTCTCAAAGAAACTATCTTTATCTAGAATACCATTCGTATTATCAGTACTATTTTTTCCATTCAGACCATGGGAACTTTCTGAATCAGAAAACTCAGGCAAAACTTTACTAGCTACAGAATTCTCCTCAACCAGGAAACAAGATAACAACTGTATGGATGGTAGTACAGAAAAAAGAAGAAATATTGTCTCTATATCTAAGTTGGTTAATGCATATCCTCCTGACAAACTTCCAAATATGCCACCCAAAGCCATTGCCAACCAAGATACTGACTGGAGGTCTCCGGCAAATGAGGCCCTGATAATCAATGATTGATGTAAAATCTGAACTCATACTGTTTAATAGATTATAAAAACCAATAAAATTCTACATAATTAATCACAGAGACAATTATTAACTAGCAGCAAATATAGGAATTAGAAACAACGAGAATCATGCTTAGTCCCCTAATAAGGAAACTGAAAGTTAAACATTTGATTAGGTTGTATGAAGCTGTTCTTTCATAAATTGACAGACTAAACTTGCAGACTACTAGATATATAATTCATTAACAAAAAATAAATACTCATCCCGTGCACATACCGCTCAAATCTTACTGCTTCAGCAATCATTGCATCAATAACTACATCTGCTGTGGCTGAGCCCAAGTTTTGCACTGTTAAGAGGGTCATGAGGTGCCAACTGGAACTCCTCATGTTTGCATTTAGGCCTAGCATGAGCCATGGTACAAGAGAGAGCACAGTCGCAATCAGTAAGTAAGGGATCCTTTTTCTTCCTTTGATTGGAATACAATCCGATACAATTCTGCATATGCAATATGGAATCAGACACCAACAAATTTGAATTGAAATAATAATTAAAAAAAGAAGGCATGCTCTGTACACAGCTTCAATGTTGGAACATGAACTAAGGCAGCAGATTACATTTACAATGTCCAATTAGATTGCTTAACTTTCCTTTACCATTTATGATTTTTTTTTTCTTGTATACAAATATGAGCTAAATAAAAGCAGGATAGTTCCAGATCAATCAAATCATTCATATAATTTCTTATAGAATTTGAAAGAATCCTATCTCTAGGACTATACAACCGTATTGGAAACAACATAGTGCAGGTTATTATCTTGCATATGATTATCTCCATCACATCGCCATACTTCTTTAAGATTTTATTTCACAAATCAAATGCGCTTTAATTGCCAACAGAAGACAAGTTCATCCTATAAACATTGTGATGCAACTCCAACAGCATTATAAAGGTTCAATATGTAAGTATACTTGTGGTTTAAGTGTAAATTGCAGCAACTCAGAAATATTGAGAAAACTTTTCAGAAGTTTAACACATCCACCCGATGTAAAAACGGTGTACATTCTACGTGTATTTGTTCATGCATTGTGCATGTATACTCATGTGAACAAGTAGAAGAAAGATTCATACCCGTATAGCGGTTTAATGCTCCACGGAAAGAATGCTATTGAAAACACAAATTGGGAAGCTGAGGGTGACAACTTAAGCCTATCTTTTAGCTGGTAAGAAACTGCTGTCCATACAAAGGACCTGAAACCCTACATCCACATTTATTATAAAAATAAATAGATATATAGAACCCAAAAGGAACTTGTAGTTAAATACGAAATATCATAAAGTCTTTCAAATTTCACAAAATCAGAAGTAGCAACAATAGTAAATGATTTTAATAATAAATAGGACCCTATCTATATCACATCCTTTCAAAATTGCCCAAAATGTTGCATATAATGTGAAAATGTTCCATAAAATTGTCAGGCACAATAATTAACAAACTGAAACAAACAAAATTGAATAATTAGTCTAGAAAGTATAAGTTCGTTAAAAAAATTACAATTATCGTTTGTTACATAAAGCGATAAAAAAGAAAAAAAATGTTATAATCCAAAATCAACAATGTTCAAACTCTTCTTTTTAATATAAGAGCCGGAGTTCAAAACCAATAGCCATAAATTCATATCTCAACCAAAATTCAAAAAAAAAAAAAAAAAAAAAAAAAAAAAGGGAAAAACAATCAATCAATCAACCCGACGTAATTCAAAAACTGAAATAACTAACACATTAATCACATACGCCAACACCAGATTGCAACACGACCCAACAAGTCGAATTCCCCCAAAAAAAAAAAAAAAGAAAAAAAGAAAAAGAAAAAATAAAGAACAAATTTTGAAAATGAAAAAGCAGAAAACTTTAATTATGAAGACAGAGAGAAAGAAAGGAACCTGGGTGAAGTAAATCAAGCAAATAAGCCAAATAAAAGAAGCCCCAAATGCAACTCTTAATTGTTTCATCCATAATATCATCCTTCTTTCTTCTTCTTCTTTCAGGCTTTTTCAGCTTTCTCTCTCTATCCAAACAATTTGCTTTGAAAATATTTTTCTTTTTTTTTTCTTTTTTTTTTCTTTGGTTTCTGTTTCCGTTGGAAGGTTTTCAATTCTCATGCCCTCCTCATTTTACACGACTCTTTTAACGGCTTTTTTTGGGCGCTAAATTGTTGGACTCTTCCGCCCCCATACGACTCTCAAAACTTCGCCCCAGTCAACGCCTCAACATGATATTTTTGCTGTGGGCTTTTTCGTCATTTACGTGGCGGTTCAAATGGCTCCTGGACACGTCCAGTGGTCCACCCAAATCTCGCCAAGTGGACGTCGGGAACCACTTCATGAGCTGCCCCGCTGGGCTTCTCCTACGTCATGTCGTAATTTACTCCTGCCTTTTCAATGTCGTCTATCGCGTTTTCCTTTTAATTTACATTATTATATAATTATATTTGCAATCAATGCTCACTTTGTTCTATTAAGTCGAAAGTAATTACTGGAAACAGAGTTCATTGGCATTTGACCCCAAATAAAAAAAAAAAAAAAAAACATTACAATACAAAGAATGTTTCTTCAAAAAATAAATAAATAAATAAAATACAAAGAATGTGATAACAATATTTAACCAAAAAAAATAAGGACAGGAACTGAGAAACTATATATGTTCCATCCGTTTACAAAATGATGAAAGAGAATTTATATTAAAAAAATGTTATCACTTCAATAAAAATGTCCATCCAATCCCCAATCTGTCACACGACCAATAAAAAAGGTTGAGATGTGCAACAAATCAGTTATTTGGTTTAGCTTCATGAGAAACTCGTTAGACATATCAATGAAGTCTAGATCTTTGAGGTTGCTTAGGCATTCGATCCCTAATGGCACTACCTCCAACAATTTACAGTCTCTAAACATTAGTTTATATATATATATATATATGTTGAGTGGATACAGGGTAGATGATATAATTATTAGTGATTGCTATAATTGAAAAAGAATACAAGTTAGAAAATTGGTAAGGTATAACCGCTATAACCCTCAAAATCCAAGATTGCAAGCTACGTTAAACACCCCCAAAACTAGGCCCTGATGTCCCACTCGCCACTCTTTTCTCTGCATGATGTCCCACCCACAAACGATCAAATTCAAAGCCAAAGCAAGACTACCATCCCTACGATCATCATCATCATCATCAAATCATCAACATGAAAGCTCCTTCTCATCTTCAAATCAAGCTTCAACAGCAAAAACTACAACAACAAGAACAACAACAACCAACCGCCAGCCTTCCTTTGCCTCCAAGCTTAAGCCTGGCTTAATCTTCTCCTACCAACAACACTTTGGTGATCAAATTCAAAGCCAAAGCCAAAGCAAGAGTACCATCCCTGCCTCTGCCTCTTCATGTTTTAATTCGAGTTCTAAGCGTTGGGGTGGCCTGAAACTCGGCTGCCTTCACCTCTGGTTCATGGCCACCCATGCTGACTTGTCTTCTTCAGTTCACTCCCCCTCCGATGCTACTATTGTATGTAATTTCTTTTGCTTAATTATTTTGCATGAAATTGTTAAGGTGATAAGCATTAAGTTGTGTTATATGCATAGAGATTGCTTTGATGTGAAAGACTCTAATCGTGAACACCAAATGTTTAAGATGAAAATCATTTGCCATTTAATATATATATATATATATATACATTTATTCTATCGTTAGGATGTCCTGATAGATCAATCATGCAGATTCAAACATATTACGTATGTATTTCAAGTAGCCGTCTCTTTTTAGAATGATGTATATGAATCCGCATAATAATTTCATCGGGATGTCCTGATAGTATAATTGTTATATATATATATATATGAATATATCATTTTGATAACTAGCAAAAATGCAAGCAAAACAGAACAAATTTATGCCCTTTTTTGTTTAAATTATATATTTGATTTCAGAATTATTTTATTTTATTAATTAGAAATAGTAACAAAATCATATAGGAGATTGATGGATCATATTGTTCCTTAATTACCTAATTCTTTATTTTTTTACTTTATTTTTTTTTTCTGTATTATTATTATTATTATTATTATTATTATTTTCCTTTGTTACTACAGAGAAAGAAAAAGCTTAGTGGGCAGCGGAAGAAAGAAGAGCTTGAAAAAGAGGTATGGTGCTTTACGTGTATAGTTTACGTTCAATTAGTACTTGTTTGGGAAACTGAAGCAATGGTGGAAAATTAAGAGCCTAGAGAATTGGACTAGGTGAGGGTGAGGGGGTGCTTCTTGGTCTATCTGTTTTTCCTAGCAACTTAAGGTTTCTCCAATTGATATTAACACAAACGTGGCTCCAAAATAATTAATAATCAATAATTGAAAATTTGAGACATACTATGGGCAACAAAAGTTGGAAGCTTTTTTACTCCTCTATTTTTTTCAACATCAAGGACTAGATCCCCATTATATGTACTTATCATTAATGGTTTCTGCCTTCATTGATTAATTTAGATATCACTCTTCTTCCATCCTATACATGTGACTTCTAGATTCCCGTGTTTGTTTTAAATGAGTAATGCTATTTATACTAAATTTATTTGTCAAATTTTTATTTACTTTGTGATTTGGAAGATTTCAGGTTTGTTTGGTTTACAAGTTGAAAAAAGTCCTTTTTACATAATTTAAAACATATATTAAGTTAAAAATAATGTTTTTAAAAACAAAAATCTAGTTCTTTTAACTCATTGCCATACAAGCTCTTAGCTGTTGAAAAGTAATTGTGACCCACATATTAACAAATAGAAAAGTTGCTACAATAAGTTAATGATTTTTGTCGAAATGAATTTATGGCTTTTCTTTGTTCCGCTAGAAAAGACAATATATGCTTGATTCCAAAACATGTTCTTTATCTTAAAGAGAATATTTCACCGTGATTATTTAATAACGGAATACAACAAGTCTCTTTTTAAGGAATAAAAACCCTTGATAATGAGTCCCATTGTATACAATACTTCAAACTAATCAGTGTCTGTACTTTGTCACAGAGGTCAGAACAATCACAATGAGATTGAGAAGTGACAACAGTACCTTTTTATTCCATGATTCTTCATACTTAAGCACTCGAAAATATTCTGTAGTATGCAAACTAGAAACAAAAATGTTCTTTTCTAACTAATAATTGATTAAGAAATTTCGTTTTATGGTACCAAAAGTTTATGGTGTTTGGTAAATTAATAGGAAAGAATATGAAAAATGCATGAAAACAAAAATTAGGATCATGATCATGTTGATTGGCATGTTTCCCTGTACCTATACATTTTTAGGTTTCTCTGCTTCAGAAAATGCTGAGTCAAGAAAAAGTTCATCTAGTTTTGGAGCATGTCCAAAATCGACACATAAAAGGGTCTGCTCTCAGCATCCCAAACTTCCTTCCTCCCAAGGTATTACTATCCTTAATCTTCCCTTAGCATGAAAATGGAAGTGTTTTTTGAAAGCAACTGATAAGATTACTGTAAAACAATGGCACTAGGAAGTCTTAGATAATCTTTATTTTCATTGCTAGATTTTGATTTGTATGGAGTACAAGTTTATTTATACAGAAGTTCCTTTCAAATGCGTATTGGTATAGACTTAGAAAATTGGTAGAAACCAGTAAATAAACGAAGTTTTTGTTATGCAGGTGAAGGAGCTCCTAGCAGAGTTGGCTATGGTTGAAGGTGAAATAACTCGACTTGAAAACCAAATCAGTCAACTTCAACTTGGATTGAAACAAGAACAGGAAGCAAATAAGGAATCAAAATATAGACAATGGCCACATGGGACTCCATACAATCCAGTTAGCCGTTCATCACATTTTACATTTCCTAGCCCCATGAACAATGCTGTTCATGAAAGGATGGCCTTTGAAACCAAGGCATTGCATTTTATAAGCAAAGCTATAAAAGGTGATTATAATCTTAGTGATTTTAGTTTAGATGAGAAAAAGGGAATTCTGCAACGATCCGATGATCAGAAAGAAAATTATTTCAATGAAGATAAATTTCAAGATAAGGTCCCAAGAAAAAGTGGAACATTGTTGAAGCCAGCCTCACCTTTAAGAGATCCAAGAAATCCATCACCCAAGGCATGTCAAGTTTTTTCCATTTTCCTTTTCGTTTCCATTCTCAGCAATGAAATTAAACTTTGTTAATTTTGATTTTTAATGGTATTCTTTCAGCCACGAGAACGTAATTTGGGAACTCCGATGGACCTCCTA
Organism: Ziziphus jujuba; assembly: GCF_031755915.1. Classification (NCBI taxonomy): domain Eukaryota; kingdom Viridiplantae; phylum Streptophyta; class Magnoliopsida; order Rosales; family Rhamnaceae; genus Ziziphus; species Ziziphus jujuba. The sequence goes on along the minus strand of NC_083379.1, from coordinate 38,212,829 downwards.
CCAAAAACTATACCTGTTCAAGTTAATCCAGAAGAGAACTTCCAAAATTTGCATCCCAACAAGCTCTCAGAGGAAATTATGAAATGTTTGAACTTCATATATATCAGGATGCTAAGAACAACAAGAGCAATGGAACTAGAGAAGTCTGGCCCCGTTTCTAGATCTGCATACTCTTCTGCAAGCTCAAGAAGCTTCAGGGCTGAGACCCCCATAAACTCAAAGTCTATGTTACAAAAAGAATCGAGGCAACAAGACCCGTATGGTATTTTCAATGTGGAAGAGTGCATTCCAAGGGACATTGGCCCTTATAAGAACTTGGTTATTTTCACATCAAGCTCTATGGATCCTAAATGCATCTCAAGCAACAGTTCTATTCCACTGCTGAGAAAGTTAAGGTAAGTCATAAACTCTGCAAATATGAAATTCCAGATATCATGTATAAGCATATCTTGAATCTCCTTCTCATAGATTTCTTTTCGATTTCAAAAATTCTATTTTTCAATTACAGGGCCTTGTTGAACAGTCTCCAGACAACGGATTTAAAATCCTTGACAAACCAACAGAAACTAGCATTCTGGATCAACATGTACAATGCTTGTATCATGCATGTATAATCATGAGAAAGAAAACCCATATCCTTTCCTTTTTACAACTTCCTTTATAAGAAAAATTGAAGTGCACAACCTTCTCTTAAACATTCTCATGTTTTACTGGCATCATTTTCTTTCAGGGATTTCTCCAATATGGAGTTCCTGCAAACCCAGAAAAATTACTCACCCTGATGAACAGAGTATGTATACATATAGAAAACATAAACACAGAAATATTACATATGTATATATAGTCAGTAATTAAGCATCAATTGGGTGTCTCATTCAGCTTCTATTCTCGTATTGGATTAGGCAACTCTCAACATAGGAGGCAACATCATAAACGCTCAAGCCATAGAACATTATGTTCTTAGAAAACCAGCATCTTCCAACATGAAAGAGGTAAATCAGATTCACCTTAATGTTTCATAAAGTGCAGGATCCAATTCATACCATCTTTATATGTTTGATATGATAATTTTATTTTTTTATTTTTTGGGTGGGGGTGACAGGCTTATAGGAAAGGCGAAAAAGATGATAAAGAATCCATTGTTCGTGAACTTTTTGGGCTAGAATTAATGGACACAAATGTCACATTTGCTTTATGTTGTGGAACTCGTTCTTCTCCCGCAGTAAGAAATCTCAAAAACCCATTTCCGTTCTTCTTCTTCCGAAGCCATTTTCTCTATTAAAAATAAAAAATAAAAAAAAAAATAAAAAGGCTCCAAAAGGAAAAAAGGCTAAGTCTTTCAATTTATAGGTGAGAATATACACAGCCGATGGAGTAGTAGCGGAATTAGAGAGATCGAAACTAGAGTACCTGCAAGCTTCGATTGTGGTGACAGGCACAAGAAGGATTGCAATCCCAGAACTTGTGCTGCGACACATGCTTGATTTTGCAGTAGATAGAGAGACATTGGTAGAGTGGGTTTGCCACCAATTGCCCACATCTGGGTCGCTCAGAAAATCCATGGTGGACTGCTTCAGGGGACATAGCGGGGGAAAAATGTCGAGCACCATTATTGACAAAATTCCTTACGATTTTGAGTTCCAGTATCTATTGGCGGTCTAAACATGAGGGACTATAAAATACACTCAAATTTGAAAGGGCTTTTGAAGGATTCTTTTGTTGGGCCAAATCCATATGTACGGCTTGTCCATATTGGCTGTTACCCATAGGAAGGGTTGTTTTGTTTTCCCTTCCTTAGAATTTTCTTTTTTTTTTTTTTTTTTTTTGGCTAAAAGAAAATATGATATTTTATTTCATGAACTAAATACAGATTTTTATTTCATGAACTAAATACAGATTTTATTTCATGAACTAAATACAGATTTTTATTTCATGAACTAAATACAGATTTTATTTCATGAACTAAATACAGATTTTTTTGGGGCTAAGTTTTAGGACAGTTACTTGTTCATTCTACTGTAGATATGTTTTGAATACTATTTTTTTTATAAATTTGAATTTAGATGAATTATCATAAAATAAAAATATATAACCTTAATTTTTAATTAATTTTACATGAAGGTTAAATGTTAAATCTAAGAATAATGTTTAAGATTCCAACTACAATAACAAATGAATAACCTTCTTAAATGCATAAATAATAATTTTTTAAAGTCTTTTAGGATTCATCAAATATATAAATTAATAATTAATTAAATTTATAAAGATAATAACATATCTTTATATATAAACACTTACATACATATTAAAGAAATTTTACTTAACAACTTTTATCTTTTTCAGTTTAGCTTGTTTTGAAATTATACATATAAAGTTTTTTATTTATTTTTTCTTTGTGCCTCGAACGAATCTAATCTCACTTTTAATTTTTTATATTGCATACATCACAATGTAGCATATTCTATAACAAATAATTATTTAAATTTACTATAGTTTGAACAATTTTTCTTTGAAGAAATACTTAAAGAATCTACAATACAGTACCATTTTGGCATTGGAATTCCAAATTATAGCATAGGAGTACTTCTTTTTCCACTCCACCAGCAAGTGGCAAATTTCACCAATGCTATGCTTGCTGTCAAATTTGACACCAAATTCACAATTTTGCAATTGACAAATTTTAATAGTGGATACTATATACTAAAGTTTGTGGGATTGACACTGTTTATTATTGACACTGTTTATTAATGTGATTTTTAATTTTAACTAATTTTTAATTAATAAAAAAAATTGAGTAGGATTCATCACCATTTAATATTTAAATTATTACAATTTTATTTTTTAATTGGTAAAATTTGGTTTTAATAATATTTATAATATGATAATACTATTTTTAAGCATGTACCATTAGATAATTAATTTTAAAATTTAGCATTAATATTGATATTTTTTATTGTAGAGTTACCAAAATTTAAAAATTGTAATAGTAAAATAATATTTATTATTGGAGATGCTATTAATAAAGCACAATTATGATATGGATCATTATAATCATCGATAGTTGTATTTTTTACTCCTTGAATACATACAATATTATTATTATTATTATTATTATTTGTTTTTTTTGGATTTTGTGGATGTACATCGATATTAACTTTTATCTATGTACATATTAAATTTTAAAATTCTATAAGCACATATTGATTTTTTACTACATTTTTTTTTCATTTATAAGATATATCTCTCTCTTTTTTTTTTTTTAATTTATAGTTATAAATAAATTGGTAAAACAAAAAATACATATATAATTAGTAAAGGTATTTCCAAGAAAAATATAAAATTCTTGCATAATTAATAAAATATTTATTTATCAATAAATTAATATATTATCCGTTTATCGATAAATTAAGAACTTCTTTAAATTTATCATTATAGCACCATTTAATTTATTATTTTTTCAATATTGTATTTTTATTATAAAAAATATCAGTACAAACCTCTTACATTTAGCTTTTGCTTCAATATAACACCATTTTTTAGAACTCTTACTCATAGAATTAGAATTTGAATAATTTATCCTTTCTTTGACCCTTTTATTTATTTATTTATTTATTTTGTGTGTGTTTTCACTTCTATAGTTTTTTTTTTCTTTTTATTTCTAAGAACTTTGAAAAAAAAAAAATACACATTCACAAGCAAATATATATACGTACTTCTTCTAAAGTTGCTATTTTTAAAAATTATTGGTAATAAAATCCACATTTCCTAATTTATCACAAAAAAAAAAAATGTTATATATAATAACCATGAGTGGTTCAAAGACAAAATTCAAGAGTTAAGTTTAATACAATAAAAACTATTTCTTTTTTTCTGAAAGAAAAAAAAATCCAATGTATATATAATTATATATATTTGCAATACCTTGATTAAATATATATATATATATATGATTATATATTATAAATATATATAATTATATATACGCATATAAATTAATTATATAATTATATATATTTGAAACTATAATGTGCTAGTTTTTAACATTCCCCTTTTATATATATATATATATATATATATATAATTATACTTGCAATACCTTGATTAAAATCCAATACTAATGTTAAAATGAAATGGTTTTACAACAGGATTTTGTGTCTTTGTTAATTATACAATGATTCCCCTTCCCAATCCATCTTTTAAACTCTTTTTCATTTCCTTGTTATATCTCTCATAACCAAAATTTTTGAAACTTCACAGTAAATGCATGAATAATTTCTTTCACTCTGCAAAATACAATAGCAATCATTAGATGACAAAGTGAAGTAACAGAGAGGAGAAATTAGACTAGTAAAGAAAGCCATGTTCATTCCATTTCTGTAAAATATTCTTCCATAGAACAGAAGACTGGGATTCGTACCAACTAACTTTGATTGTGCTTCGCACAGATTGAATTTCAGCATTTCAGTAACCCAGTAAAACCAACTGTATGACAAATCCTAGATCTCTTTTTCACTTCATCTCTCTAGTAACACATGCATTATTGTGACTGTGATATACACATAAAGCCTAGAGATTTTACATGCAGTATGTTGGCACACTGGAAGGTCGATAGACGAAAGCTCTGACGGTGTGAGAATAACCTGATGGACGCTTATAACTGAACTTTACCCCTGAGCTGCCTTCACCAAGATGGGTGCAGTGGTCATGAAAGCTGCTGATGGGTCGTGCCAGGCATGCATCCCAGCGATCACTCTCAGGCATGGTCTCTGCCACAGTGTATACTCCCTTAGCATTTGTGAATGCCTGGTAATTTAGAACTTCCCCAGATTTTGTAATGCAAAGAACAGCTACTTCAGCACCTGCATTTCAACAAGTTAAGACCAAATACCCATCACATACATTGTAACTCCAACAAGCTTAAAGTATCTCGTTTTAATTGTTTGTTTATGTCATGAAAACCTGTTTAAAGACTGATAGACACAAGCGGCAAGCAGCTGTTTTTAATGGAGCTGTTAACCAGGTTTTTTGAGGCTTATAAGAAGAATTAGATTTTTGAACAACTACAGATCTAAACATCCATTTCAGATTTAACCAATTTTCTCCATATCTTGGTCTTTTCTGTTGATCATCCATGGTTTAGCAAGCGAAATGACATCAACACAGATGAGTGAAAGTGTCCTTGTGCCAAACATGGTCATATTTCTGTAAGATTTCAACTTTAAATCATCTGAGAGGTGTTCCTGTGTATCTTGCGATATAAAATTAAAGAAATTAAGCTCAGAAACAGAGAGGAATATCGAACTTGTAAACAATGACTTTGTAAGATCAATGAATGAATAAAAACCTGGAACCTCTGGTGGCCATCTTTCTAAACTTTAGCTTAAGTAAGTGAAACATTACGCAACTGAGATATAAATGATACAATCTATGACATCCTGATTTTTATACGGCCTCCATGCCAATGTATATATATATTCACAAAATACTAAAATCTACATAACTGGTGTGTTTCTTTCTCAACAAAGGTAATTAGTGTTCCATTTGACAATAAAACAATAATAGATCCAGAAAAGATAAACTACAATGCGCTTTAGCATTGCTCCCTCATATAATTACAGAATGAAAGAAGCACATTTTAATAATTAAGGTTACAACTCTCTGATGGGGGGATTACGTGAAACATAAACTTATAACGAATGTAAGTTTCAAATATGTTTAATAAAACTGAATTCTTCAACTTGAAGAAGTGGTGATTCATTGAAGGATTGCAATGAAAAAGAAAAAGTCCTAATGCTCTATGTTTATATATAATTAGGGATACAACTAGAATTCATTGAAAAACAGTTCAGACATGACCACAATTAGGATACGAAACAATGCAAAACCATAAAAATGTGAGAAATTAAGTGGAAGAGAAATAAGGAAAACTATCATTCTGCCAAATCAAGTGCAGTTCTGTATTTCCAGTCACTCTGATCTAAATTCCCCGCATCAACCAGCCCATTCCAACATCAATAAGAATCAACTCGCTAAAACTAACAATTTTTAAACCTTATTCACAATAATACCATAACCAGCCCAAAATATCATAATCAGAGACAAAACCCACAATCAAAAATTCGTTGACAAAAAGGATCAAAATAACTAAGCCACGAAAAATTAGACGTAATTGACAAATACCCAACTCAGAATTTTCAACAAACAGCCACCAAAATGAGAAACGGCAAACGAATTAATTAGAGAGAGAGAGAGAAACGGGACCTTCAAGAATATGGTCTTCAGGTCCAATGGAGGAATCGCCGCAGACATCACAGATAACTCTGCCATGGATTTCACCAGTCCAAGCTCCAACACCAGAAAGAAAGATTGAGAAAAAGAGAAGACCCATCAGCAGCAGTTTCCTCTTCTGCTGAGCTTCCATGACTGCTGTTTCTTAAGGCTACCAAAGGTTCAGTGTCTTGAACAGGTTGAGAACAATACAAAGCTTTAATTTTTTCGACATAAAAATATTGCAGGTGTCATTTAAGTCTTCGTCTTTCTCGCACAATGTTCGGTGTTAACGCCACTTCCTTTCACCCTGTTTGGTTTATTTGTGTCGGTCGCGGGTAAAAATCCAAAAAAAACCTCTTTAATTGGCTTTCCCAACCAAACGAGTCCTTTTGTGCTTTTTCTTTTTTTTTTTTGGTGCATTTTTATTATAATTTCTTTTATCAAAAAGTAATAATAATAATAATAATCTTGAGATTGACCCGCCAAAATATTCATTGCTTTTCCATGTAAAAATACTATAATAAAATTAATTAATGGGGAAGAATGTGCAAATTAAAATCTCATGTCAATAATTTTATAACAGTGACTCTAGCGTTGTTGCTTTTGTAATAGTTTAATAACTTTTAAATTAACAAAAACATTAGCTTAGAAAACACCATATTTTTATTATATGGTTATCAATTTAAATATTAATGTTCTTTTTTTTAAATTTTTTTTTAATGAAATATGAATTTGGGAACATTTAGCAGCAAAGATTTTGCCTGATATGATCCATTTAATCCCATCGATGATGATGATGATGATGACGACAAGGATAATTTACTCTCTATTTTTTTTTTATTAAATATTTTGTTAGTTAAATTTTTGTATTTAAAAATTTATTATATTTATTTATTTGTCTACAACATAAACTGTACATTCAAAAACATCTTATTTATTTACTTTTAGATGTAATGTTTTTTTTAAATGGATTTAAAACGCAATATTGGATGAGAATAAGTAAAAATGAATAATTCCTTCTACATGAATAATTTCTTCTCACTACAATACAATGTTAGTTTTGTAACCTATGCCAATTGAGGAAGTCAAACTATTTCCATGAAATTTTATACTCAATTTAGACTTTCAATTTTTGATTTATATGAAGAAAACAAACTGGCAATTTGGTAAATTAATTATAAGAACTGCATTGTTTTTTATTGCCAAAAAAATATTATAAAATATTTGGTTATTTCAACTATATATGATTGCGTTGCTTTTAAAAAAGTCTTTGATTTGTGCTTAGATGTTAATACTTTTGGTTTCTTCTGTTCTTTAAAAAGGTCCTGAAAATGAATGAATATGTGCATTTTCAAACAGAACATAAGAGCCAAAAAAAAAAAAAAAAAAAAAAAAAGAGCCTTTTTGGATACTTGTTTTGGAATATATGTGCAATTTTCAAAGCTCAGGAATTGTGGGTTTTCAAGCAGTTTGTGAACATCTCATCTAACAGAGGTTGAGGGCGTATACAATGGCAAAATACTTGTTTGGTTGCGAACCACATTTGAAGCGTGTCTTTTTGGTTTTTCACAGCTACCCACCACCTATGTCAGCCAAGCAGCAGCCATGGAAGCTCAGCAAAAAGACGATGCTGCTGCTGATGGGTCTTCTTCTTTACTTTTTAATTTTTTAATTATTGCCCAACAAAATAATAGTTTTGCCCTTAATTATTCCTAGAGGGACTTCCACACTTAAATTTTTTTGGACATTGAAAGCGGTGAATCCATATCAAATTTTTTGTATAACAAAACATTGGTTTCGCAACTAATAATTTCAGGTCAGCATTGAGTTTGACAAAGAGCCAGTTGGAAGAGGGAAGTACGGAAAAGATGTGTACTTTTAAGGATATATGGCCTAGTAGTGAAGAAATTGCAGAGTTAGCTGTACAGCATCAAATATTTTTCATACATATATAATAAATATTGTTCTATGAATAGGATGTTTCATATAATAACTTGACCATGAATGTAGGTTGTTTAGTTTAATGTGCTGCCTGATTTGTTCAAGAGCACTGAAAAAGCCGTCACTAAAGGCAACCCAATGTGGAAACAGCTCTCTATTCTTGCTTCCATCAATATACGCATGGCCATGGGATCCAAACTCCACCTACATTCATGAGCCACCATTTTTAAGTGACATGACGATTAAACCCCAGGTACGAATGGGGTTGAAAAAATTTATCTATTGTATTATTATTATTATTATTATGATAGGCGTCTTGCTAAAGAATAGAAAAAAATGTGGAAGGCTTTAAAACACAAAAACTCTTTTTAAATTAGATAAATTACTCATTTTATTGATAAATAAATAAACTCTTTGGAGTTATTTTTTATTTTATTTGTAATAGATTAACTCTATGAAATTAATATTTCATTTTATTCTCAAAAGTATTATTGTGTAGAAATTTTATTGTATTTTGGTTATCATTTTACTATGTACCCGCTCATATTTGTCATTGCTTTTTTTCGATTCATGTATGAATATTTAAATGAACCCCATTTTTAATTTCAACAATAAGTTTTGAAATTTCTTCTTTTTTTTTTTTTTTTTTAAAAAAGTAGGGTTTAGATTGAACAAGCACTCAAAGCAAGAAAGTTGATTTAAATGGCTGAGACTAGCTGCCAACATAGATTTAATACACAGCAAACAAGAAGAAGAGATTGAGTTGAAGCTTCCTCTTCCATCAAATCTCTAAATATATATATACATGTATTTTTCTTATAATGATCATTGATATGTAAAATATTTATCAAAGTAAGGATAAGGATGGACTTGTCTTTAATTTTACGAATCAAAATCGTGACTTAGGGAATGGTATAAGCTCCAATGTTTCCGAATGCTAATTCCCAATGCTTAAAAGTAAATAATTTCTTAGCATTCCAAACTATTAATTTTTCACAGGAAAGCTTGCTTTAGAACTTTTTTTTTTTTTCAAAAATAATATATATCTTTTAATACCTTGTTAATGAAGACACAGTCAATGGTGCCAATTTGACATGCTACCTAGTTATCTTTATTGCTGCTAGTTGCTTGGAGATGACTACGGGTTCACCCAAAAGCCTCAAATCTTGATCTTTTTATTTTTTATTTATTTTTTGATTGCTGTTATCTGTTTCTCTCAATTTTGTTTTTTAAAAATGTCGTCTTCTATAGTAGATCGAATGAATTCGCACAACAAAAAATACTGTACATGAGTTTAGTGAATATGTGAAAATTATGTACTATATTAATTGATATATCATTCATTTTAATCATAGAATGGGATAATTTTCAAATGAATAGAGAATTATTCTTTCTTTATATGAATATTAAAAAAGAAAAAAAGTTTTTACATCTTCAAAAACACCACTTCAATCACTAATTTTATTTATTTTGGACACGTTCCATCCACAGGAAATTATAAAAAATTGAGGGACAAAATTATGTTTTTGTTAAACATATGAGAAGTCTAAATGGAAGTAATTTTTATAATTGTCCTAAATATATTGGAGAGTATTCGAGTTATTCCATGTACTGCATGTACAAAAGAAATTTTATTTTGGACTAGATGTAGAGGGATTTGACAAATCATCATTACCGTTCAATTTTCTAATCAAGCGGTGAATCGATGTTTATCCATAATTTAACAGTTACTAAATTAAAACAGTTTTTGGATTAAGCTTATCTAACAGTTCGGATTATAGGATGATTGGAGAAGAAATGCTTGTCAAATTCCTTGGTACATATGGTCGAAAAAAATTTTTGCTTTATAAATTTTGCATTGAATTACACATATTGGAAAGTTAACAAAAAAGAAAAAAGGAAAAAAAAAAAAAAAAAAGAAGAAGAAGGAGATGAAAAAGAAGCTAAAGCTGCTTTAATAATATGCTTTAGTTCTATCGTGTCAATACATATTGAGCAAGCTTCTGTTTTTTTTGAATTATTTATCTAATTTATAATTTATTTAATTTTTTTTTATTTGAATTCATATTTTTATAAATCTAAATAAAAATATTTTTATAGATACAAATAAAAATATTTTATACTCAAGATATCTGCTTCGCCAAGCAAAATTCTTTCAAAGGTTGATTGTTTTCATAATTTTGTGCAGTTTCTAATTTAATATTATTATTTTTAATCTAACTTTCAAAGGTTGATTGTTTTCATAATTTTGTGCAGTTTCTAATTTAATATTATTATTTTTAATCTAATAGTAACTTTTATGTCAGCATTGAAAGTTAATGTATTTCCGTGAAATTTTCTGTTTTATTTTATACTTTAAATTAATTTGAAAAATAAAAAAACAGAAATCTCTGACTATTATAACAATATAAGTAAATGTATGTATATATATATATATATATATATATATATTTTTTTTTTTCCAATTTGGTTATTTCGTTAAAAACATTACAAATATTTTGTTATTTTGATTGTCAATAAATATACACTACATATCTAAGATAACATAATAATTAAAAAGACAAAACAAATGACGCTTGATAAAAAACATATACAAATATAGGGTTCAACTGCAATTACCTAAAGCCTCAGGGACTGGAGATGCAAATTTTCCTTCCCTGTTCCTTTCTAAGTCTTGCCTATAAATAAAAACTACTTTACTAAAACCCTAGCAGTTACAGAGATCGCGTTGCTCATATCTCAGAGACATATAAGAGCTAAGTTTTCAAATCAATTAGGTTTCTTATTATTCTTAAATCTTGGAGCAATACTTTTGTGCTTTTTATTCTTTTTATTTTTATGTTTTTTTAAACTCTGATAAAATGTAGGAACAGAAAAAAAAAAAAAAATGAACTTGGGGCTTTTTCTTTCATTGAGTATTAGTACCTCCTTTTTGACAGCTTGTAAATCGTAATGTATGTCTTTCCTCGTATTTCTTTGCAGCAAAAGAGAGGGCTTTGAGTTTGTTTATTCTAAAACTGTAACATGTGTTTAATTTTCTACTATTTGATTTCATGATTTGTTTATTAATTGTTTTAAATTTTAATTTTGTAATTATTTTGGTTTTGGTGAAATTATAAATGGTATGTTGTGACATTTCAATTCAGTTAGATATTTGTCTGAATGATATAGTACGTGTATGTTGATGGCCAGAATAAAATGGTTTCTGGGTTTTGTTTTTATGGATTAAATGTTGATTTACATTGCGTATCTATGGGTTTCATATTTTGCAACTTGGTTGCCTACTTTCCTCATCTTTGTTTGTAGTTTTTTTTGTAGCATCCCCATGATGGATATTTGTAAATCAAAAGTAGTGGGCTGACATGCATTGATGAAAAACAATGGTCTCTGAGGGATGTGCTTGATCAATACACTTTTGTATGTTAGAAGTGACTACATCTATATGCTACTTTGTGTTAATGCTTAAGTTATTATCTCATGTAGGAGTTTGGTAGCTATCACTTATCAATGTAGTTGTTTGTGTGTTGGTAGTTGATTGAAGCTCTATATGTGACTTCAACATCCCAATGAAGTTTGTCGTTGCAATTAAAAAAAGTAGTGGGCTGACCTTCATTGAAGACAAACCATTTCTGAGGGACTTGTATATCCTTTTAAGAGGGTGTTTGCGTACATCTGTCTTCTTCTTGTTGCTTTGCTTTCTTATAAGGGCTGTTCTTTTGCAAAGTTTAAAAGATAGCTTTTTTGATTGAGGTCTGTAGGTCAAATGGTACATGATGATGAAGTCTTGGTTAATGTAGTAGTGGCGAATCTCAAGAGATACTGCTTTTTCTTGGTGATATTAGTTTCAATAAAGTGGAGAAACAGAACAGTTTTCATTTTCAAACATTTGCACATGCACATGTAAATTTTAAAGTTTAGCTCAGTATATTTCTCCTCTACTGAGGAGCTACTATACTCATTCCACACCATACCAACCCAGTTTGCGAAGCAAGCAAGAGTTCGATTAGTTAGTCTAACTGACAGCTCTTCCAAAGCCGTCCATGCATGGATAGATATCCTTTGATGTTGTTTACCATGGCTTATGAATTTTCATTGGTTCAAAAGTAATTACGTTTGTTTCATTGCATTGGAATTTGTTCTAATGATGCTTGAGAAAAAAAAAAAAAAAAGAAAAAAAAGAACAAGAAATATATGGTTCAACCACAATTAGCTAAAGCCTCAAAGACCAAAGATGCAAATTTCCCTTTGCTGTTCCCTCCCAAGTTCTGCCTATAATTAAAAATTGAGCTTCTAAAGCCCTAGCAGTTCCAGAGCACATTGCAGCATACTCTCTGAGGGAGAGAAGAGCTTAAGTTGTGTAAGCTATTCTCTAAGGTTTCTTGTTATTCTGTAAGCTTTTTTGTTATTTTTTTTTTTCCCTTTCAATCGATATTTGTTTTTCTTTTTCGATTGAATGTAGGAATTCAAAATGAAAAATTTGATTTAGGGGAGATTAGTTCTTTCTTTTGGAACTACCGTATTGGGTTAGGTTTCTTTGTAAATCGAAATATATCAAAAAAGATTCTCTCTTTCCTTGTATTTCTTAGCAGCAAAACAGAGGGAGGGCTTGAGCTTGTATATCCATAGGATTTTACATACATATGGTTTTATGCAACTTGTGTTTAGTTTTTTCATTGTTTGTTTTCATGTTGTGTGTTTTAATTTTTTTCTTCTAATTTGCATTCATTGTTATTTTGGTTTTGTTGAAATTATTGATTGTGTTTATGAATTTTGATTTTTAAAGCTGTTACTTTTCAATTCAATGGATATTCAGTAAGAATAAAACGGTACATGTATTTTGATATCTAGAATGAAATAGTTTCTGGGTTTTAATCTTACGGATTAAATGATTTTTTTTTCTTTTTTTTGGAAGATGGACTAAATGATGATCTGAATTGCATATTTATGGCTTTTGTATTTCGCAATTTTGTTGCCTACTTTCCTTCTTCTTCCTCTTCTTCTTTTTTTTTTTTTTTTTTTTTTTTCTTCATATTATTATTGCAGCATCCCCATGATAACTAATCTGTAAATTAAAAGTAGTGGGCTGACATGTATTGATGAAAAACAATGTCTCTGAGGTATGTGCTTGATCAATTAAATGTTGTATGTCACTAGTGGCTCTGCATCTTTAATATATGCTACTCTGTTTTAACACTTTAGTTATAATATGTTATTGGATTTTGGTACCTACCACTCATCAATTTAGGTGTTTTGAGTGATGCTTGTCGTTCGAAGCTCTATATGTGACTTCAAAATCCCAATGAAGATTACTGTTTGCAATTAAAAAGTAGTGGACTGACCTCCATTGATGACAAACCAATTCTGAGGGATTAGTATATTGTGTAAGAGGTTTTTAAGTTTATAGCTATTCTCTTGTTACTTTGCTTTCGTGTTATAAAGGGTGTCGTTTATCAAAGTTTGAGTTGTAGCGTACCTTTTTGATCGAGGTAATGTAGTTCAATGGGCCACGATGATGAAGTTTTGGTTGATGTGGTAGTGGCTAATTCCAGCAATACTGATGTCTTGGTGTAATTGCTTTCAATAATTTAGGCAGAGAAACAGAACAATGTTCACTTTGAACCATTTTGGACATGCGCATATAAAGTTTAGTTTAGTATATACATGATAATATATCTCCTCTAACTGACCGTTGCCACGAAAAGCCGGGGCCTGAGGACCGACCATTCTTATTGTTCCACACAATGCCAACCCAGATAACAAAGCAAGCAAGAGGCTTGAATAAGATAGGCGAAAACTGACTGGAACTTCCAAAGCCCTCCATGGGTGTTGATGACTCCTGAAACATCCTTTGATTTGATTCAGAGCCATTGGCCATGTTTGATGGAAATTTGTAGGGTACATGAACAGTTTATCTGAAACTCTAATTTCCAGTAATTGAAGGGTCTTATGAATCTTAATTGGTTCCAAATTATATCCTATGTTTAATTTGATAAATTAATGTTAAGTAATTACTTTTATTTCAACTTCATTGGAATCTGTTGTGGTGGCTTATTGGGCCTATTACAAGCGAAATTATAGAAGTTAGGATTAATATTTTTCGTCCTTCTGTTTTTCATTTTACTTGCAAACTTTTAAAACCACCAAATTACCCCCTAAAATATTGCGTTTGTATAATCAACGGATGTTGGGAACGGATGATATATATAATCATTTTTTTTTATCTACAAGAGGAAGAACGTAAGAAACGGAAACGTAAAAATTCACCAAAAAAGAAACAGAAACATAAAAGGAAAATGCCGAATAGATGATACAAGAAAACAGAACATTAGACGGAACAACTTTAAGCACCCAAAAGAACGTGGAAAAGCAGAGTCACTAAGCGAAAACAGTAGACAAAAGTCCTAGGAAAATGAGCAATACATTACTCCCCAAAATAGTTATATTCCTCGCTAAGGTAGACAGATGACATTAATGTTGTTGATGTGACATGCAACTACGAAACAAAGCGATATGATCACCATTGTAGCATGACAAAGATATTGGCAGCAGTTAGGAAACCATTACAGCAAGAAGAAGTAGAAGAAGAAGAAGATATTAACAGGTAAAAACTGGGAAAAAGAGATGCCATAGCAGGTGCAGCAGATATACGCGAAAATGGAAATGATGGAAGACGCTTTGGGGGACCCACATCCAGGACAGATGTCTGGCCAACTGCCAAGTCCTTGCTGAGTGACCTGCAATAAAGAAACCAAGGAGACCTTACACAGATAATCTACTAATAAATAACAATATTTGTATAAAACTAAATAAATAAATAAATAAAGATTTTGAATATCTTAGAATTCAGGGGAAAAAGAACAAAACTGTTAAAACTAAACCACCAGCATTAATGGAACCCGTATAACCATTTAGTGATAAGTTACTACTTGTTTATTTTTTTGGTAATGAATAAGTTACTAGTTGTTAGCACAAGTGACAATAACTAAAAGGGAAAAACTAAATTTATAAAGGGAATAAGTGAATACTGGAAAAAAATAATAATAATAAAACTTTGTAAAAATAATAATAAATTGAAGGGTATATTTTGCCCTTCGGGCCGTAAATTTATTCTCAAGGGCCTGTATGTATCGGTGGACTCGAACCGAATTGATTAAATCGATGAAATTAGATTAATTTGGTTTGGTTTTTAATCTATAATCAGTTTAATTTGATTCAATTTGATCCAGCTCAATTTGATTTGGATTAAAAATAACTCAAATAAAATCGAAGTAAACCAAACACAAATATTCTATATAATATTTTATTATAATCAATTATATTATTAATATATTTTTACTTTTTTAAATTTAGTTAAATATATTAATAATATTAAATTCAAATCATTATAAAATAATAATATTTTCAAGTTAATTAAAAAATTAAAAATAAAATAAAATATATAACACTATCAAACCAAACTGAACCGGTTCAATTTGATTTAATTTTTCATCATTGTTTAATTCAGTTTGGTTACCAATAGCTGGATGATTGTTTAGTTTATATCATAAAATGACATTTAAATTTTCTATTACAAAAAATACTATAATTTTTTTTTTTTTTTGGGGACTGAAAAGTATTTTGAAAAAACAAGTTGCTGGAACATCTTTCTTGATATTGGTTGTTAAAGTTACAAAATCATCTCAAAAAATTTAAAATTAAATTAAAAACAGTGTAGGTAAAAATTTATCTCAAACCATAAATAATATTTAGAACATTATATTTGTTGGATAAGAGACTGCAAACCTTTATCCAAGCAGTTGATTTGATCCCTACATTTAGTATTCAAATGTCTTCAATCATTAAGTACATCTTTAGCATTTGACCCCATAAGAATGGACTTTCCATTCCTAATCATAAATGACCATAAAATACCCTTTTTTGGAGCTAAAAATACTTGATGGGAAGTAACCTGGTAAGTAATAGAAAACAAGAATATCTTCCTCGGAGCCCCATGAGTAGAGCAGCAAACAGAAGAACCCAACTATCACAATAGATAATTTACCCAAAAACCAAAAAAAAAAAAAAAAAAAAAAAGGAAGAAAAAAAAACTATCACAATAGATACATATTTACTCCTCAAAAGTTTTCTTCATGAAGTTGGATATATGGAAGAGTATATTAACCCTAATATTTATAAAGAAAGTAAACTTATTTAATTTTACTTTTTAGTATAAATTTGAAAATTCCCAAAAGATATTATTAATTGACCGTTGAAGAAACCTATCCTAATTAATTGTATTATTGGAAAAAAAAAAAAAAGCAGCAATAAGTTAACTGTACATACTGTTTTTCAAGCATTAAACTTATTTAAATGAAAATATATGGGGGAAAAAAAATGAACTTCATCCTTTTGAGCTGCGAGGGCATAAAGAAAATCGAGAAGATAAGGCCTTTTTTCTTTTTTTTTTTTTGGGATGGATAAGTTGGAAGGAAGTCAACAAATGCATCACACTTATTTGCAGGGATTGTGGGTTCAAATCCTGGTATGTCTCGATTGAGTTTTGATGTGGATTTAACGTGTTATATGTCGTGGGAGAGGAAGATAGAGATAGTGGATTTGATAGTTTGTGAACTCCCATTGGATTATAAAAATATAAGCTGCTGATAGTCCATAATTTTCTAAAATCTGGACCGATGATATTCGTAAAGATTTTTTTAAAAAAAAAAACAAAAAGATTTTATCTTATTCAAGCGGAAAAAAAAAATTAATGAATAAGAATGAATAAGATTTTATCATAACAAGCTTTTTTGCTAGTTGAATGCCAATGTATATTCTTTATTTTTTTTATTATTTATTTTAAATATTTATCTTATTTCAATTTAATATCTTCCTATAATCCTCTTTAGGATATAAATTGATTTTTTTAGGAAAATATATATATATATATATATGCATCAGCTTTTGAATTTGGCATTACTTTGAGTATTAAGGCTGTGAATTAATTATTTACTATTAATAATTGCCAAAAAGCGAAAGTGTCCATTTGTTAGAAATGGCCGCCATTTTTGTTCCAAGCATGGAAACTGAAGGCTTACATTTTTTTTCTCTTGTTCCCCGGAATCAAACAGCGTGAACAAAGCTTTGTAAAGTGAAAAAAAAAAAAAAAAAAAAGAAGAAGAAGAAGAAGAAAAGAAAAGAAGAAGAAGAAGAAGAAGAAAGAGGCTTTGCCATATAAGCTCTAATTCTTTCTCTCTTTCTTCATGAACTCTCTCTGCTTTCTAAATGACTCCTACTCAAATAATTTTTTTGCATACACATCTAAGTAAAAACAACAACAACAACAACAAAAAGAAAAAAAAAAAAAAAAAGAAAACCTCAATGGATAGAATCAAAGTAGCAAAATAATAGTCTCTTCCGTTACCGAAGTAAAAATTTTTGCTCAATACCAGTTGCAAACATGTATACTTCTTACATTAAAAGAAAGCAAAAAAACATAGTAATTGCTAAAAGAGACTGAAATTACAATTTGTATATGTGCCAAAGAGCGAGTTTTTAATCATGTTCAAAAACAAAAAGAGTGTGTTTTTTTTTTTTTTTAAAGAATAAAAATAAAAAGTAAACAATAACAGAAAAATGATTGAAAAAAAAAAAAAAAGAGGAAATCTGGGTGGGTCCCATTGCCCCTGCCTCCTGGCCTAGTCCGGTACAATTTTGCTTCAATCCTACATGCACAACAAGTTCACCGTCTGCCAGCTTCCTTGTCCTCCTGAGTCCTGACCTCTGCAACATTACTTTTTTAGCTTTCTGTACGAAAAAATGGAGCCGACGCCGCTTGTGTAATTTCGAGACAAACATTCAGACCTTTTTTTTGCATGGTGGAACAGAATTTGATTATAATATTATACAAGACAAAGTAGATAAGTAGGACCTCCCATTTTCTTTTTTTTCTTTTTTTGGTGAATGGACCTCCCATTTTCTTCCTCAAGAGTTGGAAACCCCGTTGTATTTTTATAACTGTTTGTTGAAAATCTCAAATGGAGGAGCCTCAGGAAGAAACCATCTTTGAAGAGAGGGAAGAGCTAATGGTTTCGCCTTTTGGTGGAAACCCAACTCTGAGGGTTGCCCATTTTATCAGACCTTTAATCTCCATTAAGGAACAACCTTTGCCCACGCTTTCTTCACCTTCATCCCCTGTTATACCCACCACTGCTTATGACCTCCAGGAACCAGCTTCAAAGATACAGTTTAAAGGATGGCGAAATCAACATAAAAAGTGGGAGGCATGGATTCAAAGCTTGCATCCCAAGTACCAATCTATATGGAAGAAAGCTGGAACATATGAAGCAATCATGGGTTCCAGATATTTTTTCTGTAAACACAAAGAACTGGTACTTGGACTTGCAGAGAAATGGTGTCCACAGACAAATACGTTCGTATTTCCATGGGGTGAGGCTACAATTACCTTAGAGGATATGATGGTTTTGGGGGGTTTCTCTGTTTTGGGAGACTCTGTTTCTTGCCCCCTTCTTACCAAAGAGATGGTTGATACTGAAAATAAGCTGTTTGAAGCAAGAAAAACAGCAAAAAAATATAACAACCCAAATGTTAGCCATGCTTCATGGCTGAACCATTTCATGGGAAGTGGAAGTGAACTGGAGCATCTAGCTTTTCTCTCCATGTGGTTGTCAAAATTTCTCTTTCCATCAACCACTGGTGATATCTTACAAAGGAGAGTTTTTCCCATTGCAATTCATCTGGCTATAGGAACCCGCGTTGCACTTGCACCAGCAGTCTTGTCAAGAATTTATGAAGACTTGGGTTTGCTGAAACTCAGATTGATGGACTATTCAACCAAATTGGAGAAAGTTTTTCAGGTGCTTAATCTTTATGCGCCGTTTCATTTGGTTCAGCTTTGGGCTTGGGAGAGATTCCCTTTGTCGCGTTCAAATCCTAATCACATCTCAAATGGTGAACCAAGGTTAGCTC